>NW_020665065.1:5241685-5265211 GCF_002925995.2 Terrapene triunguis | reverse complement strand
CCTCCTTCCCTCCTCCTTCAGATTTAGGAACTCCTCCATATGCTGTGTTCCATTTATTATTTCTGCATTGCATCAGGAGGGAAATATTCACACTGAGCCACAGGGATTAAAGACTGAAGCTCCAGAGAAGTCAGATCACATCCGTCATATCCAGCTGTTTCCAATTCCAACCCTTCACACCTGCTTTTATTTATTATTCCTCGCTTAGACAAGACAGGGCTCATTTTTCAATCTTTAAACCTTTTCTTAAGAGGAAGAAGAAGAAAAAACAAAGAAAAAGAAATCAATCTATTCCTTTCTCTTTTGTCTCTATGAGAAAGCCCACCAAGAAGAGATTAAAACAAACTACTGACATGGCGGGACTCTGACTTAATGGGAAGCCACACAAATATTGAGGCTGGACAGCTCCCTAAAGCATGTCTCCAGCATGGTGGGGACTTCACGATGGAGTAGAAATTGTATCAATTGCAAGGATTTACTGTTAATGTAGATTCTTGTTGCAAGTTTTCTTATGCACATTTACACTGGTTTGTCAAGTTTTCGCTTCAGATGTGCAAATAACCACAAGGGGTTTGGGAAGAGGGGAGAGATCTCACTTTAGTTTAGATATTTCCTGGCTCCTACAGGGCTCTTCACTTTTACTTATCCTAGGCTATCATTCCATGGCGCATGCTTGTATCTTGTTTACAATTCATTCCAACCACTCCCCTCTCTCAGTCTGGAGCTCTGTCTCTCTTCAGGACATGGACTGCCTCGCTCACCAAATAACTGTGTTGATTTTTCAGACAGTGACTGATAAACCTTCCTAGTTGAAATCCACCCTGTGTCACTGTCTAGCCTTTTATCAGGGCGCCCCCTTTTATGGTCTTTTCAGTATATGCAGTCATTTTCATTAATAGCTCTTCGCTTACTATTAAGCAGCACTTCAAACGTATACCAGATACACAAATGCACCTTGGGCTGATTGCACAAACATCCTCACACTCCCATCTGCAGTTGCTCTTGTGGCATACGCCTAACATACCAGCCTATCATTTCACGGCGCAAGCTTCTATCTTGCTGGCAATCCATTCAGTCACTGTGTGGGAGACATTCTGATTGCACCCCCTCCCCCAATCTGGCGCTCTGGATCTATTCAATAGCTGGACTGCCTCACTCACCAAATAAGTGTACTAATTTATCAAACAATTATTGATGACTGAAAACTTAGAGTGGGGTTTTCAACAGCACCTAGGGGAATTAGAAACCCAACTCACACTGAAAGTCAACAGGAGTTGTGGGGAGGGTCTACATCCTTTAGTTGCTTTTGAAAAATTTTATCCCCAATAAATTTTGTTCTCCTTGGTAAGCTGTATGGCATATGAGTAGAGCTTGTTTTCCAGGATTTATTAATTTAATTTTTCAGGGTTTATTTTTAGCAATTTTTGAGGTCTGTGTAGATGTCCAAAAATTGGGGGTTTTCAGGACTCTGATACTGTAATGAGAAGATTTTTTAGGTACTTCCCAAAATTCTTGTATAAATAGGATATACTTTAATTTTTATACTATATATAGAAAAAGACTAAATGTTAGTTTAAGCTTTGTATGCTTGCTATTGAGCCCCTGAGTTTAGCATTTGGTGCATGTCCCCTAGGGCGTTTTAACGCAGTACTGTTTCAAACAGCACTATATTAAAGCACACTAGGGAACCTTTAATGCACACCAGTAGAGTCTATCTGAACCAATTAATGTGTAGCCATTAGTGAGCTTTAGAAATCACACCCCCATAATTCATATTATGCTCCATGTAGACAAGTCCTGAGGTACAAGCCAGGGAGCAGGGACATCATCTATATAAACCAAAATGCAGTGGGAAAGAGGTGAAACCAACATGAACCGAGTAACTGCTTCTGGTGCTTTTCCATTATTTGTTGTTTTTATTTATTTATTTGTATCGGTTGGTTTTATCCATGTTTACCAGTGAAAACATAAAATCAGAAGGCCTATGTCTGTTCTATAATTGCAGGGGCTGTGGTGGTCCAGGACTTACAAGTACACACAGAGTTCAGAAATTTCCATTATATACTTCTCCAGACAAAACAAAAACACACTTAGTTTAATGTGCTTTTCCCCCCTACTGCTGTGAGATTTTCATTGCCACTCTACACCCGCCAGTCACAGAAGCAGGAGCTCCAGCTCTTGGACCCTATGGGTCTGCTAGAGGCTAGGCAATCTCCTCTGCCTCCTGGCCGCATGCTGTGCTGATAGTGCTCTCCCTACAGGATGCCATTCCTGGAACTCCCCTTAAAAACTGTATTAATTCCTGAGCAGATTCACACTGGTTTGGAGGCTGCCCAGCATTGTGCCCGACCTTCCATGGTACCACCTCATTGCCCCCTGGTGGTGTATGAACATGTGCCCTACAGCGGGACACACTGCACGATCTTGGGAAATGAGGAACAGGACAACCCATTCTCCTTTTTGAGTGGGTAAGAATGGAGGTAAGAGGCATGGTGTGGATATTAGACTCCATGTGATCTATCCACGTTGGGATGTTTCCTCATGCTTCCATCTGATTACTTACCCCAGCTATACAAGTGCATGTTCAGTATAGACCATGATTCATGCAAAAAGACTGGTAGATAAAAATTGCACAATATCCACATCAGTCTTTTTTTAATGGGCTGGCTCCTTCCTCTCCATGAAAGAAGACTTTTTAAGAATGAAAATGATAACAGACTAGATAGAAGATATAGCCTGGCTGTTTTTAAATCCTACCATAAATTGTTCATTTAGACTTTCATCAACTGACATTTCCCTGAAAAAACAGCTTTTAATTAATTATGGTTGGTCTTACTCCTTATTTGCAAATAATTTCACATGTGAAGTTAGGCTTATTGACGGCAAAGAACATTTTCTCTAGTCATTGCAGCCACAGGTCTGGACTCAGTTCACCACTGGACTTAGTCTGTAATGCTCATTAATCCATTAAAAATCAGTTACTAATTCAGCTTAAGTGTGAAGATTTCTGCTTTAAGGGAGAATAAAAAACAGTGTAGCAATCTAATGCACCTTGACCCTCTATTTATATCTTTTTTTAGTCTCAGTTCGGTCTACCACATATCCTCAGGGAAAAAACCCCAGACATATGTAGAAATCTCAAAATTTTTGTGGTTTTTCAGAACAACAAGAACACAACAGATTGACATCTGTAAAGAACAATCAGTGTTGTTTCGTGAGTCAATAGATACCACCCAATGGAAGGATCAGACACGTTCCATGCAATTTTTTTAAATTGTTGAGTGGGATAGAATGGAATAATTTACAATGCACTTATGCTAAAGATCCATCCCTTTTTCAGTTTAAGTGTGTTACCTAAGGACTATAGTAGGACACTGTGGCCTCATCTACTCTGGGGGTGGTTGTGTAGGCTACGTGTAGCTAAACGCTGCAGTGAAAAGCAGGCTGTGTCCACACAGAGGCGTGTACCTACCTGTGTCAGTGAAAGGCTCTGGCAGGACGGAGGCAGCTCCCCACTGCTGGAGCCTTTCCCCACTGTCTCTCCTCTGCCAGAGTCTTTCCTTGCTGCTGGAGACTGGTCGGGAAAGACTCCGGCAACAGGAAGGCAGCAGGACACTGCACTGCTATTTTTAGCCCCTGCTTGGGCATGTAGAGAGCTGTGTATGGCACATAGCCACAGGGTTCAGGTGTGTCTTTGCTCACCTATGCAGTGCCTTGCTGTCTACATTGCTATTTATACCCATGCCAGGGGTGTGTGTAGTGTAGAGCTACTGTATGCATCTGATTCAAGAGGTGACTATTCCACTAAGGTTGATGGGAATAATGGATGAACCCTGAGAAGGGAATATCACACTGAGTTCACAGCTGAACCTGTGCCCATGTAGTCTGGATATGTGCAATAAGAAACCCCTATATCAGCTGTACTACGGCTATACTGTTGCGGCTACCCGGTTTTTGTAAAAGAGTGACATACATTGACTAGATATACTGTGAAGCAATTGCCCATGATACAATGTTAAAAAATAGATTGTATGGTTTGCAGTAGCATCAAGTGTCTATTCAAGTGTAAAAAAAATTAATTGACTCCATCTGTATTGGGCTAATGACTGATTAAATGACTAATCACGGAAGTCTTAATTAAAACCATTTTTCTGTACAGAAGAGGATGGGGGGAGGTAGGTGCTCATTAATGTGTTACAATGTGTGTCAGATTCCGTTTGTGTCATTTACTAACAGCCGTCAAATGAGTAATTATGCACAAGGTCATTTTGTGTAAACTTTTTGCATACATCATCAGACTGATTGGATTAGGTCTTGGTGCTCGACTGGGTTCTGCATGTGGCTGCATTTTTCCATCACAAAACAGGTAATTAAGATTGCTGAGAATAAGCAATAAAGAGGTTAACATTTCTTCCGCCTCCCTTGCCCCACCCCCCAAGCCAGCCAAAAGATTCTTGCAGGACTTTCATGTATTGTTGGATAAAGCCCCTGGCCACGTTTACTAAATCAGGCCCATTCTCAGCAGCTGACACAATTTAAGATTATTCAGGAAATGACAGTGATCTCTATCACATTATGAAATTCTATAATATGCAAGGAATTTCTCTCATGAATCAAATGACCAGGCTACTTAAAAAGAAAGGAAAAAAAGAGAGTCCTTTTAAGTAAAGGAAGACGGCAGTCTAAAATTAAGAGATGATTTTAGATTTTATTGGCTAGTCACTTGACTGCCCCGATGCTTAGTGACCTTTGCTATGGAAAAATAACAAACTCCCTCTGCCTTGACAGCTGAGCCCAATCTATTTAAAACAATATATTAAAATAAGTAGTAGATTAAAAAAGATACATCTTGAGCATTAAATAAGCCAACTTTCCACTTGCATGTAACTCATGCCTATGATCTATGCTTTTTAATGAGAAGTGTTGCATTGGCACAGCTGTAGCATTTTATATGCAAGAGAGGAGCCCAATGTATAAACTGTAATATAGAAATACATTGTTTTCTCTGACTGTTGTCCTCCAATTTCTAACAAATCACTGCTTCAGCCACTGGAAAAACGTTATATCACTAGTTCTAAAACAATTACGTATGCTAAAGATTATATAATAATGTCTTGTTTGTAAACTAAAGCAATTAATAAAGCTTGTGTGTGTGTGTGTATAAAGTAAGCCAATTTGTTGACATTTTCGGGTACAGATAGGTTACTACTATAGCAATGCAAGTGCCCAATCCTGCAAACATTATTCCCATGAGTAGTCTTACTGAAGTCAAGTGAAGACTACTCAGGCAACTAGAGTTGCAGGATGAATCTTTAATTCAGTTCCTCTAGAATCAAACCAATCTGCTAATGTGGATTAAGACTTCTTCATAAATTACCACTTTAAAAAAATCTGGTCTTCTGGCCTATAATGGTGATTGAGAGAAATCTGCAGTGACATTCACTATAAGCACATCCTTCTGTGAAACTGGGGCATGTTGTTTTAGAGTATACCCCATTGATTCAAGACTATTGCTCAGAATATTGATGAAGAAATTACAGGGACAAAAAAGATGAAAAGAATCTTAGTCATGACTATGTAATTTCTGATTATACTTTTGGCTTGATTAAATGCTCTCCTGTCTAAACTCTTCAAAGTCATGTAGGTTAGATGAAATGTATATATAAAGCATTACAGTTTCAGAGTCATTTGAGAAATTTTGCTATATTACCAGCTCCAATCAAATCTCAGAAACAGATTTCAATTAGTTTTAATTAATTACATTGTAAACTTTAGTCAAATTTGACCCAGCATACCAAGTAACTGAAGAAAAATAAAATCAGTGACCACATATCCCTGATGATGCTGAACACAGTTATCTTAGAAAGAAAAATGTATTTTAATAATAAATCAAGGGCTGGAATTTATTATAGGATTTATTGAGGGGTGAATTCAGCTCTGGTGTAAGCAGGTATAACTCGGGATTAATTTGGCCCTCAATGCCTAAAACAATAACCAAACCCAAAGATGAACTATTCCTAATCTGGCTGAAAAACATGAAATTTCTTTTCATTAGAAGAAAAACACTTGCATTTTTAAAAATATAAAATTCCTGTGAACTCCAAAAATAAGTAACCTATTAGTCAGAGAAGATCTTTCAAAACCTGAAGTGAAATTTTATTTTAAAAAAATGGAACAATTCAGCACAATCTGCACTCCCCTTCTAATGCAAATGAAAAACTATTGCACAACTACTTAAATTACAGGGTGGTGTGTCATTCTTAATCTTCATAGAAATGTAGGAGTTCCTGTTTCAATCACTTCTATTGTTTGAAATATACCAGATGATAATGGAGTGGCTGCCACTGTGGGCAGAGATTGATTCTTATGTGAAGCTAATAAATGAGTTAATGTATAACTTGCTGTAGGTTACGAAGAATTACTAGACAGCGGAGAAGATCAATGTATGAGACAGCTGCAAGTACATTAGGTGACCTAATTGTCTGAAACTCCAGCATAGTCTCTTTTCATACATGCATTGATTATATAGGTTACTCATTAGCTTTGATGGTTTATAAAGAATTAAACCAAGTTAAAAGCACTAAGGGCCAAATTTATCCCTGGTGTAACTCAACTGAGCACTACATTATGGTCAGGTTAGGAACTGTAGCATCCAATTTCTGGTATTTTGCAGAAATCATAACTTCATCAACTAACTTCTTCAGTTCTTGAACCAAAGTGATGGAACATGGTTAAACATCTATCGTAAGTTTGACTGTGTATAGAGGAATTCGATCCAAAGGACAAGAATTAAGAGTAAAAAGAAAAAGCTATACCAATATGTTGCTATACTGAGCAAATACTTAGCGATGAAGAGAACCTCTTAGCTGTCAAGTGACTGCATATTGGGATCAGAACCATGCTAGCCACAAAGACAATAATTAAGAAGCATGGTTCTGATTGTACTCTACTTGTGAACCTCTTGTCAACATGGTGATAGTTTGCATGGTTCCAGTGTGGACAAATGCAGTAGCAGAAACTATGCCTTACTAAACTAGTTCTAACAAGGCTACAGACTATTTTTTTTTTTTAACATGGTTGGGATCCGGAGAGGGACTTTCCCCTCACACTATGCCTCCTCTCAGAGGCACAGCACAAAACAGTGTTAAGCGCAGATGAAAATAGTGTTACAATCATATTTCAAAGCAACATCAGACATGAGTACACCACATAGTGTGGACACAGGCAAAGAATTTCAGAATATATCACAAACCAATTAAGCATGTTTGCCAACAAGATGTCATAAAAATCTTTTAATTGCACTTCTCACTTAATATGGCATAGATCTGATATTCCCAGTTGTATTATTTGGGGCCAAATAATGCTCTCCGTTACATCCATGCACTGCCACTGAACTCAAAGGAAAACAATCTGCTTTCAAGCTTAGTTAAACCATGATAAATGCAACTGTGACATTTAAATTTATGAAAAAAAATACCATGATAGTGTCTTTTTCACTGAAATTTTTAAAAACACAGGGAACAACAGAACTGATTCTATTAGATGTATTTCCTGCAACACCTGGGTCTACACATATTTATGTGAAAAAAAATGTTTTACAGATCTCCGTCTGTAAGTACATCTCATGTTGAAATACAGCATAAAGCTTATATTGATTTATACTCAACGAGTGTAATAGGACACTGCTTCGATTTTATAAGCACAGACGTGGTCACAGTTAAAAACATTTCTCAAGCTTTCTTTCCAGGCTTGTACTCCACGTCGGATCCACAAATTCTCATAGTGACCTATATAATGATCACCCTTATTTTCATATTAAATGGCACATCCTAATTAACAAAACTGCAAGACCTGCATTAGTAGCTTTTTAAGGATCACTGCCAGTATGCTAATTACAGTCTCAGAAAATAAATTCCAAAAGTTCAGTTCCAGACATGGCAGGAACTATTTTCTATGTTTTATTTTCCATTTCTGGAACAAACGTTAGGTTTACACTTAGAGAACACATGGGGGCTGATTTTATTTAATTTATCAGCTCTTTCAGGCAGGATCCTTCTTTCTGTTCTGCCTTTGAACAGTACCCAGCATAATGGGGTCGTGGTCCATCAGTGGGGCTCCTACATGCTACCTCAATAGAAATAAATAGGAGTAGTAATAATAATTTTCAGAGATGCTGAGCACCCACCGCTCCTATTGACTTCAATTGCAATTGTAAGTGCTCAGCACTTTTGAAAAATCAGGTTCGTAATTTAAGAAAAGAAGAGAACTGGACAAAGCATATTTAAAACTATTACCTGGTATTCCAATTTCCTCCTTTTATCTTTAAATATTGATTTGTTATTTACTTTTGTTCTTACACCCATTTATTTATTGTCCCCTCATTCATCTGACTCAATGTTTCTTTGGTGCCTTATATTTCTGATGCATTTTCTTAAGGAGGGATATTTCTAAGCTAAATTTGATTACTAGCAACATATGTGTGTAGATTTGCCTATTCTAGGAAAGTAGATGATAGGTCTTCCAATGTCTTTTATCTTCCAACATTGGCTAATTCTTCCATGCAGTTTTTGTCTAAGGTTGATATATTCTTTCACTCGTTCAGCTACATTCCCATTTACCCTGATTTCTTTTTTCTATCTGTTGAGCATTATCTCCATCATGTACATTTTCAGGCCCAGACTTTAGCTCCTCTATCAACTCTTGAAGTTCATTTATATTATCAGGAACCAGGACAATAGCTTATGCAAAATGGCAGCTCTCTGTTTATGATGATGCTTTTTTCTTTCCAGACTTATCTCTGGAAGACATTCTGTAGATACACCATAGAGCGCTTGGGAAAGCTTTGGTCTCCGAATCTTTCGGCTTGTGTAGGCATACAGTGTAATATACATACAAAAGCACCCAACGCTGAATGTACAACAGTCTGAATCCTAATGTCTACCATCAGCCATTATCTGAGGTAGGTTTGTCATTATTAATCCTTTGGGCACAAGGTTTACTTTCAGTTCAGCCTCTACAAAGATTTGGAAGCTTTTAAAAGTAGTTATTTTTTGTACTCTGTAGGTGAACTTACAGGGTCTTCTTTTCTACCAGCTGTAGAAGGAAAGGGAATCACTCAATTAATCTTCTCCCAGTACTTTCTCTTCCTCCTGGAATACTAGTTTGATTAACCATGGAATGCAATGATGAAGACAATGAGATAAGACATTACTAGTCTGGAACCTATCAGTCCAGATATGCAAATCAGACAGGTATAAAGGAAAATTTCCCACCTGAAAACTGGATTTCTGTGATTCAGACATTTCTTTTGAAAGCAGAGGTGGATGATTATAGGTTACTTTGTGCCCTAAGGTTTTGAAAATCTTTAAGCTCATCAATCTACTGTACTCATGCAAGGATATATTTTGTACCAGGTGTTCATCTAGTCTAGTGTCCTATCTCTGACAGTGGTCAATACCAGATACTTCAGAGAAAGGTGAAAAATCAGAGGTCCCCAAACTGTGGGGCTTGCCCCTCTACGGGGGCATGGAAGAACTTTTGGGGTGGGGTGGGGGTCGCAGCTGGGGCCCAGCCCAGCCTGCATGGGGGGTGGGGAGGGAGTGCCATCCAGCTCTGAGGCTGGCCCCATGCCCGGGGTCCTGGCTGTTGGCCTTGGCCCCCAGCCTCAGCTCTGCCCCTGCCCCCAGGTGTGTCCCCAGCCTCAGCCCCCTTACCCTGTCTGTGTCCCCCACTTCCAGAGCTGCGGCCCTGCTCCCGGCCCCAGAGGGCAGGGGGGAAAATGGACAGAGGTAAGGGGAGGCACGAGGTAAAAAGTTTGGGGACTACTGGTGAAAATGGAGAGTGGACAGTTATAGAAAATAACCTGCCCTAAGGGAATTTTCTTCTCAATAAGTGCCAATGAATGAGTTGGCATAATTCCTGAATATTCATTTTACACTTTTTAAAAATTCTATCTAATGTAACTGAATGTTCTCAACATCCATATAAGTGTCTAATCCTTTTCATTGGCCTTAGTAATATCCAGAGGCAACGGAGTTCCACGGGTTAATTATAAATTATGTACAATAACAAAAATCCTTTTATCATTTTCAAATTAATTGCCTTTAAATTGTATTGAATATTGCTTTGGTATTATGAGAAAGAGTAAACAGGAGCCCCTCTCGAAACAAAACAATCCCCCTTCTTTTCAATCTCTCTTCATATGGAAGTCTCTCCATGCCTCTAATAGCTTTTGTTGCCCATGCTACATTGCCTTGGCACTCCAAGATTTTGGCACTCCAACCAGTTTGAAAGGTCATGATGAAGTGTCTTGTTCAATATCTAGAGGCCACTGAAAATCACAAAGAGGCTAATCCTGCAACTCTTACTGACACTGAAGTCAATGGAGCTGTTCATGTAATTACTAGAATGAGCAGACAATGCAAGACGGGGTTCCATGATAGTTATTTTATGCGTTGCTATTCTTCAGTAATAGAAAGAGGTAGGAGGATTCTGGGCAATGGCAGATTTCCCTAATGTCAAGATTTTAAAGAACTACATGTATATCAACTGTAATCCCTTAAAGAGATAGTAAACGACTGGCAACGAACAGGAAGATTACAGCTAATGTCACCTCCATCACAACCAAAATAGTGGAAAAGGGTACACATGGTATCTTAATCTTGCAGATGACAACTTTACCATCTGCTCCAGAAGATGTCTCCTTAATCAGTTTGTTGATAAGAAGAGATGCAAATTAGATATCACCCATTCTTCTATTTGTTTTGTACAGAAAGCATAATTTTTGCATGAACGTCCAACTGTGTTCTCATCCTCTTTATGTCACAGCAACCTCATTTATCAGTCATTCTTCTCCATATGAAAAGATCTATAATGAGGAGTCTGTCATTGCCCAGCTCCTCTGAGTCAGGAGTTTTCATTTTCCCCTAATATTTGCTGCTTCTGCTGCAGTTTAATTTGCTGTTGTCTCATACCACAGCATTTATGCAGTCACATCCGTGGATAGAATATGGAAAAGGCTTAGTGTTTGCCTTCAGGGTTGCAAATGGATTAGATGGCACTGAGAAACCAGATTCTTGATCTGCTACATTTTCAAAGGAACTCAAAGGAAAGTTTGATTCACTGTACTGAAATTATTGTGTAATTATTCCTGGGTAAGAAGTCATGGCATTTAAATATTGTTTTTCCAGTGGGTCAGCTGGGCAAGAACATCTGTAGGGTGAAGCTGTTGAAGGAAAAATGAAGTCCAGAACATATTACAGTTTTCTCTTTTAAATGAAAATCTCAAAAAGACAATAAATTATCCATAAAATTGCTTTTGCTTGCACGTGACAAATGTAACATATTCTGGTACTCCTTTCAAAAAAGCTATTTCTAGGGGCATAATATTATGCAAAAGCCAGAAATAGTAATTAAATTTCTTTCTTATTTCACATCTAAGCAACAGGGATCAAACCCATGGCTTTGTATTCTGAAGATGACATTGTTATTTAATGGAAGCAATTTCTACTAGTGTCTCTAGATTTCAAACAAACATCTGAAGCAATTTATACACACTGAGCCAAATGCTGATAAGACGCCAGAATTCAATTGTACTGAAATGGATCACCTTGATCTAAGAAGGAGGTAAGTGTCATGTGTTCTTTGTTAAGAGCCAGAATTTCAGTTATATAAATTCTATCATCACATTTTCAACTTTTAACATAATCACTACACTGCCTATTGATGATGCATAGTACACAGAATATCTATACTCTCAGCAACAAGAGCGTAAGAGCTTTCCCTCTTTAACATACAGATAAAGGTTACAGTTACGTCTGAAAAACATGGGCTGTGATCTCCTCTTTACATCTAAACAAAGACACACAAAAGATTAATGTAGCTATAAACTCTCCAAAGCTCTTCATAGTTGTTTAGAGAATGTCTTCCAGAGTTAGAACAGGAAAGAAAAATATAATTATCATAAACAGAAGGCTGCCAGCTATGAGTGACACAAACAGAAATACTATCGTACTATGACTGCCTGAACAGATATATATTAAGACTGACACTTCCACCCTTTTGTCTTTACTGATTTTTCTGATATTCCTGGGCCTACAGCCCTAAAATTCAAAACAGTTCCAAGACGGTCAGAGGGGAAGACCAATGGGGCAGAATAAAGGCTGGGGTATTCAGAGAAGAGATGTTGTAAGGGATAATTCATTTCTCCTATTGGTTTGTCTGTGTGATGGTTGCTTGGCAGAAAATCTGGCATTTGTGGGGGGGGAAAAGTTGTTTTTCCTCATTAGAGGTTTGTTTTACAGTCACTGAATCTCAGCTCTGATGAGACAAAAAATGCCTTTTGGGGATAAATATTGGGTCTTCTATAATAAGTGCCCATCCCAAGAGAGGTTGTTGGGTTGGACCAGCAGAAATAAGACACAGTACCCTGAAAGCGGGGGAGGCGAGAGCGAATTGGTGAGGCTAGGGGGACCAGGATGGCTGACTGGTTCTTGTGCCTGTCAGCCAGGTATATTTAAACTCTACTTGGCTTTTCAAAGGCCTGTTGGACCTTTAGCTGTCCTGTCCTCCCTCCACTTAGTTGTAGCACAGGAGCTGAGTTTTTCAGGATGCTATGGGTCTGAACAATCACTTGTTTTGGGATCAGAAAAGAATTTTTTCTGTTAGGCCAAACAGACCTAGATTCAGTGGGCTTTTTCAGCTTTCCTGCAGCCTCATGGAGGCCCAGTTGGGTTGAAAGGAATAGGACTTGAAAATTTAATGTTAGGAAAGGTAAGACTGTTAAACTTGTCACTATTTGTAGCCAGTGGCTAGTGTGGATAAAGGCTAAAAGGGCCACCTCCTAGAGCTGAGACCTGGGATTTCAGTGGTGGACCTTGTGCCTGTAGGAGAAGGGGAAACCTTAAGTCTTCGTGGACTGAGATCACCCCTTGGTAGTCATAGGGGTGTGGTTTCAGATGTCAGCTGAGGCCTAGGGGTAGGCTGAGAAGGATTTTCACCAATTTATACATGGTGGGACCCTGTAACCCCACCACACTGGACCCCATTAAATGCTGGGTATGCAAGAATAGGGGTTGGCAAACAGTGCCCCAGCATTAATTTAATAAAGTAGCAGCCTGATGCTTAAAATCTGTCCCTTGTGTCTGTGGTTCATTTGCTGCTGTGTCCTGATTCTCTGAACTGTCTACAGAGTCAGCACAACAGGGGGTTGAAACAGTAGGCAGCCTCAATGTTGTCACAGATGTTTCTATGACATACATTGGAAAAACTTTTTCAACAATTACTTTTGGATACTGAAGACATAGTAAAACTTTGCAGTGATGAAACCAGTACAGCTATCATGGGGTAACCAAAGGACTGGGAGTCAATGAGATTGCTTGGCTTCCTCTGCTTTTCCTTTAATACATTATGATGTATTTGTTGATTTTTCCTTATGGTATCACAATTATTTTTGTTATGACACAAAGCAGCTATCATCAGGGTTATGTGTACTGTGTGATTCCCCAGCCAGTGAATCTATCCCTTGCCCATCCCTTGCTGCAGAAAATTTGCTCCAGAATCTAGATCTTCATATAAAATAAAATCTTTCTACGCCTCATGGTTATGAAGATTACATTTGTTTCACTATGTCAAGATAAACTAATGCACTGATCTCTGCCTGAACTAATAGCTCTGACAGAAGTGCCATATTTCTTATCAAGCTGACAAATTAAACATCAACATTGTTAATTATTTCATTGCTGACCAAAGCAGGAGAATGACAATCATGCCAGGAAGATCTGCATGAGCAGAGTCTCAATTTGAAGTTTCATTTTGAATGATGGGAGTATAGAGCTTGAAAGAGTACTTCTCCTTTTCTTTCCCCAATTCACCTCACGAACCATAAGAAAATATGATCACTGCATGACCACTGTTGTCCAAAGCAGCTCTGAAAAACTTTACTTGCCACATAGTTCAAGGAGACACTTTTTTTAACATAGATTTGTTTATTCTAAATCACTCCCTGCCCTCCTTTCTAATCATCATTATCATCACCACCTTGATAAAAAGTGGACAACATAGATTTTATGTCTGGACTGCTAAATATGAGAGCAATTTTAGAAGCATGATCTAATCCTCCTTTACTTATGACATTTCAAAGAGTTTATTCTAGAAACAGATTTGAAGTTAAAACCTATACACACACTTCCTGTGCAAGGTGCCCTGGTAGATGTGTAGTTCGGTTAACTGTCACATCCAAATCAAATATGTATAAATGTATATGTCCGAAGTAAATTATAAAAACCTTAGAAATATATTGATGTAAAGTGTGAAAGGCAATATTATATGATAATTATGGCAGTGGTCGACAAAGAGAAAACAGAGTCATTTCACATCATAGAAGCACCTGTTGCTTGCTGCATGAAGGTAAGCATTGCTTTAAGTGGAAAGCATCCCCCAGCTGAGCAGCAGAAATACTGATTCACACATACCTGCTGTCTACAATTTTCTCCTGTGAGACTGTCATCTTCTCAGCTTTCTCAGCAGATATCCTTCCACTTGGCTTTTTGCCTCCTTTCTAGAGCGGAAAAAGGAAAATGTATTTCTGCACTGCTCAAGGGGACTGCCAAAAAGTGGAGTTGTAATTTATGATGTGCTAATGTTTTCCTTTGCGTTCATAACTGAAAATAACTACTAATGCAAAATCATCATCACTTGGATTTGGTGGCTTTTGATTTGCATATATGCTCCAGATTCTGCTATAACCTTCATGTCACATATTTATTCCTGTAAGCAAAATTTGGCCCCCAACACCTACAAAATCAACATCCCTTACATTTCCCTTAGGCAAATCACAGTAAGGGAAATGACAGTTTATACAGCTCTGTATTTTTAAGAATCTAAGACAATTTGGATCATGTAGTCTGACCCTGTTCCTGCATTTTGTAGGAATCTGCCTACTTTATTCCCACTAAGTTTTTGTCTCATTGGTACATGACTGTTTGCAGCGATGCAGTCTCATCCACCTCCTTTGGTGTAGTCCTGGCCACAACAGTGCTAACTATTAAGAACCTTCTCCAGAACTTTTCTTTCTTTAGCTTCAAGCCATTGGTCCTGATCCTACCATCTTTTAAAGGTATCTTATAAACCACAGCAGGCCAAATGCTACCTCTGTGTGCAACCCTACAGATGTCATTTCACTTTTTTAAATTAATGTTTTCTTTTCAGTTTCTTCATTAAAGTCATTATGGCTGATCACAGAATTTTGCTCTTGGTATTTGATTGGGCTGATATTTTTAAAGCATCAGTAGAGTAGGAGAAATTATTTTTGGAAGTCTTAAGAAAATGAATCATTGTTTTAAATATTTTTCCACATTCACACTATACTGTGATACAGAGCCTATTTGTACTGCTGTAGGTAACATTGAATTTGACAAGGCTGAAAGGTTGATCAGTTTCACTTGTCTTTTTTTTTTTCTGATACTTTGTTTTGGGTCCCATCCTGCAGGGATATATTGCAAAGCCAGGGAAGTTATGATCAGGAGCATTACCTGAGTCAGATATTTTTTCTTTTTTTTAATTCTAGTGATTGTCACAGGAGAGATGTTATCTTGTATTTTTTATCGTCAGAAACATTATAGTTAGCAACTGAACATTACAATTATTTAAGGTTAGTTTACAGTCAATTAGATTTCAGGAACTTTCAGCATTATATCTTACTATGGCTCAAATCTAATCTAAAGATAGCGTTTTAACCAGTCAAAAAGTTATGATTTTGGTAGTTACCTATTCATACAAAATACTGTTTGCATTGAAAAAATGATATATTTGTGCCGTAGTTTTACTCTAGTTTTCTATATGGAAGAGTGGTCTACCTGGCTCATGTCTGGTTATTTATTATTAGTATTTCTATCAGGGCAGCGCCTAGAGGTCCTGGCTGAGATCAATGTCCCATTGTAAAAGATAGCTCTTGCCCTGAAGAGCTCACAACCTAAATGGGCAAGACAGACAAAGGGAGGGAGAAAAAGAGATTTGCCACTGTTGCTGTCAGAGCTGGAACTGAATCCAGATTTCCTGAGACTCAGTCATGCATCTTATTCACAAGACTATCCTCCTCAAACATAGTCCACAATTTTACACCATTAGTATCCTATCAATACTCTGGATTCTTCATTTTGGCTCTACAGCTGCTGGTGAGTCAAGAACACACATGAAAATCTACAGAGATGAGTGTCTTTTCCCATGCTTTGAACATATAAAGCCGTATATTTTGTTAATATTGTAGTAATCTGTATGAACTTCACACCAACTATGAGCTCATGTGTAATTTCTTTTTTCCAAAAACTTGCAAAAGGACAAGTAAGTATTAGCTACTGTAGGATTTTGCAGGAAGTTACACGGGCTTTTCAGGGGACTTGCAAATCATATTTAGAAAATGAGAACAAACAAACAGTGGGTCACCATCATGGTCTCATATTATCTTTTGTTCAACATGTAGGTGAATGTGTTCGCCTTCTCCGTAAATATCACCATTTGGAAGGTGTCACTGGAGATAGTGTGGAAAACCAGTCTCTCCCTGCATTTTTAGGTATATTATCACTAATTACTTGTTTGTTTATATCAGAAAAAATATTATGGTGCACCAAATTTCTGCAGATCTCAAAAGAACTCACGGTTGCTCTCTTTTGCTGCTGTTGATTAACATGGGCATCTGGAGGGACAAAGTTGCCAGGAAGTGAAACACTAACTAACAATTAACATTAGTTATTCTTGCCTTGCCAAATTTGACTTGCTCATGGCCGGCATTTTTCTTTATGTGAGAGCAAAGCAGTTATTTTTTTCCCCATCGACATCATCACAATGGAAGAGCAGATTTGGTGCTTGGGCTTGTATAATTATCCAATGATTTTGCAAGGATGAATTAACAGTATTGATTTATAGAGGGAACTGAGACAGCTGATAAAGTGTCCAGTTTGCTTGGAACAAATTAAAAATGTTTTATAATGAAGTCTTCTTACTTTGTTTAGTTCATCCAAAAGCATGAATGGTTGATAATTAGCCGGAGGAGGTGCAAGCATGATGTTTCTGAAAACAACACAGCCACGCTCCACTCTCTGACTGGCTGGAGGACGGAGACTTTCACCTTCAAATCCTGAAAAGTGACAAAGGAAACACATTTAAGAAACCAGCAACAAAGTGCTATGAGCATAATTAACTAACACAGGGGTTCTCAAACTGGGGGTCGGGACCCCTCAGGGGGTCGTGAGGTTACAACATGGGGGGTCGCGAGCTGTCAGCCTCCACCCCAAACCCCGCTTTGCCTCCAGCATTTATAATAGCGTTAAATATATAAAAAAGTGTTTTTAATGTATAAGGGGGGGTCACACTCAGAGGCTTGCTATGTGAAAAGTACAAAAGTCTGAGAAACCTTGAACTAACATAACAGCTGCTAATGCGTCTCTATGTGCCTGATTCTGCCACTCTTACTCACGTTGAGTAATACTTTACTACATAAGTAACGTCATCACTTCTCAAGAAGTGAAGATACTACTCAAAATAAATAAGGGAGATAGAATTGGGTCCTGTTATATTGTTTGCAAAGTAATATACTGTAGATATTGTAGGAATTAAATGTACTGTACGATATGCAACTGTTTGCCTTTCATGCAAGTGCCAAGACAAGTATCAAACCTTGCTTTATTGGTATCTATATATTTAATACCCTACTGAAGTCTTGTAATTCACTCAGCAGATGTGTTTTTATATTTGAGGGGGAGGGGAAATCTTCTTTGTGACCATCTGTATCTTATAGAGATCAGAAGAGAAGATGTTTTACATTGCTAATTTATGGTACTGCCTACATCATTTGGAATTGGCTGAAGTAGATATGGCAAGGCCAGGCTACTGGAAAGTGCTTTGTTTGCTTAACCTAGTAGTTATGCTCAGAAACAGCAAGTGTTTTCTGCATAATAGAAACAAATCATACATTTGTAAAAGGCTAATATGGATTTACATGTATACTCCCTTTATGAAGAGTGACGGCAACAGCAAATAAATAAATATATTCAGGGATATTAAAACACTTTCCAGACCTTAAATAAGCCGCACAACATCCCGAAAGAACAGATAAATATTATTAGGCCCACTTACAGTGACATAAACTGAGGTATCGAGGGTTATGTAACTAGAGTAAGGTCACCCAACTACTCAGTGGTATAGCTGGATATAGAAATCATGGGGCCAGATTCTCCATCCTACATGAGCTCTGCTCCGGTACAGTGAAGAGGAGGCTGTCAGAGAGCTGGTTGTGTCCCCCTAATTTAAACCACATTGCCCTCGCATATCTTAGAGGAGCAAGGGAACAGCTGTAACTTACAACACTGGCATAAGGACCCTCAGGCTTTATGTCAGTGGAGGATTGGGAGTAGTAGAGATCTGCTGTTCTTCCATGCCCTACCCCACCTCTGTAATGCCATCTTCTTCCCATTACCCTGATGACTGAGGGAGGACAGTCAAAGGATGGTGAAGCCACTTCCACCAGCAGAGAGTTCCCTACACAGGAGGCTGTCTCTGCTGGCCATCTTGACTGATGCGTTGCAAAGTGGAAACTATAGCTAAGGGGTGCACCCTCCTCAGTACACACAGTATGCAAAGAATTCAATCTCTATTTAATTGTAGCTCTTCTGGCAAAGTATTGCTGTGAGGAATTTGGTGGTGCTGTAGATTTGTCTTTACTAGGAATGCTGTAGGAAAAAGCATCGCCTGCTTGGCAGAAAAGAAACACAGAGATAGAAATGGGAGGATAGGGAAAGACGAGTGGCGGTATGCAAACCAGGCACGCTACAGTATATTTACCCAAGAAGATTACAGTAGTTACACAGTATAGATTCAATTCTGCAAGGCACTGAGTGCCTTCAACTCCAAGTGATTTCAATAGCACCTCCAGGAGTTGCTGAGCACCTTGCAGCATGGAACCCTCCATGAAAACCCGATGTGCACCTGACAATTATTTCCCTTAGTTCTTTAACTTGCTTTATTAATGGCTGAGATGACAGGTGGTTTAACTGCTTCATGTTTTCAAGCAGTGATGCCTGTCATGTTTGCCTGGTTTAGCCTCTCTTAAATTGTGTGTAAAATAGTGATCAAGTTAATCTGTATGGCTGCCTTTCTAGAATGGCAACCTCCACAGTAATTGACTAGGAAAGCAATAACATAGTCAGTCAGGGCATCAACATGTAGAAAAATAAGAATAAGTCTAGAAATTAAATGCCTCATTTTTTAATTAAAATAACAAAGTCAACAAAACATACATGGTGCATTCATTAGACTAGCATGGCCATGTTTATCATTCATAAACTGACCTGAGACATGGAAAAATAGGAATTAAATTATTTCTGATAATATTTTATCCAGTGTAGCATTGGAGAAATTAACATTTCCGTGGATAACATAACTATGTCAAATATTAATTTTTAATGTGTGCAAATAATTTAACAAATTTAAATAAAAAAATCAAAGATGTTTGGTGAAAGCTTCTCCTTGTCTACCTTTATTCAACAGATTAAGGCTGATTCTAATCTCCCACTAGTGCAATTCAGCAGTATAATTGCACCAAAGTCAATGGAGTTAAGCTGATGTAAAACTTATGAGAGAGGAGAATCAGACACATTGGCCTAAATGTTCAAAGTTGAGTGACTAAAGTTAAGTTCTTAAATTTATATTTATATAAATAAAAGTAGTCTAATTTCCAAAGGATTTGAGCACCCACAAGCTCCAATTCATTGCAATGAAATTTCAAATTGGAAAATCAGGACACTTATTTAGGTGCCTAAATACCAATTTAAAAGTCTAATTGTAGGCACCCAGATGTGAAAATTATGGTCATCGTCTTCTAAAGCATAAGAACATGAAGTATAGAGCAGTTCTCCTCTTCAAACAAAAAAGAACCAAACTGAAGTAATTTATACTTCCATGCACACAAGAAGAGCAGTAGCTAGAAACGAGAACAGGGCAGGAGTGTTCCGCCTCTGTTCTGGATACACCCCACTTCCCCTGAAACCAGCAGACAAATTGCTCGCAGGGTGGAACTCTGCAGGGACATTCCAACATGGTGTCTAGGAGTTGGGAAGTGCCCTGACATGTAACTTCTCAACCTGGAAGGAATAATTTGCATGGGTTGGGGTGTTCTGTGCTTAGGGTGGAGCAGAATAAGGTTGCCTTTGCCTTATTTCCTGAACAAAGCTGAAAAAAGCAACAGAGAGTCCTGTGGCACCTTTAAGACTAACAGATGTATTGGAGCATAAGCTTTCGTGGGTGAATACCCACTTCGTCAGACGCATGTAATGGAAATTTCCAGAGGCAGGTATAAATATGCAGGCAAGAATCAGTCTGGAGATAATGAGGTTAGTTCAAACAGGGAGGGTGAGGTCCTCTGCTAGCAGTTGAGGTGTGAACACCAAGGGAGGAGAAACTGCTTTTGTAGTTGGCTAGCCATTCACAGTCTTTGTTTAATCCTGATCTGATGGTGTCAAATTTGCAAATGAACTGAAGCTCAGCAGTTTCTCTTTGGAGTCTGGTCCTGAAGTTTTTTTGCTGTAAGATGACTACCTTTACATCTGCTATTGTGAGGCCAGGGAGGTTGAAGTGTTCTCCTACAGGTCTGTGAAAGTGAGGGATCATTGTCCAGGATGGGTTGTAGATCACTGATGATGCATTGGAGAGGTTTAAGCTGAAGACTGTAGGTGATGACCAGTGGAGTTCTGTTCCTTGGGAGGCAGGCCGGTCCTCGCCCACAGACAACCCGCCAACTTTAAGCATATTCTTACCAGCAACCACACACTGCACCATAACAACTCTAACTCAGGAACCAATCCATGCAACAAACCTCGATGCCAACTCTGCCCACATATCTACACCAGCAACACCATCACAGGACCTAACCAGATCAGCTACAACATCACCGGTTCATTCACCTGCACGTCCACCAATGTTATATATGCCATCATGTGCCAGCAATGCCCCTCTGCTATGTACATTGGCCAAACTGGACAGTCACTACGTAAAAGGATAAATGGACACAAGTCAGATATCAGGAATGGCAATATACAAAAACCTGTAGGAGAACACTTCAACCTCCCTGGCCACACAATGAGCTTCAGTTCATTTGCAAATTTGACACCATCAGATCAGTATTCACCCACGAAAGCTTATGCTCCAATATATCTGTTAGTCTTAAAGGTGCCACAGGACACTCTGTTGCTTTTTACAGATCCAGACTAACACGGCTACCCCTCTGAAAGCTGAAAAAGTATCAGAATTTGGCTCAAGTTTTCTGGGAGAGGGGAAAAAAGCAATTACTGTATATTCTCGATCATAAGCCGGTTCGTTTATAAGCCGACACCCCCCCCCCCCAAGATGGATAAGTAAAAATGGAAAATGTTTATGACCCGTTCATAAGCCAACCCTATAATTCAGGGGTCAGCAAACTTTGGCTCCCGGGCCATCAGGATAAGCCGCTGGCGGGCCGACATGGTTTGTTTACCTGGCTGTGCTGCCTCTCCTTGCTTCCTCTGTTGGGGGGAGGGGCTGTGTCCCACCTCTCCCTCTCTATACCCGTTCATAAGCCGACCCCCTTCTCTGGTGCTTCCCTTTTTTACTAAAAAAATTTGGCTTATGAATGAGTATATATTGTCGTTTGTAGTTACAATCCTTTATCCTAGGAAGAAAATGTTAAAACAAGGTGCCTCTACTTGCAAGTGATGCAGCTATCTCTGTGGTGCCTTAATTTTATCATTATATGACATTATAAAAAGTTAAGGCTTTACTTCTGCAAGGACATTCTTTAACTAACATCTTTCTCTCCATTAGCTTTTGCTGTAGTAGCAGTATTTATGTTCCGGGCAATGAATGGGAACCATATTGCTTGCAGCATAATTTCAATTTCTTAATGCACTAATAGTTTCAATAAGGACTCTGTATCCACTAAATTTGACTGTCTCTTTTATTGACAACTGTTGTGCAATACATTTTTCAATAAAGTATCTAACACTGAAAAAGCACCCTTAATACTGCATTTTAATGAAAGAACTGGTATAATATTTACTAAGGATGGGGAAACAATCTTAGAAAAAATAACTGGTCTGGACCAAACTCACCCCTTTTATAGTGAAGGATCATGTGGAGGGAAGGGGTGCCAGTGACCTTCCAGGGAAGGAAGTGGAGAAGGCCCAAATGTCAATAAACCTCCAAACTCTGCATGAATGTTTGAATCAAGCCTCATGAGGTTTGCCAATAACTAATATTTATCCTTCATTATGTATTTCATGTTTATATACGTAAACCATGCATTAAGGGCTGAGGAGACACAGCATTGTGGTTTGGTCAGCAACTCCTGAATTCTAATCCTGGCTGAAACAAAGACTCGCTAAGTGACCTTGGGCAAGTCGTTTCAACCTCTGTGCCTCAGTTCCCTCATCTCTAAATCAGGGTAATAGTACTGATTTACCTCACCAGGGAACTGAGGATTATTTAACTGCACAGAAAGGAAGTGCTTTAAAAGGACTAAGTACCATAGTCATCTAATCCTTCTTCCACTTGGTACTAAGTCAGAAGTGGGCAAACTATGGCCCGCGGGACCGTCCTGCCTGGCCCCCAAGCTCCTGGCCCGGGAGGCTAGCCCCTGGCCCCTCCCCTGCTGTCCCCCCTCCCCTGCAGCCTCAGCTCGCTCGCTCCGCCGCTGGCACAATGCTCTGTGCAGCGAGGCTGTGAGCTCCTGGGGCAGCGCAGCTGCAGAGCCCGGCCTGACCCGGTGCTCTGTGCTGCGTGGTGGTGGTGGTGGTGGCAGCATGGCCCGGCTCCAGCGCCGCCAGCCACCGGTGCTCCAGGCAGCGCGGTAAGGAGGCAGGGAGCAGGGGGTGGATAGAGGGCAGAGGAGTTCGGGGTGGTGGTCGGGGGCGGGGGTGTGGATAGGGGTCGGGGTGGTCGGTGGGGGGAACAGGAGGTTGAAGGGGGCAGGGGTCCCGGCGGGGGCAGTCAGGAAGGAGGGGAGGTTGGATGGGGCAGCAGGGGGCAGTCAGGGGCAGGGGTTCCAGGGGCGGTCAGAAGACAGGGAGTGGGGGTGTGTGGGTGGGGCAGGGGTCCCAGAGGGGCCGTCAGGGAACAGTGGGGGTTGGATGGGGCAGGAGTCCTGGGGGGGGAAGCGGGCCACGAGCCCCTCCCTTAACCAGCCCTCCATACAATTTACGAAACCCGATGCAGCCCTCAGGCCAAAAAGTTTGCCCACCCCTGTA
Source organism: Terrapene triunguis (assembly GCF_002925995.2). NCBI lineage: Eukaryota > Metazoa > Chordata > Testudines > Emydidae > Terrapene > Terrapene triunguis. Next base: position 5,241,944 of record NW_020665065.1, on the reverse strand, counting down.
CTAAATATACAAAACTGAAATAATTAACTATACCCTTACCTAGGTGCTATGTGACTCCAACTGCCTCCTCATCTATAACCAAGTCCTCCCACCTCCGCTCCCCTTGCTCCTCAGGCCCCTCTTGCCTTTTTATATCGCTCTCAAGTTGTGGCATTCCCCCAAGGCCGACGCAACCCATTAGGCAACCTAGGCGGTTGCCTCGGGCGCTAACATTTGGGGGACGGCGACCACGGTGGCTGGATCTTCGGCCACCCCGGTC
>NW_020665065.1:5240377-5241585 GCF_002925995.2 Terrapene triunguis | reverse complement strand
TTTCGGGGGCGGGACCTTCCGCCGCCCAGGGCGGCAAAAAAGCTGGCAGCGCTCCTGCATTCCCCTATTTGACTTTTTTCAGAGTCCCCTTGACATCTGCAGAATCTCTAACATTTAGACAACATATGTATTAAAATGGAGTCCATGCCCTAAAACTATTTGAGAAACTGTGATTGAATCAATATTGGAAAAAACTAACTGGTCAAAGAAAGGTGCTTAAAGCTTATGATTTCAAACTGCCTGGCAGGATTTCACATGTTGCTCACCTCAGAAACGTGTCCTTGTTTATTTATAGGAATCTTCATTCATATCTCTGTAATGCCAGATTGCTGACAACACTACACAAAACAGGTATCGACAACAGAGGAGATACTGTCATGAAGGATGCATTAGAAATACCGCAGACAGACAGACAGACAGAGACAAATTTCCTATTAAGATTTCCATACCCAGGTTTCACATCCTTACGCAAAGCAAAGTAGAGCCAAAGCATCCAAACCGTCAAGTTATTCCTTAAATCCTCCCTTCTTGTCTATTTTAATTATGACAATTATGACTTGATCAGCAAGATAAAGGTCATTCTGTCACCTCAGGGGGGTGAGTGCCAGCAGGATAACTGGGCTCATAATGACCACAGAAGATAGGGCAGCTTGACCTCTCTGGGAGTGAAATGTCAATTAATTATCTTTTTACAACCAACTCAATTATAGCATACTAATCACCTGTGTAGGACATTAAGCTAGAAGGTGTGGGAGAGAGTGGGGGAGGAATCATCAGCAATAAGCAACCCTGACTTAGGGTGACAAGGCAGTTATCGTAAAACTGCAGATGTGACACCTAATAATGGGGTGTAAATAGTTATTAGCTGTTTATAGCAAAATCTAAATGCTGTAATAATTTCTTCATTTAAGTGAACTTTTTAAAAAAAATAATAAAATGTTATCGGTCCTAGGGGTAATAGAAATGTCTCATTTAAAGGTGACCAGACACACTGCATTAGTCTTTAATGCTAGACTCAATTAACCAAGAAGCTTCATTCATTAAAGAAAGGATTGGTCGGGGGTGGGGGGAAAGGGAGTGAAAAGTTGAACACAAGACAAATTAATTAACAAGTATATGGAGGGATTTAGGAAAAAAAGATATTATAAAGCTTTATTTCTTTAACTCTAGTTACAGTGGGGATCACCTCAATGTCATACTGGTCTCAT
>NW_020665065.1:5186772-5240367 GCF_002925995.2 Terrapene triunguis | reverse complement strand
TAACTCTAGTTACAGTGGGGATCACCTCAATGTCATACTGGTCTCATGGAAAAAGATTCTCTGCGGTGTAGAGGTTAGTCAGTACAGCTGCTGCAGTAACTTTCCCATGGGCAGAACATGCATTAATTTGGATCATTCCCCTAAACATACGTACACCGTGATTTACAATAGAAGACCATCTGAAAAGCGGTATATATACTATTGTAAAAGCTACATTTATGATACTCTTATCAACTACTGGTACCCAAGTTATGCCTGCAAAGTATGTGTATGCATGTACAAATAGGTAAATGCACGTGCAAAATACACACAATACTGTGACAAAAGTGCATATTTGTACACATAAATGTGGTTTGTGTGCACACATACTCTGTAGGCACAACACAGGCCCTATATCCAAAAAGAAACAAAATAAACCACAACAAATTCAATGCCGCCTCTCTTTACATTATACATACAATAAAATGGCAAAATGATAGCAAAATTCTTTTCACAAGAATTTCTGTCAAATGAATCTCAGAGTCTTGCTTCATTTACTTCAACACAGATGTTTGAAAAAGAAAGAAAACATTCAGAAGTTTTCTAATCCACCTTCCTACCTAGTGAAGGATTGTTCCTAACAATATAGGGTTTTAGCCTAATGTATACAGGAGGTAAACACAATATTTATTTTTATGCCAGGTGTCAACATTTTCCATCATTACAAAGCAAACAACATGGTTTGAAATTTTCAAAAGTATCCAAGCGACTAAGGAGCACAAGTACTACTGAAAGCCACTGGCACCCTGTGCTCCTGAATCATATCTGTACTTTTGCAGATCCCACCCTTGGAGTACAGATGAATTTCTGGAACCAGACCTTGGGATATATTGATGTACCCAGGGCTGCCCAGAGGTGGGGGGCAAGTGGGGCAATTTGCCCCAGGCCCCGCAGGGGCCCCCACGAGAATATAGTATTCTATAGTATTGCAACTTTTTTTTATGGAAGGGGCCCCCGAAATTGCATTGCCCCAGGCCCCCTGAATCCTCTGGGCGGCCCTGGCTGTACCAAAGACACTAATATCACTGGTCTACAATTTTTGAGAAGTCATCTGCTTCAGAGATAAAATGTGCTATTTATTATGTATTTTGATGTGCTGAATTCAAATATGACAATTAAAACAACTGATTGGCTACTGTTTCTAAGATATTTAAGGTTTTACATTTTATGTCTATGTATATTGTGTAGATAGTAGAGTTTTAATCATAAATTGTAAACCTAGGTCTTTTCATGTGTTTATGGTTGCTTTACATGATAATATTTCACCTGTCCTGTTTATGTAACACTTTAAAAATCAGCAAAAGGGTTATATATATTTATTATGAAACAAAAGGCAAAAAACTATTATGTACATAGTTTAGTCCTATTCAGTGTCTACTCGGCACTTCTTGGCTTGTCTCTTGTATTCATTAAATGGAGCATCTCTTGTCACTGTCCAGCAATAGTCTGCAAGCATTGATGGGCTCCATTTGCCCTGATAGCATTTCTCCATTGTTGCAATGTCCTGGTGAAATCGCTCGCCGTGCTCGTCGCTCACTGCTCCGCAGTTCGGTGGAAAAAAATCTAGATGAGAGTGCAAAAAATGTATCTTTAGTGACATGTTGCAACCAAGGCTTTTGTATGCCTTGAGGAGGTTTTCCACCAACAACCTGTAGTTGTCTGCCTTGTTGTTTCCGAGAAAATTTATTGCCACTAACTGGAAGGCTTTCCATGCCGTCTTTTCCTTGCCACGCAGTGCATGGTCAAATGCATCATCTCGAAGAAGTTCATGAATCTGAGGACCAACAAAGACACCTTCCTTTATCTTAGCTTCACTTAACCTTGGAAATTTTCCACGGAGGTACTTGAAAGCTGCTTGTGTTTTGTCAATGGCCTTGACAAAGTTCTTCATCAGACCCAGCTTGATGTGTAAGGGTGGCAACAAAATCTTCCTTGATTCAACAAGTGGTGGATGCTGAACACCTTTCCTCCCAGGCTCCAATGACTGTCGGAGTGGCCAATCTTTCTTGATGTAGTGGGAATCTTTTGCACGACTGTCCCATTCACAGAGAAAACAGCAGTACTTTGTGTATCCAGTCTGCAGACCAAGCAAGAGAGCAACAACCTTCAAATTGCCACAAAGCTGCCACTGATGTTGGTCATAGTTTATGCACCTCAAAAGTTGTTTCATGTTTTCATAGGTTTCCTTCATATGGACTGCATGACCAACTGGAATTGATGGCAAAACATTGCCATTATGCAGTAAAACAGCTTTAAGACTCGTCTTCGATGAATCAATGAACAGTCTCCACTCATCTGGATCGTGAATGATGTTGAGGGCTGCCATCACACCATCGATGTTGTTGCAGGCTACAAGATCACCTTCCATGAAGAAGAATGGGACAAGATCCTTTTGCTGGTCACGGAACATGGAAACCCTAACATCACCTGCCAGGAGATTCCACTGCTGTAGTCTGGAGCCCAACAGCTCTGCCTTACTCTTGGGTAGTTCCAAATCCCTGACAAGGTCATTCAGTTCACCTTGTGTTATGAGGTGTGGTTCAGAGGAGGAGGATGGGAGAAAATGTGGGTCCTGTGACATTGATGGTTCAGGACCAGAAGTTTCATCCTCTTCCTCGTCTGACTCAAGTGAGAATGATTCTGGTGCATCAGGAACCGGCAGTCCTTCTCCGTGGGGTACTGGGCGTATAGCTGATGGAATGTTTGGATAATGCACAGTCCACTTTTTCTTCTTTGACACACCTTTCCCAACTGGAGGCACCATGCAGAAGAAACAATTGCTGGTATGATCTGTTGGCTCTCTCCAAATCATTGGCACTGCAAAAGGCATAGATTTCCTTTTCCTGTACAACCATTGGCGAAGACGTGTTGCACAAGTGTTGCAGCATATGTGTTGGGCCCACCTCTTGTCCTGATCTCCAATTTTGCAGCCAAAATAAAGGTGATAGGCTTTCTTAACCATAGTGGTTATACTGTGCTTTTGTGATGCAAAAGTCACTTCACCACACACATAGCAGAAGTTATCTGCACTGTTCACACAAGTACGAGGCATCTCTGCTCACTTTGGCTAAACAGAAATGTGTCCCTTTGCAAAATCAAACACTGACAAATAAAAGAGCACGACACTGTATGATTTCTAGAGCTGATATAGGGCAATTTGTTCAGCAGAGTGATGTAAGCTTCGTTATGATTGCATCATCCATGACTTCTAGGAATAACATGATGCAATTCATATCATGTATGACGCGATACCAGCTTCAGATTGCATCATTCATTGTTTTGCCTAAAAAGCAAGTACTGTCCAAACCCAGTCATAGATTTATTCATAGATCCAGTCAAAGATGTATTTTAGTCATTTCTGGTTTAAATTGAGATCCCTTCCCTTTATAACTCACTTATCCTCCGCCATTCCCAAGTCAAGGGTCGTATATACTGACCCAATAGCATATCTTGAAAACTAGAGCCAATTAACAATTTTAAGCATCATTTTCATTCTCAGTGACCCAGAATTAGTAAAGTTTGACTACATTTATTTCAGAAGCATTTTGGCTGTAGAGCAGTGTATCAGGTCCAATCCTGTAGGGCACTGAATTCCTTCTGGAAGCTGCAGAGTGCAACCCCTACAGATTTCAGAGTGCTCAGCACCCTGCAGGAGGCGTTCAGTACTTTGCAAGAATCAGGCTCACAAGAGAGAGCTTTGGCTCAAAGGAGTTAAAACAGGAATCTTAGCTCTGCAAACTCAAATAAATCTGTAGCATTGCAAAAGACAGAAGGCAATCTTGATCTTTTTTCTATTCTTTAACACTGAGAGTACATGGTTTCTAAAGAGAGGCTTGTCATTGCACAGGGCTCTTTAAAGGTATTCTGAAAGGAAGAGCACTGTTTGTTCCACCTGCACTTTCAAGAGCATGCTGCTAAAACTTGTATTGTATTCTATATAGATTCTTATACCACAATAATCACCGTAGTACCTGAGCGCCTTGCAGTAGTGCACTAAGCAACGTGACTAACATCTGTCACATGTTTTTTTCTTGAGTATTCTTTTATTTTAGAGATATTGTGCTTTTAAAGAGCTGTTTTTAAAAAATAAAACTGTACATTCTGTACTGCACCTAACCCAGAGTTACCAGTGCTCTCTCTTTCCAAGATTATTCTGCACTTACGTTTTTTTACTACCATAATAGAAAGCTGCTGGTTTGCGCTTGCCTTACAGCTAGAGTTCTGATATGGCAGAGATGTAAATGGAACATGCAACAAGAAAACGTTTCTGTTGGCAAACCTCTTAATTCAGGTACATAGTCAGGACCAACCTCTGAATCACAGGTACTGCTTTGGGGCTCAATCCAGAAAGTACAATGCCATGAACAAATATAGGCATCAGTTTTCTGACACCCCCACACTGCTTCAAGAAACCCAGGCAAACTGGATTTAAAGGAGCTAACAGTGCACAGTTTTTACTATGGCAAATGGAACAAACTGTTGCTATGAGATACAAAGTTTAGAAATCATTTTAGATCACGTTCCAGATTACCAAAACCTAAAGGAAACAACTGATTAACATTGTCTTCTGCGTGGAGACCTGATCTGTAAAGTGGTTGAGTACCCTGAATATCCATTGCAGTGAAGGGGAGTTAAGGATGATCAGCAGGAGCGCCGCCAGCTTTTTTGCTGCCCTAGGCGGCGGAAGGTCCCGCCCCCGAAATGCCGCCCCCCACAGAGGCAGCGGAAGGTCCCGCCCCAGAAATGCCAACGATGACCGGGGCAGCCGAAAATCCGGCTGCCACGGTCGCTGCCCCCCAAATGTTAGTGCCCTAGGCGACCGCCTAGGTTGCCTAATGGGTTGCGCCGGCCCTGATGATCAGCACCTTGCAGGAGTGGCTCAGCACTTTTCACGGCAAGGCCAGGTAAGAAACACAGACTCTGTCCAGATTGCTTGGGACAATACAAGCACTGGGGCAAAATATGTATATCCATATCACTCACCCATGGACAGCATTTTCTCTAGGGTATGTTCACTGTCAGTCATGGAGGAGGGGGAAAGATATTATGTTCTATTTAATTTCTTTCCCCCATACACTTCACCATCTTTGCCAATGAATTTCAACCCAGCAACTTAGCTCTGATCCCAAACTCCACAGTATAGCATGCTTAATGAATAAGCAGAGCACTAGAAAATTGTGGGACAATAAAACTGAACTTTTGCAGTGTGTAGTGTTAGGGAAGTTACTCCTTACCAATGTATGCTAAACATTTGGCACTAATCAATTTTTTTTTAACAAAAGTGAAACATAAATAGTGACTATATTGGCTTTGGCCCTTATTTCACAGTTTCAAACACTTCTCTATCCCTTGGGCCATATTTCAAAGGCCTTCTGCTAACAAATCAGTTGCTATGTATGCAATAGTATAATGGTGCCAGTAATGCCTATTGTATGCCTTTGGGTTTAAATTAAGTTGGTGTTTCCATTACACACCCCAATTTCAGGGTCAGATAATTTGATTATTCCAAATTACACTGAATGGAAAACATGCCAGTGGAAACCCAAGGAGACAACATTGTAAGTGTTAAAGACAATGGCAAAACTGTGCCAGTGGAAGCCTCTAGAGACCATATTAGAAACTGAAGGCAATGGCCAAGGAGTAATTTAGTATTTTGCACATTGATCTGTAATATATATTAAATACAAACATTCCGTTTAAGCCAATGTTAAACAATGTCTGTAGCTATGCCTGGTTGCTAACATATGGAATGCTAATGTCATTTGGGTCAAACAATGGAAAATACATGTACAGTACACATTCAAATAAGTTTAAACTATTAATTTTTTTAAAACTTACTGTATTTTGCCAATGTTCTGAAATGGCAAGATCCCAAATACAGTTCAGCTGTAGATTTCTTCTGGGAGAGATAACTGTTTGATACCTAGTGACCAAGTTTGTTAGTGTAAGCTTTGAGAAAAGACAAGTCTGTTTCTAGTTTAGTTTCCAGACAACAGTTTACATCAATCTAATATGATGCCACCAGAATAAAATTTGCACCTGGCACAAAAGATCCCTTAGTGGCTAATCACTGTCTGTTTTTTTCATTTGAAATGGCTCCATCTGGTGTAAATTGCACAGGACTGGTATCGTTAGCTAGGACCCATGCCTAGTTTGCTGATACTGCTTAAACTGGTTTCATTTTGTTCATCATAAATCCTGTCTGGAAAGCTGTTGACATAGCCAAACTGGTATTCTATTAATTAAAATATATATATAAAAACTAAAAATATAATTAAGGTGAATTTATCTCTCGGTACCGCTTAAAAATACAGCTGATGTTAGAAAGAAGTGTTCAAATTGCCTATAATAAAAATGAGCCACACAGAGCTAAGCTGCCAGATTTTCCATAAGGAAAACACTGCATGTTTCCAATAGCAAAACCCAAACTTCTCTAATGTAAAACACAGGCAACAGATTTAACAAATAGTTTGCTTTCACTGCTGGCTCAAAAACATGAAACAATGAAAACCGAGATTTCAATCAACCGTTAACTTATAAAATTATGTTCCATTTGAATCCTGCAAAACTAATATCAATTAACAAACAAAAAACCCTATGATATGTCAAAGCAAGGTTGTAATTTAATTTGACAAAAGCTATGAAATTAAGAGCTAAGGCTGCTACTCCATCCTTAATTCATGCCGTTGAATCCGAGTTGTCTTGCCACAGGGAAAGGAGCTTACTGAACATACTGTATGTGTTGTAATACCTATGAACAAAGGTGAGGGGGGGAAAAAATCTACCACTGATCAGGATGAGGTCCAAAGACTGGATAGCTGTCATGATTGCATTGGAACTCTCTTAGCCAGAAGGATGTGCATCGAGAATGATTTAAAGTACTTTAAAGAGTTGGAACTTGGGTCTTACACATGAGAAAGTTTTACCAATTTATCTATATGGGTTTAAACCATTTAGTTAAATTAGTGTAACCCCCATATGTGGACAATCTTACTCTGATTTAAGAATGACTTGTATCAATTTAGCTTAACATGACGAGGAATCAACTTTAGTTAAATCGGTATAAGGTACTGTTAAATAGAAATAAGCATCCACACATGGGAGTTGCAGCAATTTAATACAACTTCCTTTCAGGACAATGCGTTGGTGCACGGTGACATATTTCTGAAGTGCCACAACAGGAATTGAAAAAGGAGCGTTAAATAAACAAACAGTCTTCTCGTGACTGTAGTGACCACTGGCTGGACCAGGGGCCATGCACCACCCAGCATAGGAGCTTGTATCCCATGGATCTGTGAACATTTACTTAGGGCTGAGAATGTTCTATTCCACTTCACTGCCACCAAATTTTGTTTTTCATGAAGTGCTTACAAAAATGACAGCTTTTGCATCCTAACATGAAATTAAAATTTTTAAAAAACACAGGGCCACCAGCACCAACTATGCCAGAGGAGGAGTTAAAAAAAACCCTTGGTCTTCTGAAATTTCAGCAACTGCAGACAGCAGAACAGTTGCAGGTGAGCAGAGGTAAAGGCAGGCAGATTACCCTCCTTTACCTCACCCCAAACCCACTGGAACCAGGCACTCTACCATGCATCCACTCCCCAAAATGCCCACCAGTACCAAGGCTTATGATGGTGGAGCACAGAAACCCACAGCTCCCTGGGGAAGCTGCAATAGCCAGAACTAAGGAGCAGAGCAGTAGCAACACCTTCTGAATACACTGAGTCCCCAATCCAAGCTGGGTCTCACTGCGTATTCCCTCCTGGAACCTTTAACTCTTTCCCTTGCTCCCTAACACTCATTGTACCTCTACCTAGATTGTGAGCTCTCAGGGTAGAGACCAAGCCTGGTTTATTTGGTGCTGAGAGAATAAAAAAATCACTGGACAGAAATTTTGAATTCCAAAATTTCAAAAACATTTATGTTTTGCTAAAATTAAAAGAAAGAAGCGATCTTTTTTCCAATGACAACAGGTCCCCAAAGATCCTATTTTTGATTTAAAAAACAGAGCACCCGCTCCACAATGAGCTGCCATCTCCCCTGAACACTGACTCCACTGCATTGGAGAGATCTCTCACCTTTTTCATAGGTGAATTTCTCCCACAGCAAAGCACTTTGTGAAAACAAGTATTCCACTGTGAGAGGGGTCAACAATCTATTAAAAAAGTTACATTATTTTACAATATATATTTTCCCAGACTTAAATCTCAGAATATTGTGATTTCAGGACAAGATGCTTATTAACCACTCAGAATATGGATTCTTAATGTAAATGCTGCCACGATCACATCTGAACTTGAGGTAGAGGATGCTGATACAATAAATAAAAATTAATACTTAGTTCTCATAGGGTCTGATCCACAGTTCTCAAAGTATTTAAAAAAAGGAGTGTAATTATCATTATTTCCATTTTATACCTGGGAAAATGGAGATACAGGGAAGTGAAGTGATTTGCCCCAGGTCACATAGAAGATGAGCCGCAGATCTGAGACTAAAATCCAGATCTCCTGACTCACACTCCAGCATCTTATTCATTGGACTGTGCTGCCATACAAGACCTGATTTCATTTTCCGGAAACTATTAGCTACAAATTCCAGTACAGGAATGAACTAATACAGATTTTTTTTAAATTACATAATTGTTGTCAAGCCCCTAGAAACTGTCACACTGATGAATGCTTTAAAGCCAAAATACTTCAAACTGTCTTGCAGATGAGAAAGACAATTCTGCAATACAATTTCAGTTTGTTGGTTTTTGTTAGTTTTTTTTTTTAAAATAATGTAAGGTTATCTTTAACTATGCGATTTTTTTTTAATGTTCTCAAATCCAATTTGCAAGGAATTGTTTGAAACGTATATGCTGCAGCCAGTCAGACAATAACAGTTCTGCAATTATCAGCACCTGCATTACGATTCAATGGGTTTAAATTACTAAGGGGCCATGGCAGATACCCTACTGGCAACAATTAGCATAAAAAATGTTCTACAGTTTAAAGCTGTGGGTGGGAATTACAAAAGGTTAACAGACTAAATATAAAAATCTTTTTGAATATAAAATCAATGTGCTTTGTTACTAAAATCTGGGTACTGTAATTTAACCAAAATAGGGTTTAGAGTATCTGGCAATCTTCCATATGCATGAGATAGGCTTTTCTTCGGAGCAAAATGCAGAGCAGCCAATCTGAAAGTTTTTAAAAAAAGGAAACAAAACCTAAACAACTAAAGTGTTTCATATCAATAAAAGATTCCAACATGCTATTGTATAATGAATATGAAGACAGATACTGAATCTGATTAGATAAAGGTATCCACAATCTTTTCACTGGACATTCAAAGAGAGGAGTATTGTAGTGGTCATAGCATTAAAAGCTAGACGTTTCTGGGTTCAGCTCAGTTCTAATATTAAACTCACTTCCTCTGGGACCTTCCATCAAGTCACAATAGGACAAATTCTCAAAAGTGTCCTCTAATTCTGCGTGCCTACATTTAAACATTCAAGGCCTTGTTTAACAGTGCTGAACAACTACAGCTCTCAGTGACTTGAACAGGAATTATGTACAGAAGGATAGATGGTAATTGAGAAGTTAAATTCTGATTATTAAAATGACTGAAGCAGAAAGAAGTTTTAATTTCCGAAAACAGCCATAGTGGGACAGACATGCCAGATGGCCATTCTCAGGGACAGAGTATCTCACACGAGGCCCTGCCTCTTGGTCCAGTCCAGAATTATGGCAATGTTATAATTTGGTTTGACAGGACACAGGGTGGTAGATGGTCCTGCAGGAACTTTGATCCTAGATTAGCGAGGACTTTGTCTTTCAAATTGAATCATTTCAACTGTCATTGACTAACATGCTCCTTCATGTGTCTCCCATGGTGTTTGTCAGATGCTGGTGTATATCATTCTTCATCTCACCCATATTAGAAGATGAATTTCAAGATCTTGTGTTGTATTCACAATTCTTCTTGCTACAGAAAACTGGATGGACTCCCATCAGAGATTCACTGATCATTCATTGGTCTAAGGGATCACAATTGGAGTAAACTGAAGAGCTTCATCCCTGACCCCCCCAACAATCACAGCACTTAGCATCTATAGTGCTAAGTGCCTGCTATCTCAGGGAACAAGAGACCAGGAAAGAGAAGTGAGCACAAGTCCATCACTATAAGGCAGAGTGCAGGGCATTATCTCTAGGCTAACTCAAACCTTTCCAAAGTATTTCAGGAAAGTATGTATCATTATAAATTCTAATTCACCACACACATATTATATGTTGTTTTCAGGACAGAAATATTAGAAAAAGTATCTTATATATAAAAGTAGCAGTATAAGTGAAAGTGGAGAAGAAATTTGTATAGCAAGAGTCTAATTCCAAAGTGATGCCTCATTAAACTGAGTTAATGGGGATGTGCTTGAGAAACACCAAGACCCCTTTTATCACAATTAGTGCCACATCTCTGGCACTCCCTGTTAATCTAATAGAATCAGCATGTTCAGGACTAGCCCAGGGTTTTTAATTGCAAAATCGGCAAACACATTAATCATCACTTTATAGCCCTGTTGTTGTGGTGGAGAAATGAGATTACAGAAATGTATCAGAGGTCACAGACGGGAACTCTCACAAGCTTATTTAGACTTTTAGTCAAACAGAGAAAAGAAATATAGACACATCACAGGTTACTGTAAGATGCTCCTTCCTCTTCCCGCTCCACCTCCCCCCTTAATCCTTTTATACACATGTGGGCCCAGGTCACTGACTTCTATGTGCTTTCCAGATATAAACCTGTACAAGCAGGATTTCCCTTCCCCTTTGGACAGATGGCTTGCCTGCCACAAAGATTTCCCAACATTATAGTGTACTTATTTATAACAAATGTTAAGACTGAGCAAACCACAGATGGAGAGTGACCTCATAACCTCAGAAATCTTAAGGGGAGAGTGGAATCAAAAATGAATGCAAAAAAGTGTTAACCCTCTGAATTCAAGAACTGCCATTTACCATTTTTTCACTAGCAGTAATTTCTGGTTAGCAGGCCAAATCTTGGTTACATTTAAGTCAATGAACATTTTGCTAATGTCTTAACTGGAACCAGGGTTGGCCCGAAATCAGAATAACCCTTTGTGACCAGGGGTCAGGCTATCATCATGCATTGAACCTTAAGCTCTCATGGCTGTGCAGCATGTTTCTATTCAACCACTGCATCTACAGGCTGATAAGACATTTTTCATACACTCAAAGGCTATAGGCCAGTTATGTTCTGCTTAGCACAGAGAGGTGTAAACCACACCTCTCTGCACTACAGAGGACCTTGGTCCTGGAAAGGAGATTAATCTTGAACAAGAGCAGGTAGTGTTTCTATTCTCTACCTGATACATTTTGTGCCTTAGCAGCTCTGTGAACACTGGAGGAAGTGGGGGGGCTGAATCTGACGCCACCTATGTAAAGTGAATGACTAATCCCTGAATTTAAATGCCACTCAACTCTTTCAGGAACAGAAATAGAGAAAGTAGTGCATATACTACAACAGGGGTCGGCAACCTTTCAGAAGTGGTGTGCCGAGTCTTCATTTATTCACTCTAATTTAAGGTTTCGCGTGCCAGTAATACATTTTAATGTTTTTAGAAGGCCTCTTTCTATAAGTCTATAATATATAACTAAAGTATTGTTGTATGTAAAGTAAATAAGGTTTTTAAAACGTTTAAGAAGCTTCATTTAAAATTAAATTAAAATGCAGAGCCCCCTGGACCGGTGGCCAGGACCCGGGCAGTGTGAGTGCCACTGAAAATCAGCTCGCGTTCCACCTTCGGTACACGTGCCATAGGTTGCCTACCCCTGTACTACAATAACATAATCCTTTTTGTGCTATGTTTTCTTGGCTGTGTGTGTGTCTAACAAAAGAATGGTGACATACTATCTATACTGGGACAGAACAAAATTATCTTGCTTGAAAAAATACAGTTGCATTTTATAATTGCCATTTAAATATTTTTTAAAATCGCAACTCAGCCCACGAACACAACACACAAGGTGCCTTTGAAACACTTTGGGAGCTACAATTTTGGGCTCTGATTGTATCAAGTCCTTACTCCGCGGCTCCCTTGAAGAAATGCTACGCTGAAATCTCACTTGCTAAAGTGAGGGTTTAGAGCATGTTGGCTTTGTTTTGTTGATCTTTCCCAGTCAGCAGGCAGGATTTTGTCAATTGAGTTTCTCATCTTTGGAATGGATTCCCGTTGGCCATTTGCTATAGTATGAGTCTGGGGGGCATTAGACTGAGACTCATTTATTTCATTTAGTGCTTTTCTTCTGGGTCAGGTCTTTCTCTCCCCCAAGAGCTAAGATACCAATTCTCGATAAAGAATAGAGATGGTAGTTTCTATTTTATTTCTGCCTCCTACCATGAATAATACATGTAATTTGTGTGTTTTAATTTTTGCAATGAAAACATCTAGCTGCTAGGATGATAGGTACTGTAGCAAATAATAAAGTAAATAAAATCCAATATGAAAAGCATTCTGATGTGTACATAACACAGCAGTAACACTTTAAAAAGAGAAGCAATAGGGCCTAGTAGAAATAACACTGGTCTGGGACTCAGGACACATAATTTATACTCCTGCCATTAGCCTTCTGGGTGACCCTGGGCAAGCACTTTACCTCACAATGCCTCATTTTCCACATATGTATAATGGAGACAATGATATTTACCGCACTTGTAAAGTGCATTATTATTATAAAACAATTTGAATTTACAATTCCTTTTATTCATAACTTCCTTCAGGCATGTAAATATTTTCCTCTTGCAGATTATTTTTAATCTGCAAACATAGTTTTACCTGTGCACTAAATGGACTCAAAGTTAACATGATAATTTTTCTCTCTGCATTCCTCCAACAAAGCTTCTAATACCAATACTTCTTTACGTTCACATAAAACTGTGGGAATAAGAGCACTGGTCTGGGAATAGCATTTATAATATTTTGTTCTAGCTGCTGCAGAGGCAGTTGAGGGAGCATTCAACGTGCCCTTTGCGAGTCCCATAAAAATAAGCCTTTTATCATTATTTCTGAGTGGCAGATTTTTTAAAAAGTATAGAAACTTAGAATGCCGAAGATTTTCTCCACCTATTGTAATATTAAGATAGGTCAATTCTGGGGCTTATAAACCTTGACAGTGTAATTTTAAGCAATATTAAAAGAAATTACAGTGGGAAAGGCAAATGCTGTATTGCTATTATCAGTGTTACTGAAAAATCTCATGAGATTAACAATGAAATATTACAATAGCCACACTTTGCTCAAATGAGTATAACAGAGATATCTTGAGATATTACACAATATCTCACGAGGTTTACTGTACTGGCTATGTAATTACACTCTGTTCCTTGTTCCTACGATTCACTCCAGGGTGGTAAATGTATATCTCAATATTCCTAGAGCTCATTTACACCAGATCTGAATTTGGCTCCTAAGCCACCTGGTTTCAGGTGCAAGATAGTGAAAAACAAATGGGAAGATCAAAGATTCTTGGGAAGGTGCCACACACAAAAATAATATTCATAATTATGTGGATTTCAACAGTTCCTCATTGCCACAACCCTAATAAAGTTCTTTAAACAACTTTCAAGAAGTAAGGAACGTACAGAGAATAAGATTATTGTAGGCATTATGTATATTAGTTTCTCATCCTGTTGCTATAGTAAATCTTAGGTTTTGATATCTGCATCTTTTATTTACAAGAAAGAAGAGTCCAAAGCATAAAGCTTCCAATTGACAGAGTGGAAAGAAAAATCTCTGGAGAAGACAGAGATAGTGACGATCTCTAAATCCAGTAAAGCTCAAAGAACTAGTGAGCTTTCCTGGAGTACAGAATCCCAAAAGACAGAACTTTTAGGAAGCCTCAGTAACTATGGGAAAACTCTATATAGAGCTACATCTTGCTTGCTTTACACATGCAGAATGAAATTCTGACCCTACTTAAGTCAATGGGAGTTTTACTATTGACTTTAATGGTTCCAAAATTTCTCCCACACATTTTATTTCACTGGAAGTGTTGTGAGACAGATGGGATTTGGTCCACAGCATTCACAGGAGAAAGGATGATGAAAATAAAGTGCTGATATAGAAAAAACAGAATTTTTCACACAAAATGTATCAGATTCTACAGTGATGGAACCATACAAGAACCTAGATAGACAGAAGTATGATCAAAATGGCAGTGGATACTGGTTGGCCAATATAGGTGGCGAATGTTGGTTGAACAATTTAGTTCAGGTAAAAGCAAAGCTATAAATAAAAGCAACAAATGGGAGAGAAGTTAAAAATATATCTGTAGGATGTAGAATTCTGAGCTTCTTCAGAGAAAGAGACATGTAAGTACCAGATTTCAAATAATCTAACTTCTTAGGAATTCTTTATTCATCATGGCCCAGGGGAAATAGAGGGTGGAGCTGAAAACCTTTGCAGCAGAACGTTTGTCTGTAGTGGAAATGAATATCATGTCTTCAAAGAAACATTTGATGATCCTGAGGCAACCTACATTGATGATGTCAAGAGTTTTAGCACTGAGGACTTCAATGGAGGAGTGGGAAGCATTGATGGGGAGAAGTGGACTTTGATGTTAGCTCTGAGGATCTGGCAGCAGGCGTTAAAGAAAGCAGATTAAGAGCCTGATCATACTAATACAGAAGTCAAAGGTAAAACTCCTATGGACTTCAAATCTGAGCAGAATCAGACCCTCAATGGTAATTTTAAAGTAGCAGATTCAGATCAATCTATTTTAAAGTAAAAAAAAAATCTTCAAGGCAGAATGAGAAGGCTCCTGATTATTCTTTTTTACCAGTGTTTATAGTAGTGTCTGTCTGGTCAGCTGTTTAGACAGATGAGTCCCTATAGTGATTAGAGATGAGACACTCAAACAAGGTCTATTTAAAACAAAAGAAAACACAACACTTCTCTGCTATTTTTTCTAATAATGTTCAAGGAATGAAAAAAGTACAGTCTCCTAATCTGGTTAGCAAAATTACAACTTGTTAAAAATCAACCTTAACATCAGTGAGTGAGAGAGAGAGAATGTGTTTATTTTGCTACATGTTTTTCAACCAAAACACTACAGAATGCATGTGACCTCATGTATTTTCTTTTAAGATGTACTCTTTCTTGGAGATACTAATGGTGAGCCAGTTGTTATAGTAACTACTTTTTTATTGAATATCATGCAGAAAGTATCTATGTGCCATCAGATGCTTGTGTTGCAGTAAATTACGCATCTTCTGTCAAAACATTCTCAGAACATATTTCTTTAGTAAATGTTCAGTCCACCTTTTTCTGGTTTACTTTTTCAGTTTAGAAATTACTATACGGTAAAGGGAACTCCTTGGTCACATCCACTCCCTTCACCCCTAACCCCAACACACTGATGTGTCAAAAACTTCTACAAGTCAAACACAGTATTGACAATTAGAAGGTCAAGATGAAAGTATATTATGCTTCCCAGTTACTTCCTTAGTAGACAAACACATTCTTTACTGAACTATCATTGGTGAAACTCTTTTGGTACTATAAAAACTGCTACAAACAATGTATTTTAAATATAGATATATAGAATATCATATTTTACAGCTTTGATAGTGAGATCTACTCTTCTTGGACCCAATTCCTCAAAGTTTATGCACATGGTCAAGTATTTTGCTGGACCAGGGTCTTAGACACTCTGCGATGAAAGGAAAAGTAGCTTGTTGTATTTGGATTTTGTTAATAAAAATAACATGGATTGGCAAGAACTCCAATTGTTTGAATTCCCAGCTATATCGTTTGTTGGTTTTGTATTCTGCGTATGAGGTAACTTATTTTAGCAGCATGTGGGCTCTCTTCTGTCTCCCTATTTAAAAAGATGGAGTAATAAGCGATGGCTCAGTAGTTGATTTCTATGCCTTTTTGTTTCCTATTTAAGCTCAATATATCATCATTTGAAGTGACACTCGGATGAAATGAGAAGAGAATCCAAGAGTGTTATAAAACAAAAACAAACAAACAAACAAAAATAACCAAAATAACCCTCTCCTTCTTGTGACTCAGCAGATTGAGGGATAGGATTGCACATTTAATGGAGTTAGTATGGTACAACTTTAACAACAGGCCTGAATTAGAGGATGGAATAATTAAAACTGAACACTAGTGGCACAAAAACAGTGAGAAAGAGAACCTGAACTTTTAAAAGCGCCAATCTTCTAAACAATCAATCACGGATACGTTTGGGTTGGCCTGAATATGAAAGCTCCATGCATTCCTAGTCCTGCTTTCAATTGAAAGCTTGTTGCTCAGTCTTATAAATTCCCCAAAATGTAAGACATATAACACAATAAATAGTTCTTCGCTCCATAAATATGAGAAATATTGTAGCTGATGCAGCAGAAAATGTGATGCTATAAACCAAATTTAAATCAGAGGGATTAAGAGAAGCTGGACAACCAGCAAAATCATGTTGCTGTTATAAATGCTTAGAAATCTCTTTTATATTGCACTTTGAAGTCTTGTAAAAACATCAAGAACGTAAGAGGAATATTCTCCCTTAACATGCATGCGTCACTTCCATTAGCGTTACATAAACTGAAATAAACAAACTAGTATTGCTGCTCTGATTCCATTTGGTAATTTGTCTAGTGCTATTTTAAACAGCCATTATTAACTTTTCAAAAAGAGCCTTGGAAAATTATTCATATTTCAACATAAAACTGTTGCTGCTATGACTGATGTTATAAGAAGAAAACAAAACTAAAAACCAAAAAGACTCATTTTTACAAAACTAATTTACTTCTCTAACATCAGGAAACAGCTAGAAATGAATTGGTAAATCTGAGATATGTATAACTATATAGTTACTAAGGAGACTCTCCAAAGGAATTACATCTAATCCATCTTTGCTAAGTTTGGATCTCATTACCTTTTTGAAATATGGAAAATCATCCATATTTGAAATAAAGGGGTACATATGTGTTACTACTATACAACAGAACCTTTCCGAATTCTATTTCACTGACAGTTCATCAATAGTGGATAGAACTGCATGAATTTTCATTATTGCATTATTACAACCATACTCCAGACTGTGGTGCATGAAAGCCTCAAGGACCTCATAATTTACTCATCAACAGAAGTAATTCTTGAGGCATTTTGAGAGCTAGACAGCATTTCTCTCAAAACCAGAGATGAAACCTGCTGAGAAGAATGAGAGCATAATCAATAAAAAATGGCCAGGAAAAAAAATCGCCATGGCGGAAAGTTGCAAACCTAATAGTCAAATGAACCTTTAGGAAGCAATAATTCAAAACGTAAATTACATTTTTAATACTTGTCCATACAACAATGTTGTATATTATGTCTTATTTATTTTGGGTGAAATTCAAGGATAGCACTAAGCTCTCTGCACTAGGTAAGCCCCACATAGGGCTGCATAGGGAAATGCAGGTGAAGCCCCCTACACACAAAGCAAAGAGTCTTCACGTCATCATCATCCCCACAAAGACTAGCACAAAAGCCATAATGACGCAGGATAAAGAAGAGGCCATTGGTTTGTGTTTTGATGGATCCAGTGGCTCTCAATATCTATGCAACTGGCATGGCAGAGCTGCAGGTGCTACTCCAATCCACAGCAGCTATGGGAAAGGTCTGGCTTTATGCTGGTGTAGTAAGCCCCACTAAAAGATGACATGATAAAAGGTGTACAAAATAATGAAGATAGAATGTGATCTTCTATTTAACTTCTTGTGTCATAAGACAAGAACAAAAAGACATTCACTGAAAATGAAGGGGGGGGGGGGCAAATTCAAAACCAACAAAAGGAAATACTTTTTCACAAAATGTGTAATTAGACTGTGGACCTGACTGCCACAATACATCATGGAGGCCAAGACTGTATCAGGATTTTAGAAAAGGAATTAGACATTTAGGGTATGTCTGTACTGCAGTTAAAACCCCGCAGCTCGCCAATAGCAGCTGACTCAGGCTCGTGGGGCTCAGGCTAAGGGGCTGTTCAATTTCAGCGTAGACGTTCAGGATTGGGCTGGAGCCCGAACATCTACACCGCAATTAAAACAGTCCTTTAAGATCAAGCCCTGCGAGCCCAAGTCAGCTGACAAGGGCCAGCCTCGCGTGTTTAACTGCAGTGTAGGCATACCCTTATATGGCTAACAAGAGTAACCCTCTGCCCCCCAGGCAAACAAAAACAACAAACCCACCAAGACTTTTGGAAGGGATGAACCCCCTCATATTTAAGGGCGGAAAGCACCCACTATAGGGGGTAGAAGGAACCGTCCTTGGAGTCAGGTTATCCCTAGAACAGCTGGTGCAGTCCACTTTTGGAGACAGGACTGGACACTGGTCTGATCCAGTCTGGCAATTCCTATGTGCCATTGTAATGAGTGGAACTCTATGCTAGCAGTGCTAATTAGAAATAGCTACCGTCAGGGCAGGCCCTGGGAATGTATTAATTATTATTAATAATAATTATTATTATTACACACCTCTATGCACCCATCTCTGCAGTATGTGGATCCTGCCTTGGGTGAATTCCACTATATGCTTCCCAGTCCACTGTCCTCTTCCCCACTTTTTTTAATAAACAAAGGGTCCGTCATTGCAGCATTTTTGCACTAAATTTATTATTAATTAATAAACAAATGCTGATCTGACTTTTCTCTTTCTCCGTTGTCTTCACTCCATTTTTTATGTACCTTTTATACTATTTATGTTGGTGTCTCTTCTCTGGATCATTTCTCCCATACTTATTTTTCTATATTGTACAATAATTGTTCCATGTCCTGCCATCACACTCTTCTTCTGTTGTGTATACTGCCCTTCAATCTCACCCATTGTCCTGCCCTCCTTTCTTTTCTCTTCTTCCTCAATCTCTTCCCTCCTCTTCCTACTCTCTCCCCACTTTCTCACCCCATCACTGACTCTCTTCCCCTAGTACCTCTCTCTTCTTTCCTGTCTGTCACACTCACAACCCACTCACAAGTTGGTGAAATTACACCAGGGCAGAATTGTCCCATTGTTTGCGTCTGCTTCTGCACACTCACGCAGATGGTACTGCATAGGGTCACATCCAGTAGGTGTTCTTCCGAACCAGAAGAATTAAAAATTCATTTTTCTTTTAAATGAAAGCCAAGAGTCTGCAAATCCTGATGGGATCACCCAAAACATGCCCCTATTTATGCTCAATCCATCTTCTGCCCAAATGTGATCCTCCAATTATGGTTAAAGAGGAATAGAAAAGTGAATTGTTAATTATGGGTAGGCAGTAGGTAAAAGGATTATACATTCATTAGACACAGTGAATGAAAAGGTTAGCTAAGGGAAAAGTCAAAAGTTCCTGGCCCATGCTAATGTCGCCATTGCTCCAAATGGCATGTCTGCATAGGAGAATTCTGGGTAAAAGGGAGTGTGCCGTGCTCTGGAGATCCTCGCTGGGGTGATGGACATACAAAGGGACCATTACAAACTGGCACAATGAAAGCAGCCCTTGGGCTGTTCTAATTTGAGCTATGGCCCATGAGCAGTCCCGGGATGAGGAGGTTAGGGTGGAAAGGTGGCTTAGAGTCACATTTGTCTCTCCCATGCCAGGCATGATAAGCTCTGCTTCAGTGAAGCTGAGCATTTAGCCCTCTCTCTAAAGAAACTGAAATCAGCTGAACTAGGTGCAAGACTTCCATCCATTCTAGCTGAAAAGAAAAGTGATGTGTGTTCTGTTGAGAGTGACTAAGGAGTTAAAAAATACAATACTGTTACTATTCACACTTACAAGGATGACCAGGAATCAGTCATCTACCTGACCCTCCCTTTGTGGTAGCCAACAGCCTGGATTATGCTTGTATCAGGAAAGGTGTTAGTTACAAATATTGTAGTACGGATTTCAACTCCAGCCTCTCTTTGCTTCAATGTCCCATGAAAGGGAAAATAATATTTTTACCTATGACCTGAAAATTCACTAATCAAATGCCCTGGATTGAGCCAGCAAGAGTGAGACACATTTGTTTAATAACCCTAATCTTGTGGTGATAACTTAACATTGGTTCATGTGGTAAATAAGGATTCTTCTTCATTATCAATATTTATTTTGGTGAGTTAAAAAACAAATGACAAATGAAAAAAAATTGCACAAACTGGTGATTTTTGAAAACCACAGTGTCACACAAGCTGGGGCTATCAAAATAAATCTCTAAGATAGATGGTGTTTGTTTTGTTTTTTCAACTAACTCGTAACTACCACCAGCTTTGTTACTCCATTGACCATATTAAGATGCAAATCATGTATTTACAATGTATCAAGTTATATGGGAGGATTTAATATTACTGTTCACAATAAACTGCCGTGATTAAACTTTGATTCAACTCCCAAGCCTCAGCATTAGGCTCCCATGAATAATTCCAAGAATAATAGAGTGGTAAAACAATACCAGCATGTTTATAAAGAAAGTGTTAGTTCAATCGTTACTCCCTGTCCTGTAGGAAAATGGAATAACAATCTAAGTATTGAATATATTATATATATATATATATATAGGATGAACATGCAACTATGACTTACTGTGCTATAATTCCTTCAAGGGGTAATGAGATGAACAAGAGGACATTAGGACATTAGCATAGGACTTAGGAGTTCAAGTCCCTGATCCATCACAGACTTCCTGTGTGACCATGGGCAAGTCACGTAGCCTCTCTGTGCCTCAGTGCCCCATCCATACAATGGAAATAATAGCACTGCCTACCTCACAGGGGTATTGCGAGGATAAATACCGTAAAGACTGAGAAGCACTCAGACACTATGGTAATGGGTTCCATTTAAATACCTTAAATAGAAGTCTTACACCCCAAGAACCAAACATGATTTCACCAGTAGACTAATTCAAATTACTGTCCTGTAATTCCACATTTTCCTATTTTAATTTTATTTATTTCATAGACCTAATATTTAAAAACAAGCAACTTTTCCTCTCCCTGTTCTGTGCACTTCCATCCCGCCTAAATTCTGATGAAATGGCTCCCCTTGAAATGCACCTCTTGTAGTGGTATGTGAAGTGCCATCTACAAGAACGAGAGACGTTTTTTCTAATTGAATGAACTGTATGTTTCATACATGCATTCATAGATGGGAGGACACAGCAGTGAACTATTTGTGAAGCTTTTTACATGTGATAACTCATTTTATTAACACAAGAGTCTGATGAATTAAATGGTCAGGAAAGATTAAGGGAAATCTGACCAACAGAGTTGCTAACTCTGGTGATTTTATCATGAGTCTCGAGATATTTTATGTTTTTCTTAAAGCCCCGCCTCCTAAAACTGGGTGATTATGTGAAAATCTCATTTTTCACTTTCTAAAAAGGAGAACATTCTAGTCCTTATAATTACAAAGTAAAGCTTGAAGATGTAGACCCTAATTTCTCAAACCCAGCAGGCAAATAAAAAGAACCCAAATTTACTATTTTTTAAATCTCATGACTTTTGACAACATGGGATTGAGAATACTGGACTGTGGTTACATAGCCTCAAAATAAGATCACAGGTTAAAGCTTGTTGGCCATTTCCCAAAAATTCGTACACCAGATATTGCAAGCAACAAGGATAAAACTGAGAGGGGAAAAAATTAAACATATATTTCCACTTAAAAGGTGTTTATCTTAAACTGATTTCAGTTAATTAAAAATATCTTAAAGGGGCTAGAGGCTTTAGGATCCAGCACCTCCATTCTTGCTGAAACTGGCACTTTCACTTTACTCAAGACACCGCATCTGCTGCATTTGAAGTCACAGAATGAAAGTTGTTACTAGAGATGGGCTGAACCAGCACCAATGCCTCTGAATGCTGGCGGTGGGAGAGAGGGTCAAAATTCTGGATTCACATTTACATTTCATGGTTTAGGCCCATCTTTCATTCTACCACAGTGAGTGAACTTAGATTGTCTAAGTGATTGTTGCAGCTCCTTTATCTAATTCATTGTGAACCAGTGTGTTTTGACTGAACAAAATAACTGAAGTAGAAGCTTTGCAGAAGAGGTTGTTTTTTATAAAACAGAAATTAAATATTTCTATGAAATTTATTCCATTTATTATAAGAAAGTCAGTGGAAATCACTTCTGCTGTTAAAATGCTTTGAGAGCCACCTATTTGCATTACAAAAGCCATCTTCTATTTTTTTGAGTTGTTTTACTGCTGTGTAAAGATACTTTTTGTTTCTCAGTTAACTAAAAAGCTGAGCAGTTGACTAATCCATTATCTCTACTCACCATCCTCGTTGCTAGGGGCATCTCCCGTTCCAAGCCGGGTGTCTGATCTGGATTCTGGCTCTATATCTCCCTTAGGGATTGGTAAATCAGCCAGTGCAAATCCAGATTTGCCAAATATAGGGACAGCAGCTTTCAGTTCCCAGCTTCCGGACACAGCATCCATCAAAGGATAGCTAATACACTCAAATCCACTGTGAAAGAAAATAGGGTTGACGTTTTATTTTGTTTGTGCTGATAGGTTTTAAGATTTTAATAAAATAATCCAGATATAATATGGAACTTATCATCAGGGTAAAATATCCAGTGAATGAAAGTTACAGCTGTGTATATATATTGTGATATATACAACATAACATACAGTACTGAGAAACTAGCTGATGTCCCATAATGTTAGTCTATCTGATTTTGTCAGCAAACAGTGTAGCCCTAAACCTTTGTACACCAAGTTTATTTGGGTTACTTATCTCATGTCTGTCAGGTCCTGGTGAACTGGTACACAAAGTCATAATGATGACCTGTCCTGATAATCATCATAAAATGATTAAAACTGAGCAGCTTGAAAGAGAATTTTTACTGTGGATTACATTTCATGTGGTA
Organism: Terrapene triunguis; assembly: GCF_002925995.2. NCBI lineage: Eukaryota > Metazoa > Chordata > Testudines > Emydidae > Terrapene > Terrapene triunguis. The sequence goes on along the minus strand of NW_020665065.1, from coordinate 5,217,442 downwards.
GAGTGCTGCTGAGACTAAGGATTTTTAAGTGTCTAGCTAGATAAAAGATATTGAGTAATATTTTCACCTATGGTCAGCCATTACCCTTGAGGGAGAAAAGAGAAATATGTTACTCTACAAAATATGTTGAGCAATATGTTGGCTGGGATTTTCAAGGGAGTTAGGGGTTCAAACCACTTCAAATTTCAATGGGAACTGGGTGCCAAACTCACTTAGGCTCTGAAAATCTCAGCCATGAATTCTGATTTAGGATCCTAAATATGCAGGCTGATTTTCAAAAGTGCTGAACACTTAGTAGACCAAAAGACCATTTTAAAAACTGACTATGGAGAAACAAACTACCCAGTGATCAAAACACAAGCTTGGTTTAAAACAAAACTGTCGCAAAGGGTAAAATTTTCACCATTGTCTAAGTGATTTAGGAGGAGCCACTTACAATGGAATTAAGGGTTTGTCTACATAGGAAAGTTTTACCAGTTATATCAGTAGAATTACACAAGTTAAGATAAGGTGTGACTCTAAACCAATATAGTTATACTGGTATAACTTTGCCTATTAAAATTCAAACCTTAGTTTAAACGGGCATAACTTTCCCATGTAGAAAACATTTTAGGCTCCTAAGTGCCTAATTTATTTCTGAAAATGGGGCTTAGGCTTGACACTTACTCAATATCTTTTTTTCTACCTCACCAGTAATATTTGTAGAATTTAATGTCTGAAAAACAAAATGGCTTCTTTCAAAATACTATATCAAGAAATACTGGCAAAGAAATTCAGATATACAAGGGAAAAAAGACTAAAGAAGATCTACCCCAGGATTCCCACACTCAATGTCAATGAAGATTGCAGTAATGTAAGAGGGAATATAGTCAGAGTTTATGAAAAGAATTAGCCTTATCACCCACGGCCATGAGCCAAAGGCCACTGAAGTCAATAGGATTCCTTCTACTGATTTCAATGAGGTTCCCAGTGCCTTCTGGAAGTCATAGGCTTGGGAGGAAGAGGAGAAACTCATAGAAAGTAAGTGGTGATGGCACAAGAAAAATCCAAGAATCTGGCTTGAACTAGATGATAGGTCAAGTACTGCAAGGGAAAGTCAGCACCAATACACAGGAAAAACACCAATGAGTGACTGCAAGACATTTAGTCACTGCACCTTGCGTATTATTCAAGAGAAAATACTTCTTGAAATAGATTTTTCCACACACTACGTACAAAGGGGTTTTCACTGGCTTCCTTTCAACTTCTTCAATTAACTTGAATAAGCTGGTAGAAGAACTTGCTGGAATTTGATGGTTTTTGACTCCAGCCCAGATCTCCAAAAGTCGACCATTCTCATCTTCCCATCAAAAGAGCAACAGGAAAAATAAACAATTAAAATTTCATAACTGTGTAGTAAAAAACAGAAATATTTGTTGCAACTGCACAATATCTTACAAGTTTATGCAAAATTTCAGAATCAACCACTGAGTAAAAACACTCTCATCATACTTGTTAGCAAGGGTGATAATAAAACCTAGTGTTTTGTCCAACAGACTGGTGGTCAGTGGTTTTTAAAAAGAAAAATATATGATGAAGGAAGAAGAAAATATTTTTTAAAATTAAGATTTAAGTGTAAGAAAATATCTAGGAAATCAGAATCTACTTGAGAGAATAATCCAGTGTTATTTTCTTGCTTCTCTTTCATTGTAGCTATTTCAGTCATGATCTAATATCTTTGATTAATGCCCCATTAATATTTCTTGCTCATTCACTTCAATTGTTAATCCTTAGTCTTATATTGTTTATTTGGCAAATCAAAATGGTGTGTCCTTCCATCTCTCAGCTGCTGAGTTTGTTCTTTCATTTTGTGATGTGTTGATAATAACTGTAATAAAGTTTTCTTCTGACAGAAAAAAATAGTCTGGTAAAAACTAGGGCCAAATTCTGTGCTGGCTTAATTTCACAGAAGTTGAAGCCAAATACGAGTCCAGGGACAAGGTGGGAAAAATTATACTTTCTGTAGTTCAGCATACAAAAAAAGCAGATTGAGAAAAGTAATGATCAGAGGAAACCCAGCAGTCGCTGAATCCCTTGCACAATTTCAAAGAAAAGTTAGCAAACATGCATAATTCTGCAGAGGCCTTAGGTACTCAAAGTTTCCAACCCTCATGTAGATGAAGCTTGCCAGGAGTCTTCTTTTACTACACCACGCAAACAACAGAGCTAAAACTGTCATTTGTACTTTCAGTTGGGAGATCACAACTTGAAAGCCAGCTTGTCTTCTCAGCAGGCTGGAACAGAGAGTTTGTGCTCACCATTTCTAGTAAAGGCAAATATGGGGAATAAATATTTCAGTTTCCTTGAACATCTTCTATTCAAATTGTGAGAAAAAGAACAAAGACATAGTTTAACCTTTCCAGAGGATTCATTTTAAATAACCTCCTCTGATTTGTATTTTTGAAAAGCTATAACAAAGCTGTCATATTTTCTGAAATACTTATCTAGATACATTCATTTAACTCCACAATGCTGTGGATAGCCTTGACTTCCACAGAAATGATTTTAAATAGAAGGTTACAAAGACCAAGTGAGTTTTAACTGTCAACAGGAAGGTTTTCTTTTCTGAATACAGAATTTAAATGAATGCATTGATTGTGAAAGGGCATAGATTGGCAGCACTGGAAAATGACGTCTTCTCTCTCTCTCCAAATAAAAGTACAGAACAAACTTTATCCCTTCCAATTTATCCTAACACTGACCTGGAGAGAACCCTTCTAGGGTTGAGAGAACAGTTTTGTCTCTATTCAATCCCTTACCTTTCTGCTAAGACTGCCAACAAAGAGACCAGTTAATGTTCTCTAAATATGGGACTGAGACCATCAACTCATATACACAGGCCACAAACAAGCTGTCAGATGCTTATAAATTTTGGTCATTAATGACCTGGATTTAACTGTGAAAAATTGTATCCCATTATTAATCTCCTTAACACAACAGTCCCACATTGTGCATGTTTCTAACTATATGACTTTCCACTTTGAGATTTTGAAATAAGACTAGCGAATTATGTGCATATATAATATTAAGTATGGAATTCAGAAATGAAGTAAAATTCATAAATTTTTAGGGACATTGACAGATTTTTTTGACCAATCTATCAAACACTTCATTTCTTGAGATGCTACCAGTATGATAACATTGCCTATTGCATAGATTACTTACATATAATTGTTTTCTGAAAGTAGGATGTGTGTAGAGCCTGTGTGTAGATGTGTGTACATTTGTACCTTTGGGTCATGTGCAATGACTTCTGTGGCAAGACATCAGAAGTACAGCACACGACAAATTTCAAAGATTCTACAAACCATTTCCTTTTAGGTGGTACTGAGTGGTACAAGGCAAAATTATAGGCCTCATAAAAGACCTTGAACAAAAATTATCATAACTGTCAAAGGAAAATTTAATTTAATGCCATGTTTTGGTATTTTCATTCTCTATTTATAATTGTGAAACATTTTTATATGGCAGAAAATATCTATAAACATGTTCTTACATTCAGAAACCTCTCCTTCTTCATTCTGTAGCTGGACATGAAGGGTGATAGCAGACCCTTGGATTACATCAATAACTTCTGGGCCCAAAATTACTATCTTCTTTGCTTGAGCTGCAACATTAAATATATTTGAGTTCTTCTCTTATTAGTAGACTTAAAGTGCTCCCCCTCCTTCAAAGAACCATTGCTCTGGAGCATCTTTTATGATTTTCTCTCCCAAACAGATTGATGAATTGCTGGTAGTAGACCTCAGGCATCAATAGCCTTACAAATTGCTTATACTTTCATTCTAGATCTTCTTCTCATTTGTGGTGGTAAAAGATGAGCCACTATTTAAGCAATCCCTTTAGTGGATATAGGCCAAACAAAATGTGCAGAAAGTGTGTGTGTGTGTGTGTGTGTGTGTGTGTGTGTGTGTGTGTGTGTGTCTCTCTCTCTCTCTCTCAGGTCCTAATCTAACTCCTATTGAAGTCAATGGGAGTCTCTCTTCATTTGTTTCCACAGGATGTGGATCAGCTCGTAGTGATCAGGAGAGGGATACCTCGATTCCCAGCAGCCACAACTTCAGATCCCAGGGAGGTTAATTTAGCACTTCATCCTTCAGAAATAGATGCACTGAGTTCCATTAAAATTTTCTGTGTGTGTGACAATTTCAGATGAGAACTTTCAGATTAAATGGTTTTATCTTTGTGTCCTAAGTCAAAATTTCCCTTCCACACCTTCACTGAAGTATGCTTTGTACCATTGACTGCCTCCTTCCATCACAGAGATTGATGCATTTTAGTAATGTTTTTTATATATCATTTGTGAAGAACTTTGGGATTATGTGTAAAGCACAATTAGAAAGCAGAGGTGTGATTTTTGCACTAGTGAACAAATATGTCAGTGGATCAGATATCAATCTGAAAACTGGAATGACAGTTGTCTAGGCTCTGTTTTACAATGCTTGTTATGAGACTGTATCACAGGGGACAACCTTCCACCAGGAGGGGAATAGGCTAGTTGACCTTTGTTGCTCTTTTCTAGCTCTGATTTTTAGGAGTGGATTAACCTTGTGTCAGTTTCAGATTCCTGGAAAAGTGAACAATATTAATGTGCATTTCACAGAGTCAAAGAATTAAACCAATCCTTTTCCATCTTACATGCGTCCAGGATTACCCTGGCTAGAGGTATTAAAATGTATATCTACGTAAAAGGGCCATGTATACTATTTTTTCCTACCTATACACACAACTAAAAATTTCATCCAAGCTTTTATCATCTCAGGTCTTGATTACTGCAACATCCTTCTCTCTGGCCCTGACAAATGCAACCTTGCCCTGCTCAGATACATTCAGAATGGTGCTGCAAAAATCACTTCCCCACCCTGGTGCTTTGACCATCTCCCCTCTTGTTGCATCCTTCCTCTGCCTCTCTCATCTCTACAGCTTAAAACATAAGCTATTCTTCTTCACTTTCAGTGTTCTTCATGGCCTATCCCCACCCTGCCTATCATCTCTCATTCACTACCAAGATGTCAACTCCTGCCTCTGATTGGCACTGTGCCAGTTTTCATCATTCACTTGTTAAATTTTCTAACAAGCGGCTTAACACTTTGTCCCATGCTATCTCTCATGTGTAGGAGGCACCCTCCATAAACATCTGCAAAACTAATTCATTATCCCCCTTCAAAACTCTCCTTAAAACTCTCCTTTTAACTCTCCTTTTCCATGATGCCTACAAAAAACTTGACATTAGGCTGCTGGTGTGCGGAGACAATCGTGCTGACCAATACTGTCTCATATTTTCCTTATATTTCCTCTTCTGTCTGTTACCTATGTGTTGTCTCTTATCTCATACTTAGACTGCAAAGTTTTTGGGGCAGGGACTGTCTTTTTGTTCTGTCTTTGTACAGAGCCTAGGACACTGGGGTCTGCTCCATGACTAGCATTATTATCATTTGTATTACAAATGATGATAATTCTACAAATTACAGAACCCTGCTTATTCTCTTCCACCAACCCATTTCAGATTTCTTTCATACTGCCCCCCACACATGGAACACCTTCCCCAAACAGCTCCAATAGGCCACTAAATTGTCCTCTTCAAGTCCTTTCTTAAAACCTACTTCTTGTATGATATTTACAACTAATACCAGAAGGGTTGAGGAGCAATCCAGTAGAGATGATGTGTACCTTTGAAAATGCTGAGAAGTCAAAGGCTGGATGAGTGATCAAAGGGGATTCTAAGGTGCTGTAACTATGCTTCACACAAGAGATGATTTCCTCTACCCTAGATCATCTCCCCTTTCCATTGCAAAATGAGTCATGGAGATAATTCTGTAACTCGTTCTAGAAGTCTGACACCATGAGCCATGTGCCTCTCCTGTGCCATATCCAGCTAGAAGAGGAGGCTAGCCTGACTCATGGTCTTTGAAAGAGAAAAATGGAGAAATTCTAGGGGTCTTCTCTTTCCAAACAGCTCTTCTAATTTCATCTTCCATCCAGCCCTAACATTCTATTAGGTTTTCAGCAAATAAATCCTCTTACATATTGCAACAACCATTTCCAGTTTGGAAACCATGACACATTATGTTCTAAAAGCTATCAGAATTTATTGGAAATATAGTACATGATCTTCTAGTTAATTTTTATCTAGGGCCGTTTGTGAAACGGTATAGAAAGCAGCTAGGAATATGCTGAATAAAAAACTGTGGAAGAGATGAATTTCAAGTTGTGACCTCTGCTTTCTGAGCAGGACAATTTAATACTTGTTTTTTAAACTTACTATGTTATTATTTTTGTGAATAAGGTAACAGCCTTTAACTCCAAAAATGTATGTGTGATTTGCTTTAAAATGAAAAGAGCACGTTATTCTTCAAAAAAGATTCCAAAGTAACATTTTATACTTCATTGTGGTTCTACATTTAATTTGAATTAATAGCTTCCCCTCCACACACACAAAAATGTGCCACTCAAACAGCTACCGCTTTCACTCTTATGAACTACATGTTCCAGGCAAACTGAGTGCACAGAGGAGGCTAACACTATAGCCAGATCATATTAATCAACAGAGAGACAGCCAAAGCATTATGTTGAAGTCTTGTTAATAACTGGATAGCATAATGAATGAACGTACCAGCAGGGTAGCCATTGATCCACAGTCCATCATAGATGACACCAGAACAATGAATTTCGGTGCCCTGTCCATTGAACACATCATTTCTCCACTGTCCCTTCAAATAGAAACACATTGATTTCAAATTTGTAACACAGGCTACTTTATATCGAAGGGATTATTCCAGAGGGTTCTCAATAGCCAAGTGGGTGGCCCTCAAGGTTCTTTATAAATATCCTTCCAACAGTTGTGGGAACATGTTGAATGGGGGACCACACAACAGTCAAGGATTACGTGGCCCTCCACAGTACACCCTCTAAAGAAAAAGAAGAATCAAGTATTTCTTGCCGAAGGTTTGTTACAGTGGGGCGCTATTATCAGAGGTGCTTCTGTGAAGAAATTACATTGCACTTAAATGCAGAGAATGAGTTACTACTTGGCACATGCAGAATGATGCACCATTTCCTATACAGATTGTGAAGAGTGACATACTGGGACAAATTCAACCCCAAAGATTTCAATGATTTACACCACTGCTGAATTTGGCCCAAGATATATAATATTATACACAAAGAAAATTATGTTTGCAAAATCAAGCACTCAAAAGTTAGGGAATGCCAGAACTGAGCTGCTGTGCAACCATAATTGGACCCCTGGTATGCATGCCTTATGATAAAATCTTTAATTGCAAGACCAGATATTATTTTTCCACAGGATCTCTGTCTCTTTCAGCAACTGGAACCTTGAGATCCACAGCACAAAGTAACAGTATTAGGCTGTCATCTTCTGCGTGGACCAGCACTAGAGGGGTATGAGAGACAGACACCCTTTTCTAGTGAGTTTCATAGCTATTTGCTGACAATAGAAGAATGGTGAGACAGTCTATCATAGGAAGGGGAGCAGGAACTCACACTTGCAACACACACAGACAACCAAAAGTTCAAGTGTGGGAAGTGAAGTGGTACTTCTATAATATTTGCCAATAGCTATATGTAGCGTTAAAAAAAAAAAAAAGAGAAAGTATGTGTTTCAGGTTCTCTCCTGCTCTATGGCACTGACTCCTTAAACTTAGCAGGGTGTTAGGAGCTGGAGAATAAACACGTTTTAAAGTCTCATGTGATCTCATTTCTGCTATGCTGATCCACTGCAAATTAAAATTTATTTTATGGCAGGTTGTTCAATTTCTGGCTCTGCTGTATGATAAATGGAGGCTGCACAAAACAAAGTGCTACTATAACTCTAAATTTGTCTAAGCCACCTTCAAATTCCAGATGGATTTAGAGGTTAGACTTCTTCCACTCTTTTCACCTTTAGCAACTAGTATCCAAATAAGAGAACAAGACTGAGTGAGCACAGGGTGTTAAAAACAGTTCTGCAGAAATATGTTTCTGCAGCAACTCACTTTATTCTAGTTTTCCCATCATTATTTTAAAGCATTCCATGGAAATAATTTGAAAACGATTTGCTTCAAAGTATAATTGTTACAAAGCATGGAGTGAAAGTTTCATGATGGACCGGATGGCAGGCTCTTCTGTTGTCCCACCCTATTAGCAGGTGTTGAAACCCTGCAGGGCAATGCCAGCTTATTTTTGTTGATTCGTTGGTGGCAGGTGCAACTCATTAACTCCATTTGGGACAGAGAGGTGGGAATAGCTCTTTGAGCAAAGAACTGGGTTTTAGGACAGAGAAATTTCAGTGGAGAAACTATAAGGATAGTCATTCTTGGAGAGAAAGCTTAAGTTTATATATTTGTTAATATTAGCTGAGTTACCAACAACTATAGATATCAGGAAGGAAGTACGTTTGGACTAAATATGGTCTATGTATATAAACTGTATGTATATACTGTATAGAGAAAGGTAAACCTGATTACTATATACAAATGTAGTTATCAGAACTGTAGTTCTGGGCCTGATTCTGATTCCTTACTCACACTGAGTAACACCTTATTTCACAAGTAGTCCCACTGAAATCAATGGGACTATTTATGCAGTAAAGTACTATAGAACACGAGTTAGAATGTGACCCTTTGCTCTTGTATAACCAGTGCCTCTCTTCCTATGGTTAAAATAAGCAGCTCAAAGAAAAGATGTAGCAATCATTTAAAAATGCTGAATATGCCAAAAACCAAAAAATCTACTTCTGAGCATGACCACATTTAAAATGGTGCTCACACTTCTAAACATTCACTAATACATAGTATGAAAGATACCATACAGAAGTGAATTCAATCTCTGAAGCGGTACTGGGGAAACCCAGTAACTTCAGCACTGCTATATTACTTTCAGGAGAGTTAAAGACCATGATTAACAGAAAAGCAAGGGAACAAGTGGTCACTCAATAATGACACAGGCCTGTGGGGATTTGGCAATGATTCAGATTTAGTGTTTAGCCTTCAGAGGGGAAAATTATTATTATTGCAATATAGATGTATAGAAGAATAAATCATTTTAATTGTAAAAGTGTGTGTGGGGGGGATGAGATTAGGGGGAAGAGATAATATTATGCAGTGGACTCTTCTGAAAAAATCTCACCATTTCTATCAGCAGTGTAGTTCCACCCCAGGTAGCGATGGTGGTAACTAATATAATCACACTACGAGCAGGCATTGCCATTTTCGCAATGGTGTCATCTACACCTGCTCTGAGGAAGGCTGGATAACACAGTCATTAAAATGTCAGTCAGCCAGCCACTCCACGCTAGACTAACGTAACCACTACCACCAGCAGAACTGAACTTGTGATAGCAATGGTGGGAAATCTGAAGTTTACGAGGTTTCACAATAACTAGAAACTAATCGGTTTATTGTGATGTATTGAAATAATAGACTTTTATCTTACTTTACAACATGCAAGTGTGCCATCGTGATGGGGTGTTCATCCCACACATGCTGGGAAAGAGCTAATATGAGAACCCAATTAACCTTCCTGCTCACACCTGAAGGGTGGGCTAGGCCAAATTAGAGATAGAGCCCAGCTGGGGGAGAACAGGGCTTGTTTCCATAAAGATCTGGGTGAGGGAGCAGAGAGTTCTTCCCTCTGTCTAGTATGCAACCTGAAAGAAGGCTGAGAAAGGCAGCAGAGCAGTCATGCTACTCCAAGGGCAAGCTAGAAGCCTGATTGGAGATACGGGCCGTGAGGAGACGTAACCTGCCTCAACCCCTAAGAGAGAGAATGAGCATGCCAGCCCCTGGAGAGTGGAGTTGTCGAAGGCATAGGAGCTTGAGACAAGGCATGGGGGCAAACTGTAGTGGATGAGGTACATGTATGAGGAAGAGGTGAACAGCTGAGCCCAGCTTGTTTGAAGGCTTGATTTTGTTTACATTTCTTTTAGACTTTGGTAGAAGACTCTGTGGCCTGAAAGGTGCAAGATTCGGCAAAGTGGTCTGGCTGGAAGGCTTGGACAATCTTATGGCTGAAGTAGACCAAAGGATAGTAGGGGGACACTGAGACAAAACTTGCTGCAGTGCAACAGCCATCCAGGAGGGAGTGTGTTGGGGCAGCAACTTTGCCACAGCCATAGAGTTCTACTGTGTATGCCTCTTTTCCCAGCAGCTACCAACAAGCAAGATTTTAACACTTAAAAAAAGACAGTGAAAGTAGTGGGATATGTAAGCGTTCTTATGGTCCATCATCCTCATCCATAAAGGTGCCTGCCCACCTTCTACCAACAGTCACAAGTGCTCTCTATTTGGGTTACTCCCTCTGCTATGTAATTAAGCCATCTCTTTCTTTGATTTGCCTTCAGCCTCTCCTTGGCACACTTCCTTGTATCATCCTCTCTTCCAGATGGCATAAGGATGGGAGATAAGTGTTGCTAAAAGTTGCTTAGCAATGCAACACATGCAAGGTTTGGAAATGCTGACGTTCACAGAAGCGCCATCCACACATCACGTGTTGATAAGGACAGCCAAGAGCGTGAACAGCCGGAGCCACAGAAGGGCCCTGAGGAAAACAGCCACCAGTCAGCCAGCCAGCAAGAGAAGGGAGGAAGAGGTAGAAAAAAAGAAACGACCACAAGTTTCCAGACGTGGGATATATTGTGTTGTTTGTTTTTGTTGCCTTTTTGTTTTTAAGTAAAACTCACCGTTCATTGATCTCAATAGGTAGCTCTGCTTTTTAAAAAAATTTTATTAATTAATTTTTTAAACACAATAAGACCATTTTTGGTACCATTTCCATCAGTCTGCGGAGACCAACAAATAAACAAAATAGTTCCTGGTTAAGAGTAAATGATCACCAGGGAGGGTATTTCTCAGTTAACTATCAGATGAAGAAGGGTCCTTATCCTACTCAGGCAGTAGTAACCAGAATTACAATCTGATATTTTTATAATACCATCAAAGATTTTTTTAAAGTTCAAATTGAATGTATTCATATGAAATCTATTTTAAATGGAAGTAACAAATATGTTTGATAAGTAGATAAGAACATTTAGCACTTGTACAGAGTAACATTTCCACAGCACGATGTTATAACACTAATCCTCATAACATCCTTGTGAAAGAGGTGTCACCCCCATTTTACGAATAGGGATTTTGAGACACAGAGGTTAAGAGATCTGCCCTAGCGCACCACAACTCAGAACTAGCTAGCTCCCATTCAACAAAACTTAATCAATAGCAGAATAATTGCATTAGTGTTTTTTGTAATCTACTCGGGGCAGTTGAATGTTATACAACCTCCTCACTGACAGCACATTTTGATTAATGTGCAGATTTTCTGTTTTGATCTAGGAAATTTTTTTATTTTTGATACTAATTCTTTTCTGCAGTGGTGGGTGGCGGGAAGGTATCTGCTTATGAATAAGGAAAAGGTGTTTTCAATGAATCTCAAGAAACAAGTACTTAATTTTTTTATTTCAGGAAGCAATTTCCAGTTAATTGATGGTGTTTCCATTTCTAAATGAGTAGCTATTATACTATTATTATAATTAATTTTGGTTACTTCAGTCTCATCTTGTATGCTACTGACAGTATATTATTTCCATATGATCTAATTTGATTGATAAAAGCCCAAACATCTCCATTATCAAGCTTCAATCCATTGATGAGACATTTTCATTTGTATAGGAGTTTTCTTATGTAGTAGGCTAATATTTCTTTTGTCCTTCAAACAATGACTGAAGGATGCATTGCTTTAAAGGATTCTGTCATTAAGGGCCAGGTACCCAGCTGGTGTAAATTAGTGTAGCTACATGGAAGCATGCGGAGCTACAGCAATTTATACCAACTGAATATTTAGCCCTTTATGTTTAGATACTTCATGACGTATTGCACCTATCTTCCTCTTCTTGCAAGCTCTGTTTGGCAGAATGTTATAATTTATCCACAACAATTCCAAGACCTATACTCTTAGTGTTAATTGATTAATGGCAAAAAGTTTACAACTTTTCATTTTTCCCAGCTGTCAAATAATAATGGCACATCATCCTGGAAAATTATTTAAGTTATATTAGTCTAACTTAGATGATAAAACTGTACAATGTCCATTTACCAAGCAAGATATCAAGGTTTCAACTGCATTTCACCCTTCCATTAAATAAGGCAATGTACACAATATTCCTTGTATTTAAAAAAAATCAATAAATATGGGCCGGGGGGGAGGAAAGTAAAATACTTCATTGACAACTTCTCTACAGAAATATATGGGACCTGACAGACTCCCCACCCAGCTCTCAATATAGAAAACATTTTAGTGTCCAAAACTCAATTCCCTTTCCTGAAGTTTTAACTTAAAAACATCTGCCATAAACTTGGTATCTTAAGTTTCCTTCTTATCTGGCTGTTCTAGAGGTTTTTCCCTGCAGGAGCACCTGTCTCACACCCTGGCCCCTGTCTGGCTTCAAAGACTCTCTACGGTTTATCTTCCTGAGTTGGAACTAATAAGACCTGACTGCTAGGTTGAGTAAGCAAAATAGCTTTGCTTCTCCGGGTAAAATATCCTGTCACAATGCAAAATATTTACCATAAGACCTCATCCTAATCTATTGTAGGGTGTATACAAATTTGAGTGAACTGAAGGAAGGGGGTGAGGAAAGAGCTTTTCCTGGATTACTGGTCTGTATTCCGACACAACTATTATTGGTTACACCTTCCTACTGTCTTCTTCTTGTGAAGATTGCATCATGCACGTGCCTTGGATTGTAACATAAGGTCACGGAGCATTAGAGAGACGTATTAGAGAGACTGCACATTCATATGTTTGGAAAGTGCGGAGTACACTGTTGGCAGTACTGGAATACAAATAATAATAAAAAGTTATATTCATGAGTGAAGCAATAGCCAGTGATGCCAACAGCAATTTAAATTTTTTTTACTTAAAAAATGCATTGCTACTTTACCACTGCTGACATTACTGATCTAGGTTGTTCTAATTGCACTCATCACTATGTTACCTTAGTGTCAAACTGGGGATGAGTTTTTACTATATCTATACATTCTCTGTTTTCCACAGATATGTGGTATAAATCAGAACTACTGAAATGTGGTAATTTAAATATCAACCAATTAAACTTAAAGAATCTGCATAATTACTGAGACTATTACTCTTCAAAACAGATAATGAAACTCAAATGGATCTTAGAAAAAACATTGCAGGTGAAAAAGCCCATAAGGCTAGCCACCTGTTTAGCGTAGTTAACAGGTGTATCAAACAGCAGGCCTTCCTCTGGGAAAGAAGACAAACTAAACTCAGCCAAAACACACAAAGAAGCAGCAACAGGGACAGAATGGAACACAGCATCTGCTTACTGGGACCTATGCAGCCACCAAAGAGGAATCATAGGTAAGAAACACTTTTCATGTGGAAAAATAAATGCTTTAGTTCATTAATCCATGCAAACTTCATATGTATTTCATTATATTGTCTCCCAATCTCAACTGTGTCCACACATTCACATGTTCAAACTGAATTCATAAGAATATAGGTCAGTGATAGGAATTTTTATGCCTTGAAGCTTTCAATGCTCTAGTCTCATTATAGATTCTTCAGTATTCCAGTTTAGTTCCCGTGCTCTTACCTCTTGGCAACATTCCTCCCCCAGCGTGAAATTAGTTTTTATGGTTATGCAGATGATAACCTGAGTTATTTTGCCATTAACAGCTTCCTCCATTAGTGTAGTCTTAACTACTGCTTGTTCACCTGATGTTTAATCAAACTGTTGGCTGAGATAAACATTTTTGAAAAATCTAAATATGCTATCAGCGGATTGACCCAACCTACTTACTAATTTCTCTCCTTCCAAGGGTTGTCAAAAGGAAATCCAGCTGTCGTGTTATTACAGATCAAAAACGCAGAGCACAGACACACCAAATGTAGCATCCGTGCCCTTATTCAATCTGTTCTTTGACACTTCAAAAATACTGCCATGTAGAAGTGCTTCCTTTTGTATACTAAAGATTGAAATATTTGTCCATGCCCTTATTTTCCTAAATTGGTTATTTTATGACTGTGCTGATTTGGCTTCTTAGATCCACTCTCCACTCAGCTTCTTCAAAATATTGTCCCAATAAGGACCATAACCTTTCAAAAGCAACCTAGAAAGCCTACCATCTTCATGAGGAAAGCTGTTGTGTGCAAACTGGGTAAAGTCCTAGCTAACTTGCAACAAATAAAGCTTGTGTACATAAGAGTTTTGAATGCCCAAAGACTACGCCAGGAAAATGTACGTGCACAAGCTTTCATGGGCAAAACAGAGGGTTGAGATTCCCTGTGCTTGATACAGATAACAAGATTTGTTCTAGCATCATGACTGGTTTTGAATCTTTTCATTGCCTGTACACAATCTCTGATTAGGTTTTGCAAATTGTACTGCTCATTTTTTACAATTCACATCTTGTTGAACTCTATTTTTAAGTGTATATTCAACATAGCAAGAGCTGAGCTGTTATTGTATCACAATACTATCTTCAAACTGTTGGGGCACAGCCTGCCTTTAGATATCTCAACATTTTGAGAGTAAATTTGACCTCAAATTCTTCATTCCTTGCTTCCAGCAGCAATTGAAAAACCTAGTCTTCAGATATTTTTGTATCTGCTTTCCTAAATTATCTTAACCATATTGTTGGCAGTTTTCTTCCTGGAAGGCATTAAAATACATTGTATAAGAGGTGCTACATACAAAAATATGATGACTAACTGATCTAAGAATATTCAACCCCCATAATTTTTAATGTAAATAACTACAACACAAACTAATTTTGCATTAATAACTGCCTAAGATATTAAACAGTGGAAAAATATTTGCTGCAGATTTTCTATACACCTTCAACAGAATCTGTCATAGGATAGTTTGTTAAAGCAATTTAGACAAGAGATTTTCTTCATATGACGAACTGAATGTTCATCTCTACTTTGCCTAGCCCAAAAAGGTTAGTTGTAATGTGGAACGAACAGGATGGTGGGGTTAAGGCAGAGGGGGGGAAAAATGAGAGAAACCTCAGGGTTTAACAAATGGCACTGTAAGATGTGCAGAGGCTTCTAGCTGAGACAGTTCCTATTGACTCTGCCAGTAGGGAAATTCTTTTCAGCTTGCCTGGAAGTGCCACTTAATATAAATCATAAGGGTCACTGAGTTGAAATGTGACTTGGTAACATTCAAGATGTACACACATAAGATTCACAAAGTGGGTGGTATATTCTGCTAGTTGTTTACATCTGCACTAAAGCCTGGCCACCAGCTGACAGAGGCAAGAGATAGAAAGGATTCTCTCACCTCTGTAAGGTCACGATGGGTAGTCTTAAAATCTATCATCTCTCTATTTTTTCCAATTTGGAATGGAAGAGACAATGCCCACTGTAAACCTGGATATTAAATGAAATGCCAAAGCCAAAGACAATGGATAAGGGTGGGTCCACTAAGATACGTAGGCCTAAGTCCCATTTTTAGGCACCGGTCTGATCCACAAAGCTCACCTAATGCTACAGGTGCCTAAACTCACTCGGTGCCTAGGTTTTATTCCTCTGGGCATGTGTACTGCAGCCTCCCTCTTGGCAGCTGGACGCCTATCTCCTGCCTGAGCACATATGCTGCTGCCTCGTGATAGGCATCGGACTGCCTATCTCCTGCCTACACTCCAGAGTGATTCACAAACTGATAGAAAGGAGTTCAGCTGTCCAAGTCACATATGGGCAGCCAGTTTGGGAGGCAGCCTCTGAGCATGCCTATTGGATCAGGCCCCTCAGGCATGTTCACACAAAACTGCCCAAGGAGTGGGGCAGGAAGAGCAGCAGCTCTCTTATAATCTTTAGCCCTGTGAATAGGGTGCTCACCCAGGATGTGGGAGACTCCTGGTTTGCATTCCACCTCACCCCACCCATGAAGGGGAGAAGGGTTTTGAACAGGGATCTGCCACCTCTCAGCTGTATGCGCTAATCACTGAGCTAAAGGGTATTCTGGGGTGGGGCTCCCCCAGTCTCTCCTACTTTAATCCTCAATTACTTGGGCAAGAGATCGTGTTAGAATGACTCTATAACCTAGTGGGTAGGGCACTCATCTGAGAGGTAACAGACCCTTGTTCAAATCCCTTCTCTCCCTCAGGAGGGAGGGAGCTGACCTAGGAGTCTCCCACATCCTGGGCAAGTATTCTATCCACTAGACTAAATGTTATAAGGGAGTTTCTGCCCCTCTGCTGCCATAATTGTCAATCCCTGCACACAACTTAGGTGGCCGAGTGCCTGTCTTCTCTCAGTTTCTGGATCACTAGCAGAGCTAGGGGCCTTCATGCAGTTGGGATTTAGTCATATATCTCCATGAGAGGAATGCAGCGTCTCCCACTAGGTGGTTTCCCACTTAGCATGCTGGCTTTGGTGACTGCAGTCTAAGGTACCTATCTCTCCATTCATTATAGGAAGTCTAGGTCCCTAATTTAGGCTTTGTGGATTGCAGTGTTGTTCCTGTGATTTTTCTAGGCACCTAAAAGTTAGGCATCATGACACTCAATGTTGCAATACCGAAATCCCTTCATTGATCCCACCCTAAATGCCCAAGGCAGACAGGGACATGTTTATTTTGCTATCCTGCATAGGAATGAGGCTTTAGGAGCAGTGTGTGGAAAGAAATTCAACTTGCAACTGTGGAAAGATTTGAGCATCTGATTGAGCTGTAAGGTCTAGATCACCAGGATGACTTGAACAAGGCTTCTAGAAGACTGAGCAGCTCATTCCTAATGACAAGCCAATATGTTATAGTTTAACAGTAGAAGTTAAACCCTGATAGTAAACTTAACTAAGTTCCTTAGCTTTTATTGTTTTACAACCACAATATTTATAAAATCTTTAAAGTAGTATGTGTTGGATGAATACTAATAGCAATGTTGGGATTTTTGTTTGTTTTCTGCTCATTTCATAAACTTGCCTAAGAATCAATTAAAATGCTGAATTAATCAGCAAAGTATTGTTGATAGGAAAAATATCTAACAATTCTATCAAACTATTTTTCTGTTTGATTACATATCCATTATAAATGTTTAGTATTATACTTAAATTTACAACCATGCAGGGGCAGTCCAGGATCTAATGTAAGCAAATCAAACTTTGGGGAGTTTAATAGATCAATCTGTAAACAAATGTTAGAGAGCCACCTAGTGGTGCAAATAATGCATAAGACACTCATTTATCAAAAATGCCAAGCCACTTAAGTACTCCCTTTTTATTGCCAGTTAGCAATGTTTCATAACAACATGGACAGGCCACGTGTACCTAAGACCAGAAAAATACTGATAATGGTGCATTTTTTGTTAATAGTTTCCCTATCTAATTCAAACTCATTTGTACTATCCCAGGAATAGCAAGTGTTACTTGTCCTATTGATTATATTCCAAAAGTGGTATATATTAATGGAAACAATACACAGAGACTTTTTAAAAAAAAAATGCATACATGAAAATGAGGGTAGGGAGAAGAATTACTATGTTCATTTCTATTCAACTGAGAAACACACCTTTAACTGAAAAGGCAAAAAATTCTCAGCACAGGAACACTGATATCAAACAAAGAACAGTATGGAAGGCATGGCTAATTATACACCACATTTGCATGATATAAAATAACACACTGATTAACTTTATATTACTGGAATTCGGTGGAGATTTAGTGCTCGAGAGGGAGGAGGGATGCCAACCGTATTTTTGGCTCGAGCCAGGTAGTAAGCACAGGTGTTGTACAACCTTCCCCATGCAGTTCAGATCACAAGCCTCGCTTCTGCCCCTTGGTAGTCAAATTCCAGGCTCCTCTTCAGAGGTGAATACTAGTAATACTCTATAATGCCTCATTAATTGTGTGTTGTAGGGGCTAGTATTTGAGGAGGCCAAGTGTTCACTATGGTCTAAGATTAGATCACTAAAATCAGTTTCAAAAGGAGATAGTATGATGCTAAGGATTCAAAGTCTGAAAATTCCTGAATTTAAGAAACACTTTCTTGGAATAAAAGATACACTCCCACTATAAACATAATAGAACACTTGGACTAGGCTTGCAGCTCTGGAGAGCAACTTCTCCATCAAATGGAGATGCAGAAACCCACAAAATAAACATACTGCAGAGTCCTGATATTGCATTGTGATCTTTGTAGTATGACACTGAACTGTTGGAACGCTAAATCTTCAAGTGTGGATACATCACAATGAAAACATTTCCTTGGAACTTCAGGACATCATACTGCAATTACTTTACAGCTCTCTTCTTCCTCATTTAGCACAATCTCCCAACAGTAAGTATATGCTTAAATACTTTGCTGAATCAGGACCTAGGAGAGATCCTGGGGACTTCTCTCCAGTTATCCAGCACTCTCCAGCACACTGCTTCACATGCATCAAGCAGTGTTCCATTCAGTCTGCCGAACATCAGGCAACCTATTTGCAGCTACAATCAAACCCTGATCTCCTCCAGCATCTCATGCAGAGACAGTCAATATGACACTAGAGCTACAGTTGAGTATCACTGGGATAGCCCAACCCCACTGTCTTTAAAACAGACATATGAAATCCCTTGCTTTACTAGGAAAGTCATGTTTCCCTTCCTAAGACAAAGTCAATTGAGTACCCACATACTGATTTGCCTGTTTCCGGAGCTGAATTTCTCTAAAAATCTTATGATAATGGTACATCTGAGATATTTGATTAATTTTTTTTATTTCTATTTACAATGTTGTAGTTGTTTTGTACATTAGCTTTCAGTGTCTGAAAAGCTGAATTTTAGAACTACACCAAATGTAAATTCATACAGGACTACACTTGCATCCCTATAGACCAGGGGTTGGCAACCTTTGGCACGCGGCTCACCAGGGTAAGCAGCGCGGGCCGAGGGATGTGTTGGCCGCCACTTCCTGCCGCCCCCATTGGCCTGGGATGGCGAACCACGGCCAGTGGGAGCTGTGATCGGCCGAACCTACGGATGCGGCAGTAAACAAACCGGCCCGGCCCACCAGGGTGCTTACCCTGACGAGTCCCGTGCCAAAGGTTGCCGACCCCTGCTATAGACAAAGGCTATGCCTACCCTACAAGCACTACAGCAGCAGCATTGCAGCTACACCACTGTAGCACTGTAATGCAGACACTTGCTATAGCACCGGAAGGGTTTTTGCCAATTACTGTAAGTAAGTCCACCCCCTCGAGAGGCGATAGCTAGGTTGATGGAAGAATTCTTCTGTTGACGTAGCTGTGTTTACAATGGGGCTTAGGTCAGCTTAACTATGTCTTTCAAGGGTGTCAATTTTTCACACCCAAGTGACATATCTAGATCAACCTACGTTTTAGGTGTAGACCTGGCCTAAGGCTCTAAACTAGTAACACATATACATGAGACAGTGAATACATCACAACATGCCATCATATTAAAAGTACAGTATAAGTATTCTTCCATATGCTAGTCTATTCCCCCCCCCCCAAAATGTTAACTTCTACAAGTATTGTTAGGATAAGGGTATTAGTAGAGTTATTTGAAGTTTAAAAAACTGAGAAAGAGATCTTTGACCAAAAAAACTTCTTCTAGGAGGGAAAGAGGAAAATTTTGTCATATCCCCTCAAATTAACCCCACTAACATTTTGGAGAATGAGAACGAGGCATACATGTTTACAGACAGATAGATAGAAATTGCTCCTGCTGATTATCTAATTTCCTACATTAATGCGTGAGTGGCATTTCTGTACTTCCTGAGCAATAAGACACAACAGACTATGCGTTGTGATGGATAGCCAGATTGCTTAATGTTGTTGTGGTCACACTATATCTGCACTTCCATTTTTGTCAAACTTCTTCACAAAAGGCCCTACTCAGTGGGACTCTTCCTGATGGTCTGCAATGTGAGTTGGATCAGGCTCAAAGTCAATTAAAAAGAAAGAGAGAGACTCAGAAGATGAAAACAGAGCTTGCTTTTGGACACTTGCTTTGGATAGAAAACCTTTTGGGTTTAGACACCAAACATTATATAACTGAGCTGTAAAACAGAGCAATCGACATATCCACAGATCACTCCAAGCAGGAAAATTAGCCACATAATACTATATCATCTCAATTATTCCCTAAGAAATGATACAGTAGCAGAGGAAAAAAATGTTGATATTGTTTTTAAATACTGCTTTTATTTTAAATGAACAAGAACACTTTGAAGCCTAAGACACTGCTGGATCACAACCCTGTCTCTTCAGACACTGGTAGTGTAAAACCAGTTTCAGGAAAGTGATTTTTCTTTTTTTTTTTAAACAAATAAAGGTCCTCCATTACATACAGACATAAAATGGCCCTGGTTCAGATCCTCAACAGCTCAAATTTAAAACTGGAGATTTTTTTTTTAGCCCCCAGACATTCTATAATTGCAATAACAAAACTTTATGCCTGATTTATTGTATAATAATTCACATCTATACATGATATGATGGCACTTGGTCTACAACCTCCTGCCTGACAATGCACCTATTTGTGAGTTATTACAAAATAATTCACACCCTGCCATATCTTATTGCTTCATTTACACTGGAAAAATACTCACCTTTCTATGTTGGATATTGACTTCCTAAGCAACTGAATACCTCTTATTATAAAAAGAGGTGACCGGGCATCTTCTAATTTCTTTTAATCAGCATTTGTTACCCGGTTGTCATTTATATTATGGACAAACCCATCAGATTTAGTAGACTGTCATGTATATATTGGGGGCAGAGTCAGAAGAGAAGGGGCTTAATTCTGCCCTGCTGTAATCCTGGTATAAACTCCATCTGTTTACACTGGGGCCTGATTCTGTTCTCACCTACACTGGTGAAAATAAGGAGCAATTCCACTAAAATCAGTTGTCATACTAGTATAAAAGTGAGAGGAAAATTGGGCCCCATAGCTGAATTTGGTGCTAGATTTCATTTCCCTCCCCCCACCCCCCCCCATCTTCTACCAAACTAATTTCTCCTTCTCTGGTTTAGCAGCTAGTGAAACATTTGGCATGCAATTTGTTGGGCCTTTGCAATTAATGCTACACTGGGTTAGAATTTCACAGCACTGAAACCACTTGACCATACCAATGTCATATTTGAAATTAATCAAAGATGCTACTGGGTTCCTTTGTTTTTTTTAAATTCCTCCAACGTATGTACAAATGATTTGAGTATAAATATATATAATCTGATTCTCCACTATCTTGCATCTTGTATAACCATTTACACCTCTGCAGAGTCAGGGGAAAATATTACCAGGTGTATTTGAGCAGAGACATATCACTTGATAGCACTCAACACACACTTTGGTGGTAGGCAGTGGAGAATCAGGCCCATTGTACAGCAACACTGTAATAACACTGTTTATGAGTGGCATCTTACTATAATTTTATCTGTTTTCTGTGAATATTCATATGCACAATGGTTCTGGAGACAAAATGTCATGGTGTGTTTATATGGATTTTCACGACAAAAAAGTGAATTATTCATTTACTCATCCTGTTTATAAAATTTTCAGGTGTCCAACCAGGCAGCAGAAGTAATACTGTCTTAAAGGATGAGCCACACAGAGCAAATAGCTATTTGTAAATCACTAATATTCCAATAGTCCTAGGGAATAATTCCCAAATAATTACGGCTGAAGTGTATTTACATAAAAATAGTAGAATAATGTCAAATAACCCAAAAATGATATTCTACTAATGGATAATTCATGATCAAAAATGGGCTAAATTTGTCAAAGGAACTGACTGCTATGAATAATATGCCCAGCTCTAGTCATGGAGTTTCTGGGCTATTCACCTGAAGCACCCTGTATAATCCTCCTTTGTGCTTTCCTAGTTACAGCACTACTGCTTCTCACATGTCCTCTTTATATACCTCATATATAGTTCCATCGGCACAGTGCAGTACCCCATGACCCTGTCGCTGGTCCAGGATCCAGTCTCCTTCATACTTATCACCATTCCTGAAACAACCAACCAGGAGAAAATTCTTAATGTTTACATGCTTTGTGACTTGGTAGATAACAATGTGCTATACTGGAAAACGAGGGCTTGCGAACCTGCAGGATAAGCCATTAAAAGTAAACAGCAGCAGATGATAAGCATGGTCACAGAGAAGTCAGCATGATAGTGCCCACAACCTTCAACTGGCACTTCCTGTGGGAAGCAGGCAACCATCTGGAAGTACTTAATTCAGCCAGGTCCCATCACTGGCCTTCAAACCTTTTTCACCTCAGAGACAGACAATGGATGATACATTGCATGAGTTAGTTCTATATGAGACCCTTCCCTTTATTCCCTGATTGAGTCTGATCATGCGAGGTGCCTTCTGAGAAGTGCTCAAAAACATGGAGCCATTTGTGAGTCAGAGGCACAGGTAAGGTACAGCTCACTTTGCAACCAAGATAAGCCAACAAATAGAGTAGATCAGCATGACAGGCTATGGAAATGGCCTGTTAGCAGATTCTCATTAACCCTATTAGCAGAAGTCCTCTATAGTTCCCTACTGGGTAAGAATGATTGATCAGCTTCTACCATGCTGTCAAGCCCTTTCTGGTATTGTTATTCTTACATTGTATGCTTACTTATACGCTGGTATGTGATCAGTGGTGGCTACTATCCATGCACAGCCAATACAGAAACAAAAAATAGAAAAACAAAGTGCAAAGCATAAGCAAAGGGCCTAATCCAAATCCCACTGAAGTCCATGATAAGATTTCCACCTTGACTTCAGAGGCTTTGGATACATCCAAAGTGTAAATTAGTTTTGCTGAGCTATCGTTTGACTCTACAGCCAATGGCACATGGAGTCTCTGCAACTAAAACTTCAGGACTCAGAATTCTGGCCAAATAAAACCTTAACCTAGCAATTCCTGGCCACACAGAAAGCCATTGATAGTCATGCTCAAGCATGATTTTTGGTGAGGCTGACCTTCATTGTAAATATACTGTATTTAGATAATGACATTACTTTTGAAAGTTATTTTAATCTAAAAAACAAAAAAAAAGGTTAACAAGTGGCAGATCCAGAGCTAATCAGTTATTGACAGAGCTGTGTGTTACTGGCATAGCTAAAGCAGTACCACAGTGAAGTACTGATGATTTACAAGCAATTACAACAGCAATGCTTGCACTGTGATTGCCAGGACTTCCTGTGTAAATTCATCTTTTTAGGAGTTCAATATCTCAGCTCAGGGTATAGACTGAAACTCCACATATAAAATCTTAACTTTCGAGTTTATGTGGCTATCTTTAAGATACAGCAGTACTAATTAGTTAAAAAAAAATCTTTTTAACATTCTTGCAATTTAAATATCGCTTTTGTATTTCACTCTGAAAACCTAAAACCCTTTATGCACTGGCAGGGAAATCTAGGTCATTTATTTCAAGTATGAAAGCAGATTATGTCTTTTTAAAGAACCCTTTCAGAAAGTCTGTCAGTAGTGCATGTGGACTTGGTACATATGTCCAACAGCTAAACACCAATTCAAACAAAATTCTGTCCAGCTTCCATGCTGAGGAAGTCCATGCAATGCCTCAAAAGAGGTGGAAAAAAATCGACATCCAAACCTCGCATAGGTTTTCATGGCGTGGAACCTGCATGGATTGTTTTTGCTTAATTGAATCCAAAGAATCTCTATGTACAATATTCATTAGCAGGACAGAGAGTAATCAGTCCAAAAGGGATCGGACAAATGACAGTGTGCTCGAGACAATTTTTAAACTTTCAAGTTTCCACAGAAGTTTTTCTTGTTTTGATTTAATAAAACAAGGACAATAAAAATTGCATTAAGAGTTTGTGGTTTAACACAAATGTAATAAAATTCAGAATTGAGTGCGAACTTAAATATTGGAGAAGACGTAATTACTTGTTAGAAGATCCAAATGAAACGATAATCTTTTATACATGCAAAATGTGAACTGCTAGATCTAGGCATAACAGAGTGAGTTTCACCTTAACTCACTTTCCCAATTTTTGCATGTTTAATCCAGCCCCTAAATATTATATTAACAAGAGCAAAACAACTAATACAATAAGATTAAAAACTTACTTGAAGGTCATTTTCCCTCCTCCATGTTTCTTATTATTGTGAAAGGTTCCTTGATAAGTTTGTCCATCCTTATCGACAAGTAATCCATGTCCTAAATAATAATAATAATAATAATAATAATAAATAGAAAATCTACATCAGACACCAACAATCTCTAGAGACAGGAAATATCCTTACATATCCTTGCAATAAAATCCCTTAATATGTGGTTTTTGAATATAGTTAGTTTCTAAACTGCACAGAAAATATCTACTTCAAACTCAGGGCACAGCCAATTGATGAAGATTTAAGCAAAAAAAAAAAAAAAAAACTCAAACAAACAGTTTGGGTTTTAATTCAAATCAGGTCAGATGTGGTTGTTTATTTCAGTGGCACCCGCCATGTGCTAGGTGCTGTAAGAACTAAAGCCCTGATCCTACAGAAAGACATACACACACTTTTATGCATTGAGAGTAGTCCCATTAAAATCATCAGAGCTACTCACAGTGTCTCTAGTCAAGTAAGTGGTCCTGTCCCAAAAATTTGAACATTCTATGGGCTCAGTCCTGCAAACAATTACACAGGTGAGTAGTCTGACTTCAATGGGATTAATTACATGCATAAATGGGACTACTCACGCATGCAGAGTTACTCATCTGTGCAAATAATTGCATGATCAGGCCTTTTGTCATCTAATTCTAGCTGAACAAATATAAAAATGGGTTTACTTCAAATCTCCAGAGGTTTGCATTATACTCAGTCTCATCATCCCAAATGTTCACTCTACCAGGCTCCAGCCAATTAAAGTGTAAACACAGTCAGTGCCAAATTCAGTTGTTGTGTAAGCAGGTACTTAATCTGAATGTGGCCACCAAAATGCACGAGTCCTTGGTTTAATCTGTTGTAAATGAACTTTTCTAACTAAGTTTTCTATGCTTGAGACACTCCTGGGGGTAGGGAAAGGGAGACAGAGTGAAGGGATTTTACCCCAATTAGTAAATAAGGCCTATTTCAGCAAGATACATGTGATTAATGTTAAGTGCACATAATCCACTGAATTCAATAGAACCACTTACATGCTTAAAGTTAGGTCTGAGCTTTGCTGAATCAGAGACTGTCTACTATTCTGTGTGTATAATACCTAGCACAATAGGGTATTGATTCCTAGGCACTGCTGTCATAAATGTGATTAATAATGAATAAAATAAAATAATAATAATAATAATAATCAGGACCTCAATTACTTCAGAGTGAATTTTAATCAAAGTTTCCTCTCAGACTTTAACCTACCTGCTCTCATTCCATAGGAGAACTCCCCTTCATATTTCCCACCATCTTTGTACTGTATGACTCCATGTCCATGGAGCTCTCCAGAAACGAACTGACCTGAATAAGTGTTTCCTTGAAGCAAATATATGAGAAAGTAAAGTGGAAAAAAGACATAATAGCTGTGTCAAATGTGGTTTAATAATCTTTTTTTTTTTTTAAGTCTAAGGTGTGCTAATAAATAAAGGTTCCTATTGTACCTTACTTACAGAGCAGTGGTAGAAGGTATTTTAAAAGTCATAAAATGAATAATTAATGGGTTTTTATTATCAGTACAGTCAAATGAAGAAAAAACCTGTTCATTAGGTCTTTATCTTAAATCTAATGAATCATAATCCATATTCCTTCAGGTCTTTAAAACTGAAGCATCTTAAAAATGGCAGTGACTTGTTAAAAAAGATTCATAATATGTTCTTTTATGGTTAAGAAATGTATAAAAAGTACTTTAATTTCATAGTCAACTTAACAGCTTTTTGATGGCATGTAGTCATTCAAATCTTCTGTATGAAGCCTGGGAAATCAGGAGCTTGGTACTAAAAATACAGTACTGTACAGTGAATTTGTCTGTGCCTATACCATCTCAGAATGAGAAATAGCTATATTTTTCTGTCAAGTATTTACCCAATTTATTCATAGAATAAAAAGGTTACATGGACTCCACCCCATACCCGCTACATGCCAGCCACCAGAGACTGCCAATCACAAGGGCTGGGGGTAGAGGGGAAGTGACTTACCCTCAGGTCAAAAAGGAAGCAGAGGTGAGGACTTACAATTCCTTCCCATAGTATCTCCTGGGGCAACACAATTACATGATGCCCCACATTTAGGGCTGAACTTAAATAATTTTTCATGAGCTACTCCTTACCCAAAAGTTTCTCTCTATTCAAGAAAGGAAGAAGGAGAGGTGTGCCAGCTGGGGTATAGGTTCATTGACACATCCATGTGTGAGAACACACACAAGATCCGCTCACTAATCACAGGGTGACTAATCCTTTACTTTCTTACAAGCTCAGGGCTGAAGGAGTTAGATGCAGGTGTAGGGATCTGCCTGTGTGGAAATCCTTCCAGGACTGAGATCCTTATTGTCAAAGCTAAGAGACATGCTTGTGGTTTACACCATTACTCCTGGCCCACTATTAAATGCACTTTGCTTGGAGTTAACTAAAAGTCAACATAATCCAGTATAAAACAGCAAACACATGAAAACCTGAAAAATAGGATTTACAATGGAAACCCAGAAAAACTCTTATTTAGAGCAAAGCAAGGTGGCAATTTACAATATAGCTAGGTATCAATTGTACTTTTTTCTATATCTCCTTGTAAAAAGATAAAATTTATATTAAAAGAATATGGTATGTTCCAGGAAAAAGAACTAACCTGTAGATGCCCAGTATCGCAATCCATTTCCCATAATTTCTCCGTCTACAAACTCGCCTTCATAATAACTCCCATCCTTAAATAACAGCTTACCATGACCTACGAAACAATAGGTTAGTTCAAATGAGTGACAAAAAAGACTTCTTATAATCTCAGAGACACTACATCTAATTGTTTGAGCAGTAAAGTGAGAATCAGGGCTTCTGAATTCCATCCTCAACAATTTGTGTGACTCAATGTGCAGCCCTGGGCAAGCTACTGCCCCACTCTGTGACTTGATTTACCTGTCTGCAGAAAGGAGATAAAAGTACTTATCTTACAGGGGCTTTGTGAGACTTATTTAATGCCTTTAAAGAATCTTAATCTATTTTAGGCATTCCTAACATTTATCAAAATAATGTTTAGGCACCTAGCCTATTGATGAAAGGAAATGCAGAAGTGCAAAGTATTGTGTGTGTAGGGTAAAAACCTGGCCCCAGTGAAGTCAATGGGAGGTTTGCGATTGACTTCACTGGGGCCAGGATTTCATCTCTAGAGGTTGTAAATTTTGGAGGACAAGGACATTGTTTTCATACCAGTCTGTAAGCACCTAATATAAGGTTGCAAATATACTAGATTCTCATTAATTGTACAAAGACAAAAGAAAGAAAATTACTGTTTTTTTGTTTTATTTGTAAAATATAAACAGAAGTTTTAGAGAACAGTCAAGTGCCACTTGTTTCCAGAGGATGAGAGAACATTGAGTTGAGCTCTTGAACAACAATATTCTTAACTCCTTATTCCTCACATATTTCTAGCAAGTTAAACACTGAATGACTATGTATGATGCACCCAATTCAGAAAGAAGTAAAGACTCTTTCAAGTGTGCTGGAGCATCAGCAGGCACATATGACACACAGTGAGGAAGGAGAGAGGATAACACCCATTCCAAGGATATAATGGACTACAAGAAGGAATCTATGAAGAGTCGGGTAAAGGGGCAGTTTCTCTGTTACTAATTTGTGGCCTTTGGCCAAAAGACTCTGTTCACCTAAAAGGATTTACACCTTTCTATATCCTATATACCTAAAAATCTATGCAGATTTTTGCTCTGGATGCAACTAGCCTACTCAGGAAGAAAAAAAAAAATTTCCTCTTGTTACAATTCTGGCTAAGCAGAGGTCTTTGTGGTGGATGCTCCATGTAGAGGTTCTCCCTTTTCCAGGGCTGACTCTCTGCCAGATTTATGACACCCAAGACCTGTATATTTGTGGCCCTAGAGTCTATTTTTTTTTACACTTAAGAACTAAAGACTGTGATGTCTTTGACTCCCAGGCACATGCCATGCATATCTGGAAAGTCTTAATAGCTGAATTGATTAAATATGTATTTTATTTTCTATACCCTAGGGACCTTCATATTTTTCCTTTTTTTAACTCCTTTGTAATGGACAAGAATCTTCAAAGTACTCAGATGAATCATTAATCAGCCTCTAGGAGTAATAAAATAGATAGAGTTCCTCCACCCCAATTTCATCCCCCTATCATATCAGTAAAGTGCCATAAAGAGCTCAGTGAAGTTGTAAAAGATGGCCATATTCTTCTGGGTGTGACACAGGCTTCCCACCAAGGAATGGGGCAGGATGAGATGTTCAGTCACACCTCATGTGTCATAGCACCAGTCCTAAAACAATATGAATCACAATTAAGCTCTGAAGATAAAATGATTGGAAATCAAGATAACTAACTCGCAAATTTGGAAAAATGGAAGCATTCATATTTAATTGAATGCATAGCTGTGTTCATCTGGCTGGGTTTCTGTCCTTTGCGTGTGTTACTGGTGAAGAGAATTTCTCTGAACTCCTGAAAACAAGACATTTCTTCCTGGAGGGCTGTTAGACATGAAGGTAACTACAACTGTACTTCACCCCAAAATGTCACTGTTGCTTTTCCATTACTTCCTGTACCTCTTTGCCATCCATGACACCAATTATCACTGTCACTGCTTCAGTTGCTTAGCAGAGTCATACATAATCTTACTTTAGCTTCAGTGTATAATAGTGTTTCTACAGAAATTTTACAAATTAAAAAAGTTAGATAAGTGAATTAAAATTTCCCTTCATTGTCAATGGACAAAACTATCTGCCCTTACCATGTTTTCTTCCTTGTTTCCATTCTCCTTCATATTGAAAAAAAGAATTAGGATAAACATACAGTCCATATCCTGAAAAACAAGACAAATATTAGGTAACAAGATGAGATTTCTGGAACTATTTAGCTGAATAATAAAAAGTCATACGTGAATGCTGAAAGAACTGGTAATAGAAAAGTAAGTGTTATTTTCTGTAGATTTGTATACACATCTGCATAGACATTTTTTATCTTGAACTATTAAATAACATTTACACCAAAATAAACATAGGAATTTGTTTATTATTTACATACACATCTTATAAACGTGGGCATCTAGATACTACATTGTTGAGCTCATTATAAATGCTTTAGAGTGTATCACCTAATCCATCTATGTCAAAAATATTATCTGGCATGTCATAACTTGTATAAGTCAAGAATAAGCACACATAAAATGAAGCAATCTTTGTAAGGGGATGACTTTTTTGTTTTGTTTAAAATAGCTTACATACCAGAAAAAAGATACACTCCCTCTTTATTTTAGCAAGAAACAAGTTTTCCTACTTGTACTGTATCTTAAATCTGTCGTTCAAAGTTGTCTCCTACAAAGGAATATGCAGTGGGTAGAACTGACTTTAAAGTAATGTGTTCTCTATGCTAACAGTTTAATGTATTATCATTTCTAGTGATCCCTTTTCTCAGTAGTTTAGTTCTCATTTATACAATGAAGTTGTTCCCTTCTAGAAATCCAGTTTAATTGATAGAGGGCCAGATTCGGGGCTCAGATACAGTTATCCCTCCACTCCCTCAGTGGAGATGTCCTCTGTGGCTTTCCCCCATGGTCCAGACAGACACCCCGTACCCCACTGCACCCCACTCCCACTGTCCAGACCAGATGTGGGCAAACTGTGGCCCGCGGGCCACATCCGGCCCGCGGGACTGTCCTGCCTGGCCCCTGAGCTCCCGGCCGGGGATCCTAGTCCTCGGCCCCTCCCCCGCCCCCCACAGCCACGTCGCTGCGCGGGCCGCGCTCTAGCCCGCCGCTCCCGCTGGGCAGCGTGGAGAGCGCAGCGGGTGTCGTGGCTGCGAGCTCCTGCTGCTGGTAAGGGAGCGGGGCAGGGTGGGTGGGTGGATAAGTAAGGGAGCGGGGGTCCTGGGGGGCAGTCATGGAGGAAGGGTCGGTTGGATGGGGTGGAGGTTCTGGGGGGGGGCAGTCAGTGGATGGGGAACAGGGAGGGTTGGGAGTGCGAGTCCCAGGGGGCCTGTCAGGGGGCAGGGATGTGAATAGGGGTCGGGAGGACAGTCAGGGGACAGGGAGGAGGGGTGGGATCCCAGGGGCAGTTAGGGGTGGGGGGTCCTGAGAGGGAGTGGTCGGGGACGAGGAGCAGAGGGCGGTTGGATTGGGGGGTGGGGGTCCCGGGGGCCTGTCAGGGGGCAGGGTGTGGATAGGGGTCGGGGCAGTCAGGGTACATGGAGCAGGGGGGTTGCATAGGGGGCAGAGGTCCCAGGAGGGGGCGGTCAGGGGACAAGGAGCAGGTTGGTTGGATGGATTGGGGGTTCTGAGGGAGGCAGTCGGGGGCAGGAAGTGAGAAGGGGTGAATAGGGGGAGGGGCCAGGCTGTTTGGGGAGGCACAGCCTTCCCTACCCGGCCCGCCATACCGTTGCACAACCCCGATGTGGCCCTCAGGCCAAAAAGTTTGCCCACCCCTGGTCCAGACGGACGGAGCCTTTTATCCACTCAGTGCTCCAACAGACAGAAGAACCCCCCC
>NW_020665065.1:5122542-5186372 GCF_002925995.2 Terrapene triunguis | reverse complement strand
TGTTAGTCTTTAAGGTGCCACCAGACTCCTTGTTGTTTTTGTAGCTACAGATTAACACGGCTACCCCCTGATACTTGAGAACTGTTACTGTTATTTTGTGTAAATAATACAGAACAATCACACCTGGAGGCCCCTGTCAGGATCCAGGCCCCAAATAATGAAAAAAATGGTCCCGGCTGTCAAGGTTTACAATCTGAGGACCAGATCCTGCAAGCTTGTGCACAGGTAGTACCTGTGCCAGGGGAAGGGTGTCTCTGACTTCAATGGGCCTCCATGGGGGCACAGGAATAAGTAACAGGATCAGGGTTGAATGAAGCACAGATACTGCAGTGATGAGGTCACAGAAATACAAAGAAAGAGAACGACTATTATTTAATATTTACATCAGCAGTATTAACAATGCCAAGCATTCAAACATCATGAGTCAGAACAGAAAAAAATATTTGTATTTGCCTTCTGGTTTTGGAAACTTTAGGGATTAGATCTTAGAGGTTTTGTTTGTTTGTTTCTTGTTTTTCATCCAACAAGGCTGGAAACTTACTTTAAAAAAAATGCAAACGAAGATTGTCCTGTAGTCCAAGGAGGACCCTCAACAAATCAGAACTTAAGCAAAATACCAAATATCACAAGACTTATGATAAAACTGCATCTCCTGTGCTAATAGGACAATTTAAACCAGTGAGGTTTGACTATTTCTAATGTAAATTTTAATACTAAGATCTTCATATTCTGATTCCTGCATTCGGTTTCAAACTTGAAAAATGGTTTGTTTTGTTTTTTTCACAAGCTCTAAATGAAAGCATAAGGAAACCCTCACCCCCAATAGTGGCTGTTGTGGTTAAAAAAGGGAAATTTGAATCAGGGCTCCTCAAATCCATTTCTGGCTCTGCCATTGATTTATTATGTGGTCTTGTAGAAATTACTTTACCTTTCCCCATCTGTATAATTATGATTTATTCTTTGTAATACAGCAGTAATACAGAGCCTCTAACTAGCCCCTTTGTGCTTGGGATACTGGATCTAATAATGCTTAGCTACTTCTCAGGTGTATTGTGAGGATATAAACCTTGTAAAATGTTTTGAGATTCTTTGAAGAAAAATGCTATACATGCTTAAAGATATAGTGTTGAGTGTGATGTAACTATCTGGACATAAAGTGGTGCAAACCATTATTACTGTTCCAATACATAAAGGGAAATATTTTGGAAATTAAGGTTTAATCAAAGAGCACTGGGTGAGGGATTTTATTATCTCTCTTATAATCGAAGTGTTTTTAAATATATTTATAAAGCTAACTATGTATGTGAAGGGAAATTATCAACCTAGGAAAGCCAAAATGGTAAGTATTGCACTAAGACGGTTAGGTGATCTTAAAAATACTTACTCAAATACAATTTGATGAATTTTACGCCACTTAACGTTTTATAAATATTTTTAAAAATATCTATGTGAAATCTTTTAAAAAATGTTTACTGTAAAAATCTGATGTATTTTTGTACTTTATTTCTGAGGTGAAACAAAAATATTGCCAGAATCCAGAGATTGCATCAACATACTACTACTTGGGTGACTTTTTTGGCCAGGGGGTATTTGAGAGGATTCCTGAAACCTGGAAGAATCCACCTAGCCAAAAAGTGACCAACAGTTTGCATTCAGAATCCTTCAAAACCAGTCAAGAAGAAAAGTTTTAATATCAGAGCTATAAAGCCAAGGAAAGAAGGGTAGTTATTTCTGAAGAAAAGTAATTTTGATATATTCATGTCTAATAAATATTTATATAGCTATCCAAGTTGTTGGAACTAATCACTCTAGTTTTCCTTTAAAAGGGCAAATTTATCGTGGTTTTATTTCAGGCTCAGAAATGTAGCATATACAGTAGTGCGATATTTCAGTTCAAGAGACAGATAAGGTCACAGTAAAACTTCACAGCATAGTACTACTCCAAGAAGTGATGATATAAACATTTTCTTACTCAGAAGTTCTGCTCACTGCAGATTGAGTCGGATCTACTCACTTGAGTGACAATAGTGAGTAATTTTTTCTCCTGTTAGCCTTGCAAAGATAAAGCAGCTATGGGAGAGGAAGTTGAATTCTATTCAGACTACTGCCTTACCCACATTATTAACTGGGGCCCTGCCACTAAAACTTGATTCACGCAGGTGGACTCTTGCACGGCATAGAGCCAGCTGCAGGATCTGGGCCTAAACTGCAACAGTAGTTCCAAATGTTTCCTCTGTTACAAATGTGAGGGGAAAATTTTGTCCCACAGAATGTTTATTACTGGTGAGAATGCATTCAAAGAAATAATCCCTGTTTGATATTTGGATCCCTTGTTGAGTTTTCCAGTTTTACAGTTACAAAAAAACCCATCTTTTTATATTTGTAAACTGAGCAAATGTGATCTCAAATTGAGAGGTGACAAATAGGGAAACCCTGCAAATGCCATATTTCAAGTCACATTACAACTGCACTTTTAGGTAGCAAAGCCGTATAGAGTTTGGAAAAATGGCATGGGGAAATAACTTGGTGCCTATATTTACTTTACCCAGAATCTCAGATGCATGAAGAGCATGTCTCAGATCACAAAATGGATAGCACAGCATGTAGGATTTAATCACCATTTTTTATCCTGGACATTGCTCATTTGCAGGATGTTCCCAGGAAACAGGGGTTGGGACTGACCCCTCTGGACTCATATTATATCAGGGTTGGAAGGGACCTCAGGAGATCATCTAGTCCAACCCGCTGCTCAAAGCAGGACCAATCCCCAATTAGATTTTTGCCCCATATCCCTAAATGGCCCCCTCAAGGATTGAGCTCACAACCCTGGATTTAGCAGGCCAATGCTCAAAGCACTGAGCTATCCCTCCCCCCACTGCTTGCTAATTCCATCTCATCCTAGTTCAGTCCCTCCTCTCAGCCAGACACCCCTCCCCCTAACACTAGGGCCTTCAAGCCCCATAAGCCTAACCCAGAGCCCAATGCTTAGGTCCCCCAGCACTAGAGACTGTAACCCCAGTGCCTCATACCAACCACTCTGCACTCCCACCTCCCAGTACCAGCCGCCACCTCCCCTCACTACTACTTCTGCAATCCCCGCACGAAGTACCAGCCTCCAAGAGCAACCCCATTGGGGCCCCCGCCAGTAGCCAAGGCTTTCGGAGGAGTGAGCCACTCCCCCCCACACACACCCCGCGTTGCCCCGGAAGCGGAAGCAGTTGGCTTTGACTCATCCTCCGCCATATTGGATGCTGTGGTGGAGGGTGGGGGGGAAGGCGGAAGGAGAGACCTGGCCCCGGCTGCAGCGGCTCCGGCACCCGTGAGTAGTCGATGCCCGCCTCCCCCGGGACAGAGGTGGGAGCGGGGCCCAGTGCCGGGCAGTAGCTGGATACGGCCTGGGCCGCGGTGCCGGGGGCGGTGAGGGGTCCCCCGGGGCGGGGATTCTCGCCCGGGGCGCTGGGATAGCCGGGAGGGGGCGCGTTGGGAGAGGTGCCGGGGGGAACGGCCCTCGGGGTGTGACTGGACAGGAGCACGCGGCTCCCTCCGGCGGGAGGGGTGACTCTGTGGAGGCGGGAGGGGAGGCGCTCCTTGCCCCAGGCGGGGGAGTCTCGGGATCTTCCCGGGTCAGACCTGTGCGGCCCCCTAGAGCTGGGTCGGTGATTCGTCTCCCGCTGCCCACAGGGGCCGGTGCTAGTCACAGCTCGGGGCCTCCTTCCCCTTGACCTCTGCTTCAAATGAGCATTCACGTGGTTCACTTCTTATCTTTCCGGACTCCCCTCTCTCCTGCGTTGCCTCCTTTAATGAGTGTCGAGATTTAACTAACGAACACCCGGTGGAAGTTTGTTTCTTTAATGACTGGGGCTGCAGAGGTGTCCTAGAGCTGCTGCTGTTATTTGGCTGGGGATGTATTTGTGACGGGCCAGGTGCATGAGGTGGGAGGGTAGGGACCAAATCTGTTGTAAAAGGAAAACTTGCACTTTGTGGGAAGCAGAAGTAAGCTGCAATGCTTTAAAAAACTTGGGACCAACTGGGCTGCCTTGTGCCTTTGGCTGTCCACTGGCCCTTCTAACAGAACATCTTAGGCTATTGCTCATGAAAGTATGTTGTTCTTCTAGCACAGGGAACTGCATCCTTCTCTTCAGTTCTCCTTATTTGCCTGTTTTGTCTTTAAAGGCAGAAAAAATCATTAATGTTCAGAGAGTTCTCTGACCTATTTATGCTGTGCATGCTATTGGAAGAGATGAATGAAATGCCTTCATTACACATAAAATAAAATAATCAAGGAAGAGACCCTGCTTTTTCAGAATTCAGGGATGGACATTGCTTGCCTAGTAAACCAGAAAACGTAACTTCTTATAGCTCATGAGTTTGTAAGGTTAATATATTTTTAAGGTAGAACAGTAATTTTATAGAGCCATATTTCATGTTGGTAGCACTCTGTTTAAAACTCTGAACTCTATTAAGTTCATTAGGCCAGTTTCAGTCTGCTCCCTGGCTACTGACTTATTTACAGTGCTGGATTTTGATAACCTCTCACTGTAAGTAAGAGAGGAATTTTATGCTCTGTTATAATGGTGTGTTATCAAAATTAAGCCTTATTTCCAATTCTCAGATATGAGATCAGAATTAGGTCTGTAATTGTGAATCCTTTTCAAAGTAAATTTCACAAGACACACTTCTTGCAATACTTAGTCCTGGGGGAATTCTGCACCACTGTGCATACGCAGAATTTATGTCCCCCGCAGATTTCTTT
The DNA here is from genome assembly GCF_002925995.2 of Terrapene triunguis. NCBI lineage: Eukaryota > Metazoa > Chordata > Testudines > Emydidae > Terrapene > Terrapene triunguis. The sequence goes on along the minus strand of NW_020665065.1, from coordinate 5,181,619 downwards.
GCTTCCTAATAGAAAAATGACTTTCTGACAGTGAAGCAAAGGGAAGCCACAAGAGCAGTCATGCAGTCCTCCCCAGCAGTATATTTCAGGTGCCCAGGGCAGCTGGCAGAGAGGTAAAGTACTGTGGGGTGGGGGCTGGGACTAGAGAAGACCCAGCTCATGGTTCCTACCCTGCGCCAGGCTCAGCTGCTAGTCCTAGCTGGGCTAGGGAGAATGTGACTTCCTCTTCCCTTGCACGGCATCTGGGGCCGGGTCAGACCAACCCCCAGATTTCCCCCCCAGCTGCAGGAAGCTCTGCAAACTCCCCCACTTTCTGCACCTATCGCTCCTCAGCTGCAGGGGGGGGAGGGATCCCAGTACAGAGAGCTGCTCCCCCATTTGCCCAACCCCCATACATCCAGACCCCCTCATACCCAGACCCTCCCACTGAGCCTCACCCCCCCCCCGTGCTCAGAACCCCCTTGATGAGCCCCACTCCCCCTTCACCTGGACCACCCCGACAAGCCACCCAGATCCCCACCCCACTGAGACTCAACCAGCTGCACGTGGATCCCCACTCCCCCAGCATCTGGACCCCCCACACCCAGACTCACCAGCTGAGCTCTGTTCCTCCCCCCTGTCCCCGCTGAACCCTAAGCACCTTCACCTGGACCCCCATGCCGAGTCCCATTATCATTGCACACACAACACCCCAACAATCCCCTGTGCATCCAGATTCCGTCCCCCTGCACCTGGATCCCCGCTGAGCCACCCACACCAAGATTGCCCCACACAGAACCCCCTCAACCCACGCCTGGATCCCCCCACACTAAGCTTCTCTACACTTGGATCCTGCCTTGCTGAATCTGCCTGCCCGCACCTGGCACGGAGTGGCGGGGTCCTGGGGTGTTTCTGAGGCAGGCCCAGTCCTTGCGCTACGTCAGGGTTGGATGCAGCCTCACTGCTGAGTCCGTGTCCCAGTGGGGAGCTGCAGAGTGATCTCCCACCTCTGTGCTGTCAGTGGCCTGTGCTCCCCAATTCCATCTTGGAGCCTCCACATTTATTTGACAAATAAAATGTGCAGAATTTTAAAATATTGTGTGTAGAATTTTTAATTTTTTTGGCGCACAACCTCAGGGGTAGATACTGTAGTTTTAACCACTAATGTTCTGTAAGTTTTGAAATGTTGCTGCTTGTATCTTTAACTATTAAACATTGTAACACCTATAAGGAATATTATGTTACATATTTCAAACCTATGCTATTTGAAATGCATTGAGAGAGGTTCATAATAACATAAATCAGGAAAATATACTTATTTGGTTTTAAAACTATGAATGTGCTAAAAAACTTCAGTGACACTATAGACATTCAGATCTATCCCTGGAATAATAAAAAAATTTTTTATCAGATGTTCCTCCAAGCACTTTTCTTTTTGTAAATTGAATAATAATCACCACTTAATCAGATGTGAAGTTTTTTACTACCCATATTGCAGAACAGAATTCAAAAGAAGGCCCCAATCCTGCAAGAACTAGGTGTCTTTAACTTCATGCATAAGTGGTCCCATTGATTTCAACGGAACTACTAGGCCATGTCTACACTTACAAGCTTACCGTGGCACAGATGTACCAATACAGCTATGCCACTGTAAGAGCACTCATGTAGCTGCGTTATGCCAAAAGAACAGAGCTCTCCTGTGAACATAATAAAACCAGCTCAAGGAATGGCAATAGCTATGTCGGCGTGAGAGTGTCTCCCGCCGACATAGCGCTGTGCACACGAGTGCTTATGCTGACAAAATTTATGTTGCTCGGGGGGGGTGTTTTTTCACACACCTGAACGATAAAAGTTTTGCTGTCATCAGGGTGGATTTGATTTAAATCTAATATATTTAAATCATGATTTAAATCACTAGTCAGGAAGACTTGATTTAATCATGGATTTCTACATAAAAGTGCATTCTTGTTGGTTGTTCTAACTTTAATACATATTCTTCACAACTCAGAGATAGATGTAGGTTTCATTTTTAGAAGTACACACTGTAAATTTTTTAAGTGATTTATTTTGAAAACTTTTCAGATTAGTTTTACAGCTATATCAGAAAATGAATGATTATTTGGTTATTTCATTTACCAAAGGTATTTGAAGCAGATATTTATGAAGTCATTGGGAGGGGAACGATCTCTAATTCAACAGGTTAATCATTAATATTTGGAGGATTTTCTTGCCATGTTGTATTAGAAAGAGAACATCACCAGACAGACATATAAATTGTTTTATTTAACTAAAACAACAACGTTTTGTATTCTGGATTTTTTTCTTCAACAGCAAACGTATAATATTTTAACAAAACAAGCATATGGAGATATACCTATCTCATAGAACTGGAAGGGACATCGAGTCCAGCCCCCTGCCTTCACTAGCAGGACCAAGTACTGATTTTTGTCCCAGATCCCTAAGTGGCCTCCTTAAGGATTGAACTCACAACCCTGGGTTTAGCAAGCCAATGCTCAAACCACTAAGCTATTTTTGAATTTAGTTAAACATTCAAGTTTTTTAAAATCAGGTTTGTTTTTGTTAAAATTGTTTTACAGTAAAATAGTTAAATATTTAAAAAACAAAACAAAAATTAAATCGACTACGTCAGCCAGGTCAACATGAGAAACTTAAAATATTGGCTTCTGCAGCTAACTCAGTTGTCTTCACCTTCATTTTCCTGTTTGTTCATAACCTGGAAAAGAAAAACAAGCTTTCCTGCTTTTTCGGGTCCCAAAGGATTTCTCAATTTTGAATGAATTAGTCTAAGGAAGAAAATATTCTTCCTACACTGGCAGAAGAAGCTACTGCTGTTAAAAGTGAGATTATCTCTTCAACAGTCTCTGAATCCAAGTGCTTAAGTGACTTCTACCAGTTCACTGGTGTGACTTTCTTTAAAACATCATCAGCAAACATATATTTCTTGAATGGTTCTTATTCCCAAACTGGGTCTCTTTTATGGGCTGCTGCCATTATAGGTTTTCCTTTCTAGTGAGAGAATATGAATGGTATGGTAGATCTCAAATCAATGAAGGCTGCACTCAGGAAGACCTCAAGACTTCTGGAATATGCTGCTCAGTTTCATTTTTGTTTCTACTGCCTGTCTCTCCCTTCTCACATTTATCTCCAGACTTATCCTTGTCCAGATCTATTCTGCCCCCAACAATCTTCTATTCATTGAACTTTTTGAAACTTTGCACTTTTAGAGAGAGGTAAGGGATTGACTCTGTGTACACAAATTTGCAGATGGACAATAGGGTTGAGGTCTGTTATTTCTCACCTCTATATATATTATTTATTTATTTAAAAACATTTTTTGCTGGAGACACAAATCCACAGTTTGAGAAATGAAAAACTAAGCATCTCTGCTGGTATCTTCTAGACTGAGCACTGAGTCCCATTGAGTAGATAGAAAGATTAACCTAAATAATCTATAAAGAAGCCTCTGGAACCCCATAAAATTGGGTCCCTAATCCATGAACTATTGGAACTCATTTACAAAACTTTTCTTAACAATTACATGAATATATTGTCTTATACTATAGAACTAGAATTTATAATCCCTATTCCATGATGAGATATCTTTGAGCTATAATGTTTCTTAATTAAAACTATCTTTAGATAGGTTTTTTCCTCAAAAAGCATTTTATCAAAAAAATCCGATTTTAAAAAAAAATCATTGATTTTTATCCACCCTGGCTGACAGAAATGTTAGTGTTGACATGGCCCTAGTGTATGTAACTGTGTGCAGGATTGGGATTTTAGATCCTATTACAGATCTGATTTTCCAAGTCCCCATTGATGATTGAGTAGAAGCACATAATGAGAACATTAAAGATACTCAAATGAATATTGGTATCATTGACAGAAAGGAAACATTTCTTCCATGATGAAACATTTCCGTCGTTGTAGCCATTCTGGTTCTGCTTTAGATTCACTAGGTTTGAAAAAGTTTCAAAACTAATAATAAGGTAGTGGTAATAGAGGAAGTTATGAATAAAAGCATGTTGAATCTTTGAGTTTCTATAATGGTATTTTCTCTCCGCACCCTGTGGAGTTAACTGAAGAGAAAAATGTATTTCCTGTCTTTGGCCCTGGATATTAAAAGGACACTTTTGTATTGTCAAATTTTAGGAGTCTTTCTTTGGTATACCCAGGATCGAGGTGGGGCTGAAGTTCTGAATTGTCACTATCAATCCTCTTACCTCTGATATTGTGATAGGGACTCCTTCCCATTACTGATTATTATTCCCATGTAAAAGAGGGATAATACATAGCTTTCAGATTTTTACCATGCACCCAGAGAGAAATTTAGAGTTATAACATTTCATAAATCTCCAGATTGTCATTAGGACCAAGAGCTTCCTTCCATCTATTTGTCACTATAATGCAGCATTTAATACAATTTACCGGTAATCTTCCTTGGTTTACTAATACTTCACCCATCTGTATTGCTTTAAGATCTTCAGGTGAAAAACACTCTCTAAATGTTAATTGCTACAGAGCTGAAATTGCTCCCATTATCACATAGAGCAACATAGTCCTGCCCAGAGATGGGAATCCAGGAAGTAGTGTGAGGTATTACCTTTGGTGATGTGGCACATCTGCTCAGATTCCATAGGATTTTGTTTGTGTCTTAAAGCAAACTGCAGAGCTTGTTTGTTTTTAACTGGAGGAGTGGAGGAGAATCCTAAATCAAAAGTATTGCATTTATTAATAATGTTTTTCACCTGAGTTCTGGGTCCTGTCTCTTACCATGTGAGAGGGAGTAAGGCAATATAAGCTCTTAAAGGTAATCATTTTCCACTGTTGCTGAGATGTTCATTTTGGCAAAGATATGACTGACAACATCAAATGCTTCAAACAGTGCAGGAAAATGTTTCAGTTTAGGTGCTTATGATGCCAGCTCTTGGATGGAACCCAAAGTACAGAAGACAGATTTGAATTTATCTAAATATGTAGTCACTTACTAATTTTGAGAGGAGGGGGGTCTTAAATAGGTTTCTTAAATTTTGGTTTTGCAGTTTACCTTTAAAGGCTAAAGGTGTGGGGGGGAAGGGTAATATCACAGTACATCATCTCCAGATTATTGTTTCCAGATTATTACTCTGATTTCTGGCATATCAAGGTGAGAACATCACTTAGATCTCTTGCCTCAGTTACTGTTTGTAATTTTTCCTAAAAATGTCTTGGATCCTCTCCCTCCTTTGTAAAATATATTTAACCCTTTCCTTTCTTGACACTTCCCCTGAAATAGAATGAATGAATGTCCTGTCTTTAAAAATGTTTCACAGAAGATACCTTTTCGTTTCAAACAAGATATCAGATCACCAAGATACGAAATCACACACCTGAATGCTGATGCATGTAAAGTGTCTTAAAGTTTCACTATATTAAGTTTTCATTTTTAATATGTTTTCTGTATAAATGTCTTGTTTTCACAGCAACAATGTCTGAAGGGGACAGTATTGGAGAGTCTGTTCATGGCAAACCTTCAGTGGTGTATAGATTTTTCACAAGACTTGGACAGGTTGGTTTTATGTGAGAGATCATGTTGGGAACTAGTGTCACTGGATTTATACAATTTTTTTTGACAGAAAGCTTCGTGTAACCATAATTAATTCAAGCAATTACTATTTGCTATTAAAAGCTAAAACTTATGTTTTACTAAACCATGAGTACTTATGTAAATTAGACAACATAGTACACACATTTTTAAAAGTGACGCGATTTTTGGATGCACAAATTTTTGGATGAACACCTTAAAGAAGCCTGATTTTTTTTTTTTTTTCTTTTCTTTTCTTGGTGGTTTTCAGCACTTTCTGAACATTTGCTCCCCTTAAGATGTTCAGAGTTAGACACACACATTTGCTAATGATTTTTAAAACACTTAGAGTGTAAGCTTTCCAATAGCCATAAAAAAATTTTTTTTGTCCTCTGGGTAACTCGGGCTCAAAATCTGATTTTGTAAACAGAAGATTTAAACATAACATTAATGGAAACTTATTTATGAAACTGGAAAAAAAAACCGTTTCTCTAGTTACAACTTAAAATTGCCAGCCAGTTATACTAGTGTTTAAGAACCAGAAAGTGAGTGACTAGAAATGAAAGTGAAATTTGTTAGCAAAGCGTGACCTAACTGAATAAAATGTAAGCAAGTAACCAGTCTAAATAGTGCCAAGTAAACCTGAGTTCTAAAAATGTTTTTAATCTTTTAAACTATGATGTTTAACCAAAAAATGTCCCTTAAAACTTGTGGTCTTTCTGACACTCATTTAAATTACTCTATAATAAACCATGTTTGTGTATAAAACATTTTACATTTCATTCTAGATCTACCAATCCTGGCTAGACAAATCTACTCCATATACAGCAGTACGATGGGTTGTAACTCTGGGTCTGAGTTTTATCTACATGATTAGAGTTTATCTACTACAGGTAGGAAAACTAAATTTATTGCATTTGTCATATTTAGAATAACATTGTAACTTTAAAAGGAATACTTTTTTATTAGATTGAATAATCCATTTCACCAAAACACTTGCTAAGAAATATTGGATCATATGGGTCAAAGTGAGAATATTTTAAGTTTACATGCATGGACATGTAATGAAATAATAACTTCAAGATGGAAACAAGTTTGGTAGAATAAACAGATTCCTAAACCAGCTACTTTCAGTGTCATGAAGGAGTTATAGTTAAGTACATATGCGTGTCTTTTTTTGGCTACTCATCTTTTCCCTAGGAAAAGCTTTGGTATGCTTTGTGTGAAGTGAAAGTGCGTTGTTTTTTTCCCTCCAATTAATAGCAATAGTAATTTGAGCAGCTACAATCTTGAAAGGGATGGTTAAGGTTGGCTGTTTTGTTTTGTAGCAGGAGAAAGTGGGAAGCGCCACTGTTATGTTCTAATGAAATTGCATAATAAACCTCTTAAAACTTTCATTCATGTTTTAGCTTCCTGTTTAAACCTTTGCATCTCATTCACGTGCCAGCATTCCTCTCCTAGCACGGAACCTATGAAGAATTTCTTCATTACCACTATTTTATCATCACTGGCAAGCAGCAGACTGCATCTCCACTAACCTGTTTTCTCTATTTTATGCCAATCCAAAATTCAGTTAAGCACTTTAGAACCAGTGTTCCCAAAGCTGCCCTAAGCAAGAGTGCAATTATTTTTTTGTTGCTCAGTGATATTCAAAGAGTAACACATTTCTGATAACTTCAGCAGTGTCCCTGTTTAAGTGCTTGACCTTCTAAAGATTAAAACCTCTAAGCCTGAAAACAATACCAAAAGTAATTGCAGGAGGCTCTGAAATTGAGTAACAGCATCATAACTGCTGGAGCACTTGAACTTTTATGTGAATTTTCTTTGGGTACTTTCCTTCCTGAAAGAACTTTCAGATGATCCAGTCTTGGTTTTCATATGTAAAATGTGGCTGCTATTAGCTATATAGCCCATATGCATTAGTATTCCTCTCCTAGGGCACAATCTGGGAAATATTTGAAACGGAATGTCCTAAACTCTTACGGAGTTTTGTAGGAATTGGAGGCACTAAGTATCTCGTAGGAGATGATCTGCACCACTGCCCTCAACTCACATAGATGTCAACAGGAGCTGGTAGTGCTCAGCACTCTGCAAAGTTATATACCACGTAAACTTAGAATCATTCAAAGGCTAATACATTCAGGTGCCTATCTAAAGAATACAATACAATTTATTCTGGTATTGCTGCCTTCGGAAAAGTTGGAGGAGAATGAACCAAGAGTTGTGGCAATGTTATCTGGATGTTAGAGCTTTATAATTTTTTTTTTTTTCCTTGGAGGACAGGTTATTCAGCCGTAACTTCTTCAATTGAAAGAGATTACACTCTGATATCCATGCATTGTGATGTAATCCTTAAATGTCTTTAACAGTGTGTATGCAGTGTAGTTGTAGCCATGTCAGTTCCAGGATATTAGAGACACGAAGGTGGGTGAGGTACTATCTTTTATCGGACCAGTTTCTGTTGGTGAGAGAGACAAGCTTTGGAGCCACATAGACTTCTTCAGCTCTGTGTGGCTCGAAAGCTTGTCTCTCTCACCAACAGAAGTTGGGCTGATATTACCTCACCCACCTTGTCTCTCTAATGTGTTGTCATACAAACTGACAACTATTTCTAGAAATAACTGTATGTGCTGTTAGAGACTTGTTAGACTGTTGTTCCCAGTGTAGTTTATTTGCTGCGAGTAACTGTTTTACTAACACATTTTGCATGAATGCTAAAATAGAAGTCTAGGACAATTATATTTGATCTTATAACAACAAGATTTAAGGGACTTTATTTTACTTATCTTATTTTCTTATCAATTTTTTCTGGAAATGGTCTGTTGCAAATTGCCCTCTCCAGTTTAAGCTGCTGGAACAGATCTCTGCTATATTGTAACTTCCTTAATTCCTTATTTAATGATGTATTTCTCAATATTCCTCCCCTTAGACAAAATGCATTATGCTTGCATCTTATCAAAAATTAGATTTTGCTTAAAGGGACACAGTTGGCTTAAAAATAATTGTTTTTAAAGTGGCAGATATCCTTTTCCATTACTAAACACCATAGATTCTTAAACCTGCAAGGACTACAAAAATATTATCATTATTGTGGTTGTCTACTTTTTGTGCTTCTCTGAGTTTGGACAAAGAAACTGAATGTGGTGTTTTGCTTACTAGTTTGTCTCACTACACCCTACATCCTACGCATCTTCTTGCAATTAAATAACATCATAAAATCTTTACTGTTGTTACGCTTTATAAAACACTTAATTTTCAAAATCTAAACTAAATTTCAAGCCTAACTAAACTTTCAGATTTTTCCTGCTTTGCTTACATGCCCTTTAATTCATTTAGTCATTCTTACATAGCTGTAAGTGAAAGTAGCTAGAAACATTCCATAGTAAATTTTTAGCTTACTCTGTTATAGTAAGAAACACTGGACAAAAAGGGCAGTTGAATTATAGGAACCAACCAATTGCCAAGTTGGATTAGATCTGCATGGGTGGTTTTTACCTATTCACACAGAGCCTAAATACTTGGGTTTCATGCAAGTGGAGTTTCACCCATTGTACGTCAGCTGTTTTAAAACTTGTCACTTGCAAATAAAAAAGTAATTGGGGGAAGAAACCAAAAACAGGTAAAACAATATGTGCTAGTCCTGATAAACAAGTATTTGAAGCTGTTTTCCGTGAAGTTTTCAGTCTGACTTTTTGTTTTTTGTTCTTTCCTAGGGTTGGTACATTGTGACTTATGCCTTGGGAATCTACCACCTAAATCTCTTCATAGCTTTCTTGTCGCCAAAGGTAGATCCCTCTCTAATGGAAGACTCAGGTATAGTGGACATTACTCCCGTTACTATAATTTTGAACATAAACTATTTTCCAAATCACTTAATCAGTTTCATCTATCTTCACGTGAACAAACGTCTTCAGAGAAGAGTAGAAAATTCTCAATAGTGAGAACAGAGTTTGAGTTTAAAAGTTGTGCCTTAGGAATTATTTAAAAATTAACAGTGCAGGAAGGGTCTCTAATCGTGGCTTTCATCTAAGGCAGTAGCTCTCAAACTTTCCAGTCTACTATGCCCCCTTTCAGGAGTCTGATTTGTCTGCTGTTACTCCCCCCCTCACCCCCTCCCCAAGTTTCACCTTGGTTAAAAACTGCTTGCTTACAAAATCAGACATAAAAATATAAGTGACACAACACACTAGTACTGAAAAATTGCTTCATTTCTCATTTTTACCATATAATTATAGAATAAATCAATTGGAATATAAATATTTTACTTACATTTCAGTGTATAGTACAGTGGTGAGCAACCTGTGGCCCATCAGGGTAATCCGCTGGCAGGCCGCCAGATAGTTTGTTTACATTTGCACAGCCGCCTGCAGCTCCCAGTGGCCATGGTTCACCGTTCCCGGCCAATGGGAGCGGCGGCCAGCACGGACTGCAGGTTGTCCACCATTGGTATAGTATATAGAGCAGTATAAACAAGTCATTGCCTGCTGTAAAACTAGGCAAATACTGTATCTAGATGAGCTGATGTACCCCTGGGAAGACCTCTGAGTACCTCCAGGGGTATGTGTACCCTTGACTGAGAACCACTGATCTAAGGATCTCAAAGCATTTTACATATTTAATCAATTGAGCTTTTGAAAGATTCTTTTTTGAGGTTCAAACAAAGGCACAGAGGACCTGTCTACACAGGCAAAACTGAGCTGAATTCAACTGAAAACACACACAGTTCTTAACATCTGGGTAAATATATCATTATTTTATATTGGTCATGCTAGGCTACCACATGACCCACTCTCTAAAAGATATTAACATCTGCATAGACACAGTTTAAGGAGGGGGTGGGGTGTTGTAATCAAGTAAGTTTAGTTAAACTGAAAAACACACCTCCTTTGACTCATTTAGATGTAAGTAAAAAGTTATTTCCCTAAAATCCCAAAGCCAATCTGTCAGATGAGAATAGAATCCAAGAGTCCTGACTCCCAGCCCTGCACTTGAACTACGTGACCACAAAAGCTTTTGAATAACTTCAATTATTTGTTACAGTCCAAAACCACAGCATGTACATTGAATGTTATATGAATACATTATAGATGGGAATTAAATAGATTTTTCTCCTATAGGTTATTCCTTGACATTGCTTATAAGTGGTGGCATATGTAGATGTGTTAACATGTCTGTTCCCAAACAAATGCACAGTGGGGCTTTAACGTATCCTCAGATTTTACCTTTCAGTCTGTTTATGGTATCTGTTTTCAGATATTTTAAAATTACTTCCTCAGAATGGAAAATATTTTTGAAGGCTGGAACTAGGTTAGATATTGCATAATGGTCTGAACTTTTCTGGAGATCTGGGTTCAATTGTGACATCACTCTCAAAACAAATATTATTTGATCAAGCATTAGCAACTCGTCCTTCAGTGATCAATTTTACACAAATAGGAAACTTGAACTCTTGCAAGGAGCTATTCTGTTCTGGAGATAGGCTTTGTATATAATAGTGACAGTAGGAAAGAACAGAATCTTTACTAGACTGATCGATTAAGGGATGATTTACCTTAAAAGATTGATTTTTTTTTTTTTTTTTTTTTTTGCCTTTTTTATCCAGATGATGGTCCTTCATTACCCACAAAACAAAATGAGGAATTTCGACCCTTCATTAGAAGGCTGCCAGAGTTTAAATTCTGGTGAGCGGATACATGTGCCCATTCTCTTAAAAATAAAAAGCATTTACATGAATGTGTCAAATAAGTCACTTCCAGTGTGTGGGAGGGATTAATTATGTAATTTATTTTTAAGGCATTCTGCTACTAAAGGCATCCTTGTTGCAATGGTATGTACATTCTTTGAGGCTTTCAACGTTCCGGTATTCTGGCCAATCCTCGTGATGTACTTCATTATGCTATTCTGTATCACTATGAAGAGACAAATCAAGGTAATGTGCTGAGGTTGGATTGAATCTTTTTGAAGATAAAATATCACCGCTTAAGAGTGTCTTTCCATGTTGGCAGCCAGATGATCACTGTGTATGTTTATCTGTGTATATATAGTATGGCCAATATTTTTAAACTTAAATACCTAAGTGTAGGCACTCTTCAGCACAAACTGTAATTGGAAATATAAATACTCAATACTCCTGAAAATCAAATCCATTTAGACACCTAGATATCAAATTGTTATCCCCCTTACGTTCATTCTTCAAAGGATTCAGATTTATCAGAATAATATCTTCTGAAGTAGTAAATTTGGTGCTTATAATGGATAATATGCACCATTCATCCATGGCATTTCTGCAGTATAATGTGCAAAGCAGACTATTGGGATCTCAAATTGGTGATGCGTGTTGTGAAAAACTTGGCATTTTTAAAAAGACAAACACAGCAAAGTAATTCAGGTTGGCTTTGATACATTTTCTATAGCTTGTTGGCTTGTAAATGGAAATTAAAAATAAAGATTTTTAAAATGTCTCATTCTGAATTTTGAAGTAGTATATTTTGATTCATGATTGTAAAGTGAGGACTAAGGGATTTACATTAATACATTTATGCTGCTTAATCCTTTCATGATTAACCATCTTGACTATTCCATACTGTGTATCTTTTTTTGTAAAGTTCGAGGTACAAACTCTCAAACAACCCCATTTAAAGTGTTCAGTGTAGTGTATACTAATAAATAATACAGAAAAAAGTGCCATTTAAATCCTTTGTGTAGCTTGTGACTGAATGGCATCTTATGTTGTTGAAGTTAAACGTTGTACATCTTATCAGTTGTAAATTAGTGATTATGCTGAAGAGCTTTGTGTATTGTGGCTTTAACTGCATATTATGGTGTTTTGATAGAAATATTACATCTGTCAAACAGTTCTGTTTAGCAACTAAACTGATGTCTTTTTGTTTACAGCATATGGTAAAGTACAGGTATATACCCTTCACACATGGCAAGAGGAAATACAAAGGGAAGGAAGACATGGGAAAGACCTTCGCTAGCTAGAAGTTGAATTGAGCCTGTTGACTGACTCTACATATAACTACAAGAACGGTTTTGAGCCATTGTAACAATGCCTTTTTTCTTCATATAAAGTAATTAAGAGGGTGGTGACAAAGCAGTTGAATTTTCATTTTAAGAGGATGTTTCTATTTTTTGTCTGAAATATCAGTTTCTTGAAGAAACTGGCATTCTAACCAAATTGATTGGGTTAATTTATCTTTGATAACAAGTTGGAGAATCTTCGATATCCCATTGATTTGGGATCATGTGTTGCTTTCAAGGTCCACTGCAATCATTGTGGCATTGGGGAGGCTAATGGCTACAATTAGGTTTTTTTACAGTGTTCCTGCCCAGTATGACCCTGAAATGCTGTGCACATATGTGGAGGAAAATAGTAAGTTGGCACACATGATGCTGTTGTCTGCTTCATAATTGTGTGCTAAGTTCATACTCGGGTCTGATAGGCCTTAATATATGCAGAATTTCAGCTGACAAGGTACATGCATGGTATCACTGGAGTGTAACCAAGTTAGTAAAGAGTAGATAGGGTTTTTTAAAAAGAAATCCTAAATTCTGTTTTTTGCAGAAGGGAAATAAAGATTAATATAGCTCATAAGGAAACTCATTTGTGTTAGGTTCTAATGCCAGTTTCGCCATTGCATCTCATGGCAGATGCTGAAATTGGGCTCATTCATAATGACTCAAAACTTTGTTCTTAAACTATCATGATTTCTTTTGAGGGCCTGGAATTATAAATATATATATTTTAATTGTTATTAGTTGGAGAATATTTTGACTTGTTTCTTTGATACTTAAGGGTTTTTTTTTTTGATTAACTTAAGTTTGCTTCATGCAGCCCCATAAGAACACACCCAAACTGGCCATAGCAGACAAACGTTGTGGATTTTAACAGCTTTTCATTTTCTATGAAAAATATAGAAATAAATGACCTGCATGTAAACTTTTTGATGTGATACAGCTACAAACAATTTTATTAAGTGACTTTTTAATTCCAAACTTTATTAAAAGACAGTTGTCCCCCTTTCTTGTTTTAGTCATCTTTACATAAAATATATTGGGCTAATAATATTTATAGATCTGCCATTTTAAATGGTGTCAACACTTACATTTTCCTCTTTTTGTTCAAGTAACACATTTACTTAGTTCTTAAGAGTTCATTCAGTTGAATTATATTTCAGGTGCTAGGATGAGACGAGTCCTTTGAATGCACTACGTAGTGTAGCGGCAGCTTCAACAGATTCTTGCTATGGAACGCGTACAAAGGAACCCTTGTTTGCTTGTGCAGAATGAAAAAGCCACTAGGAAACCCTGTACACCATTAATTAGATTCAGCCTGCTGTAATCTTGAAAAATGTCCTATGGTTTTTAACTAGCATTGTGGAAACCAGTGTTTTTTTTATAAAGTAAACTTGTTCAACCTAAAGTTTCATGCAAATGTGATTGAAAAATACTATATAACCGTAAGCCCTTATCAAATGCCAATCATGAACACTGTTGCTGCCAAGAAAAACTAAAAGTCCTGAGTTTAAGAAACTGCGTTACAATTTGCTGTCATAGTTTTTGTAGTTTCACTTCTGACTGTGCCTGCAAATCAGGGAGATATGTAAAAATAGTAATTGTCTTTGTATTCATTTACCTACAGAATTATTGGAGGCACAAAATAAGTGGCTGGTTGACTCCCTTTCAACATCAAGCCCTAAAGGTGAATTAGAGACTTATCTATTAAAACTGTAAAAAAGGAATATACTTGTAATTGCAGATTTGAAATGTTGTTCCTTTGCTCAGCTGCTGTTTTTCTCTCAGTGGCAGCTCATGATCAATACCTTCTTCTTTACTGTTGTTGTAGGTAGGAGTAGCTTGCCCCCTATGCACTGAGATTTTAACGATGTTCAAACAATGAGTAGTATCCCAAGCCCAGGCACGGACAAGTCTAGAACATGGTTTCTTAAAAATAACAAACACACCACCTGTGCAGTGGTTGAGTGAACTGTTCTAAACTGTTTAAGCAGGCATTTTCTTAAACCACTTCTAAATGTTTTCTTAGTGTTAAGTTCTATGTCTTCATCAATTATGGCTGAAGAAACCTAGATCTTGACAGATACAAGAATAACTTTCTAGTACAGATTGCAACTGCCTTCTTTCTTGGCAGCATTAGCCAAGTTCTACCATCAGTAATAGCTTGATACATGTTTCTATGTGTAATTAAATGTGTTGACAGTGATCTCTAAAGCTGCATATGCCTTGAGTCCTGGCTCAGGCCACCTTTCTCCCTTTGCTGTGTTGACAGTTAAGTTCAGGTGGGGTTTTCCTAGAAAGCCTTTGATATGAAAGGTGGGAGGGTAGGGACAGGGTATTCAGGGGATTTCACTCTCTCACTTATCCAGCAGAGTTAAGTGTCTTGTTCTTCTGCATATATCAGTACCTATCTCTTCTTTCAGCCTTTCTGTGTATGTGAGGGGAAGGAACCTAACTGTGTGGGAGTTTTTAGGGAGAGGTTGTCCACAACTCTTGCTATATGTTGCCTATATGGCCAGGACCTCTGCAGTATAGTTATTTAAACAGAAGTGCTCTTAACTTAGTATGGATTCAAGATCTAATAAGGTATTTTCCAAGGCTTTTTTTTAACCTTTAGAAGCTTCAGTGAAAAGCTTATTTTTAAGTAGTTTATGCATGTCAAAGATTTGATGAATTCTGGATTTTTTCCCTCAGATAGCAAGTGAATAGCAATCTGAGTTGTACCTTTAGCTATCATGCAAGAGCAGAAAGATGAACCACAATGTTTGATTGTTTTTCCTCCCAAACACTTTGTTTTTTGGATAATTGAATCACTAATGGTTTCTGGAAAAAAAACTTAAGCAGCAATGCTTTTGTAAACATCCGTCTTCATTTGCACTGTAAAATGTGTAATCAGCAGAGTTGATAGTGCCTATTGCCAAAAGGGACGGGTTCTGGGTAGGAGTGTGATGTTTACTAATCTTGTATTTTGGGCAATGGAAGATACCACTGCAGTCTGTATATATAATGAATTAATATAAATTCTTCATGATTATTACAGGAAGTGTCCATTACTGAACTTGTTCCTACAACTGTACATTCAGTGAGCTATTTTAAAACTTAGTGTATACAAAAGCATTCTGTATGCTGTGTAACAAACTGTTTAAAAAATCTAATTTAAATTGCTAGACTACTTTAAATGTGACAATAGGGATCTGACAGTATTTTCCTGTAGCCGTGAGAAACAACAAACTAAGTGGTACATAAATGAACCTGATCTTCAGCACTTTTCACTGTAGTGTTCAATTTACATCAGCAGTTACATGTGCAAGGTGTGCTCATGTTCTATTGGAATTTGAGTTTAAATTGAAGCGGAGAAGTTTCTTACTGTTAACCCTAATTATGCTGTAAAAATAGAATGGTGATATTAGGATTCATATTTCTTATGAGAATTTCCACTGCAGTTAGTCATAACTTTAATTTCTTCTACTCTAAGCATATGCACACATACTATTTCCACTTGAAGCTTCAGCAGGGACTGTTGTAGTTTTTGGAGAACAGGAAGGGAGCAAGGATCCAACATTTATATGTAAGTCTTAATCCTAAAACTTTCATAATACTAAAAGCATGCCATGAAAGGTTGTTTGGATTTAAGTCCTTCCACCGTGTTTGCAACTAACTGCAAGGGCAATAGTCTACTTAATATCCTCATTCTATAGCCTCCTTATTGTTCAAAGTGAAATGCAGACAAACAGCATAAATAAGTTTTTAGAGCACTTGCTCTAAGCAATTTTTAGGAATAATGTTTAACATGGCAGGTCAAAGTCTGAGGTACAAGAGCAGGCAGAGAAGGTGGTAGACTGAAGTACTTCAAGTTTATTTTGTAACAGGAATGAGAAGATCACCTTTGTACAAGCAGTAAAAACAGTTAAGTTTTATAAAAAGATTTAGGCTCAAATAAAGTCTTGCTCATGGATTAAGCCAAACTGTATTATGGCTGCTTTGGCTGATAAGGATAGAGAAGCCTAGGATCTTGTCAGGGGCAACAGTAGTGGTTTGATACAGTTATCGATAATGCCGCAGATAGATCAGTTTCTGAGGATGAAATTTCTCTCTGCATAATGGACACTCTGCCTACAAAAGGGAAAGATTAAGTTACCAGGTGTTAATGAGCCAAAAAAAATTAAACATGAGCACATTGGAGGAATCTAGATAAAGGAATGAGTAGCCCTACCTAATTCTAAACACTAATCTTTCCTTCTGTCTAGTTTTTAGGGCAAGGTTAACTGTATAAAGCACTATCCTCTATTCAAATTAACTGCACCTAATTTAAATTACAATGTTTTATTAGTACAGGACATGACCTTACTAAGCTTTATAATGCATGGTTAATGAACAAGCTGTACATTACAGTGGCCCCTCAAGGTGAACCTTTATTAGCTGTGTAGACAATAAAATCCTCTTCAGATATTGCTACAAGGAAGAACACATGCGGGAGAACTTACTTGGTTCAGGCAATAAGTGTCACATTAAATGAAAATGCTCAAAAGGGTGACTAGTGTTAAATGCCTTCTTCTGAGAACTTAAAACCAAAGTCAAGCCACTGGTAAAGGTAGAAGATGTACACAATTCTCAGAGGGGAGATAAATGAAGGTTCAACGTGGTACAACGTGGAAGGGAAGACCACCTAGATTAGGTGAGAGGCCAGTGGTTTACGCAAGTGCTCCAGCTGACTCATAGCTATAGCAGAGAGGACTGAAGTGATCCTTTCTGTTTCTGTAATATGAAATAGATTTCCCTGGTTTTCCTATGTCAAATGAAAGACCCAATATATTACCAAAATAACCGTATTTTCCAACAAGTTAAACCAGTCTTTTTTGGCTGTTCAGCTAGCTTGTAGGTCTCTAGTTCTCAGCTAGGCAGGATCACTTATCTGCATTCTTTAGCTCCACAAGCATGAGAGATAAAAATACTTGTTATATTTAAACAGGTTGTTGGTGCTTCATGAGCAATGAGATCTTAATTCAGCTATTCATATAAAGAAAATATTGCATGGGCAAATGTTCATTAGAGACCTAGTTAACTAGAAAGCAGTTTACTCATTCTGAAGTGAAAAATTTGCTCCATTATTTCAGTTACTATAAAAGGCCGCTTTCAGGTCACAAGGTAAATATGTAGTTGCTGGTGATGACAAATGGAAGCTATTACTAAAATATTAAAGTAAAATAAAGTTAGGATTCTCTCAGTAACGCTTCCTAATAGTTGCATTAACTCAGCCACAATGCATATACTGTAAGAATACATTAAAATAGCTCAACTAGGAGTAGTGTATACATGTGCAATACAAATGAGTTAGAAAATGTAGAAGTTCTTATAGCAACTTTGAGGGTTTTTGCATCCCTAAATTACCCACTACTGTATTTAAGCACTGGCTGCTATGTAAATGTAGTTACTTTACAGCAGTGGCTCTCAAATTTTTGTACTGGTGACCCCTTTCACATAGCAAGCCTCTGAGTGTGATTCCCCCTTATAAATTAAAAACACTTTTTTATATATTTAACACCATTATAAATGCTCGAGGCAAAGCGGGGTTTGGGGTGGAGGCTGACAGCTCGTGACCCTCTGAGGGGTCCTGACCCCCAGTTTGAGAACCCCTGCTTTACAGGTTTGGGCTTTTAAAAACCAAATTGCTGCGGAGTTGTATTTAAATGGTTGCCAACTACAGAGGCAAAAAACTTACAGAAGCTACTGTACAAGCAGGTGAAGATGAAAGAAAATGGAGTGTTCCAATATAAAACTACAGAAAGCACTAACCCATGACCCTGCAGGTTCTATAACAGCCCTAAATGATCTGTCAGCTGAGGTTACACGCATGTGAGAACTACCACCTGCTGAGGCAGATTGCTCCTACAGTGTTAGGCCAGATTCCTGTCCCTTTAAGATGAAGAATTTTTGTGCCATCTACAAGCTCCTTCAGTGAGCAGAACAGGCCTCTAGGAAGTCCATCAAAAGCAGTAGCTCAAGTAGGCAACTATTGCAACACTATGGCTTGCCCTCCAAGACTAAGATCACTAACTCCAGAATTGAAATGTCCACTTGACTACAAACTAATTCCCTCCTATACACTAAAATACCTTCCTCATAGCACATGATGTTCAAGATAATTTTATTTGTAGCTGTACATGAACTCAGACTTCTATCTTATTCACTTAAATCTTCCAAGAGTGCTCTCAAGTAACCCACACCCAGACTTTGTTCAGTGTGTTATAAACCAGTTTACTTATTCAGAATCTTACAATGTAGAGCTATTGATGTTTTAGTTTTTCAATCAGTGATGCACTCAGAAGGCCAGTAGAGAAAGTTATGTGCCATATATTAGCCAGATTGCTTGAA
Organism: Terrapene triunguis; assembly: GCF_002925995.2. Lineage (NCBI taxonomy): Eukaryota > Metazoa > Chordata > Testudines > Emydidae > Terrapene > Terrapene triunguis. The sequence continues at coordinate 5,162,667 of NW_020665065.1, read as the reverse complement.
CCATCTGAACCTTCCAGGCAGCTTATTGCTATTGTTTGAGATCCATCTGTCATGTTTGGATTTCACTCAGATCTTGTCTTACGAGTGCCATACATTTTTTTTTTTGCCATCCATTTAAAAGAAGAAAATACTTGCTAATGCACTAAGCTGCAAAATTTTAAAGAGACTAATAGCCAGTGTGAGAGCCATCTTGCATGAACTTTCCTTTGCCTAGACTATTTAGTACATTTTGCTAGGCTACTGAGCTCAGACACTAAACCCACAATTAGTGCTGGCACAAGGGAAACATTTGCAGACCCAAGAGACATTAACAACCTATGGCAGAATTACTGTAAGCATCCATGGAAGTGCTGAAGTTTGCATACTGTTTGCTCTCAAGATAGAAAAGCTTAGTTATCTTCTAACCTTTCCTGGTTAAGAAGTCAAGAGGGTGAGGGGGATGAGAGGCTGACCAAGTCTATAGTAGTCTGGAATCACTTAACTTCCAAAAATTTGGTAATACACAAATTTGATCAGAAATACTTTAAATTTATTTACTTGATTCAAAGTAGATTGAAGTAGGACTTCAAACCTAATGAGGCATTTGTCAGACCTATTTCAGTGTGAAATACTACTCACTAAGCTGTCTAGGGAAAGATGCTAGTCTATAGTATGCCTTGTAGAAAGCATGTCTTTGCCTGTTGATCTAAAAGGGCCTCTAATGTGCCACCTACCATCAGGTGTGTGGATATCTAGATCTTTGTATTTACAGCTGATTGAAGGTGCAAAGTAGAAGTCCTCTGAACAAGTTTTGGTGTTTGGGTTTCACTCTCCATTTTTGGACTCTAGGTGTATGATACTGAAATTGCCAGTAGGCTATTGAGTGTGAACTTGGCATCTAGGAATTTCACCAGCCTCTAACATCAAGTAGGAGAGCTTAGTCTTGTAGGTACTGAAGTGTTGGATGTACAGTAAAAACTAACTCAGTTGCAGGAAAAGAGGGGGTATACAGATGAGTTACCATTTTTCTGTTTTGCAAGAGTTGCTCATGTTTATATGGTACACAGTCATAGAAGGGTCTAATAAGGTTTGAAAAGGAATGGACAATCAATCTGATTCATGATACCATACTGGACCACGCTGAGGGTTAAACTTTCATCTACTGTAAGCAGGTACAGCTCCTGTGGTATCTATGGATGGCACCTGCTTACAGCTGGGCTGAATTTGGCTTTTTGAGTCAGAAGTGCTAGCATTTAGAGGCACTTCTTACATAATCATCACTCTTAACCCCAGATTATCCAAGGAAGAAGTGCTCAGTCAAATACCTGGGCCTGAAAGGCATACTTTCCTATGTGATCAACTTAACTGCAGCACTACATTTTCCACCAGGTCTTATGCTCTGTCAGCTCATTACTTGTAGTGTGCGTACATAGGGGGTGGGAGATAATTGTATTCCCCTTCTGATAAGACAGGGAAAACTGGTTAGGAAAAAAATGTACCTTTGGGTTAATAGCTCTTCTAAAGTGCCCATCCAATATGATATACAATGTTCCCTACTCAGGGATCTCACTTTTCTGAATGGTCAAGTAGCGTGGCTAGATCATGCATTGGCCTTTTGTAAACTCTCATTTCAGCACAAACACTTGTCCCGAAAGCCTTACAAAGCAAAGGAACCTTTAAGCCCCAGGGCTGGGGTGATGTGCCAAAATCCATCAATGGTGGGACAAAATGAAAAACAACATACAAACTGTTACCCATACAACCAATCACCAAACAGGTTTTCCAGTTTGGAAAAGGGTTAAAAACAGACTACGGCTAGCATGTAATAGTTTATAAACTATTCTTGGAGCCTGGGAAAGATACTGTTTAACTGACAAAATCCGGAGGGTCAGACCCTTCTCCCTAGAGATAGTTAACTTTATAACGCGTGTCTGCTATCTAACACTAAGGCCTGATCTACATCTAAAACTTAAGTCAACCTAACTCTCTATAGTGCTCAAGACTGAAGTTTCACTGGTTGACTTAAGGGCCACTGTAGACAGCTCAGTTGACGGAAGGATTCTTCCATCAACCTAGCTACTGCCTCTCAAGGGTGCAGCAATAGAAAAATCCCTTCTGTTGTTGTAGTACGCATCTATACTAAAGTGGTACAGCTATGCCACTGTATCTCTTGTAGTGCAGACATGCCCTAAAATCTCTGAGACAAGCTGCCCTGTGGATAAATGCATTTCCCTAGACCCATGAAAATACACATTATTTAAGCTACTATGGACTTAACTGATATATTGACTTGTTCATCAACTTGGAAGCACTTGTAGAACAAAGTTTATTTTCCAAATGTTTTAATAAGACATTTTTAATTTGTAAATACCACCCTATGATTCATTTACTGGAAGCTCTGCTTTTCATGAAGAAGCTTACCACCATCCCATGAAAAAAAGCTACAGCACGGAAAATTAATCCATAGCAAAATGCAACCATTTATGTCATTAAAAGTAGGAGAAGTAGAACAAAATTTTGTGGCCCATGAAGAAGGGTTAACAGGCTGAGTCCAGGATGGAGGTGTTAGCTGTGCCCTACACCACTCCTGGGCTTTTCCAGTTGTTCTTATATGGTGGTTTAATATGGACAAATGCTCACTGGGCTCCAGGAGAATACTCAGTTTATTTTCTTGGTTCACTTAAATCATGATTGGAACTCACATCTCCAGCTATAAGTAATGACTAATCCCATAATTTATCAAAGTTCACAACTTCAATAAAGTTCAACAGCATTTCTGAGTTTGTGTAGCCGGAGTGGTGCTGTAAACAAACACTCAGGTCCTGTTTCCCTCATTACAGTAATGCAGAGAACATTTACACATTTGTTTACAGCTCAAGTCAACTGGTCACCTTGGCAAGCACAGGCCCCTCCAAAATGTGGATAGGGATTTTAAGTCTCTTAACTACAAAGGGAAGGTTATTTTTCTACTGAATCTGAAAATTATTCCAGAATAATCATGCAATAGTTCTTCCACATTTTCAAAGCCAACTCCTTCCCACTTACTTTGGTGTTACACCATTCTGTGATGCATTCCCAACAGAACAGGTGGCCACAAGGAGTGGCTGTTGCATGCCTACGTTTTTCCAAGCACAATGTGCATCGGGAACTGCGTACAACAGATTTTTCCTCGGTCTGGTTTCTGATTGAATAATAAATGTACAGTTACATTTTAGTTTAACAGCCAGAATACATAAAACACTCTTACTGATATAATGTATGGAAACAAATCCACTTATGCTCAAGAATTATACACGTTCCCCTCATTAAGAACGTTTCAGAAATGTCAGTGATACTGACATAGAATGAGGTATGAGGAACACAGCCTGAGATGCCCAAGACAACCTGGACCATAATTCATGCTATGCTTCTAGTGAAGGGGACAAGGAACAGGAGCACTAGTGTCAAGGCAACATTTTTCTTATTCGAATGTGAAGTTATTTGATAACTTAAAAATAGTCTATGAAAAGGCAATTAGCTGCTAAACTTGAAGTTTGAGAAAAGTGACAGATGCAATTTTGAAAACACCCTTTAGTCACACATTTCAAAAAAAGAAAAAGAAAAAGTAACAGCAGCACCTAAAATAGCCCAGACACTGCACAGGTGAGTGAGAGTGGAGAAAAAGGGACAACACAACAGACTGCTAGTGGTTGCCCTACATGAGTCCAGGGCCTGACACTACGGGTCATGTGGAAAGGCCAGTGAGGTGGAAGTGTTGATGCACTGCTGCCTGTGCTGTAAGTATGCCTCAATCCTGCCCTGAAAAGCCCACCTCTGGTGGGAGGAGAGAGTAGTTCAGTCACTATAATCCATTTAATCCCTGGCGTCAGCTGAGATTTTCAACAAAGTGGACAATTAAAGCCAATTGGGAGGATGGATGGATGGGTGTGTGTGTGTTTAAATCTACACTGTTTTAAAACCTGTAGCAGTGAGTCTCAGCCTGACTCTACAGCCTTGTGCTGCAGCACGAAGAACAGCTGTGTAGACATTCAGGCTTGGACTAGATTTCGGGCTCTGATGCTAAGGGGGTGGGGCTGCAGAGCTATCTACACTGCTGGTTTTAGCACCATAGCTTGAGCCAGTCTGTAGCTATAGGCTCTGAGCCTTTCTGCCACGGGTTTTAAAATGCAGTATAGACATACCCTCTGATACATTTTGCCAGTAGGAGGAGGACTCAGACCAACAACTTTTTTATTCACATTAAGTTACAATATTACAAGCTTTTGGGGGCTGGGGCAGTCTGTCATATGTTTGCACAGTACCTAGCACAATGGTGTCCTATCTGGCTACGGTCATTGAATACATTCTCATTAGTGATAGAAGATGTATAGCAATTCTCTGCATAGCATCCGAAGAAGTCCCTTCCACCTACCCTATAGTATTTATGTTACCTTGGTGCTTAGCTGTGATTGGAGCTCCACCACAGAATTTCCCATTAGTTATAGATAAGAAAATTCCCACACAATTATTCCTGCTTCCACCCGCTTCCCAGCAAGTTAGGAACATCATACTTTGGATATGAGAGGTTGCGGTGTAGTTTCCACTCCTGCCTTGCCCTCTGCCTTTGTTGGAAGCTGTATATCTGAACACCAACTGTTAGTACAAGATGCAGCAGTGAAACTATCCCAAGAAGCTTGTAACTTGATCGAACGCTTTGGTCATCTCCACGCAATCCTGGAACACGAAGCTGCATAGTTCAGACAGGAAAAGAGAAACTAAATTACCACCCAAAAGGTCATGTTTTCATTAATGAGCCTCACCATGGATCTGCTAGTACCTCAGTTTTGACCACCTCCTCCCATAATCTTCCTAAAGACACAGTTTTACATTACATTAAGCCACTAGCTTGAAACGGGGAGTTAAAAATGAGAACTTAAGACTGTATATATCAGATTTCCCATACAATAGAGTCACACCAGTTAGTTACCGATGCTTCCACACATACTAGCAGTGAATACATGTGCCCCAAATATAGTTTTGGCTAGATTCACTTGTTTTCTAGAATTACATTAGGACCTGAACTGGTCTCTAATTAATCTAGATCTGTTAGCAGTGACCAATGGGAGGGGGGGGGGGGGGGAGAAGAGACAGGGCCCTCTCTCATGAATTATTGAAACCTCTCTCTAAAATTATTAGGCACTGCCCAATTTACTGATCATCACAGGCCAAATTCTACATCCCTTTTACATTCAATACTGTTGCTGAAGCCAAAATACTACATTACGTTAAGAAAAGTGTCTTCGATCAACGAATTCTTTAACGTACATAAGATATTCCAGTGATCCTTTTAGAGATGTGATAGAAGAGGCCATTTATATAAAATACTGCCAGATGCAGCCTACGGAGCAGGGGGATGCATTGCTTGAGGACATACACAGTTTGTAAAAGGGTTTTCTTCTGCTGTTCTGTCAGCCTGCCAACTTGTTTCTGCACCCAGCTTCGTGCCAAAGTCCTGCCACGTAGACCATTGCTTTGCAAGGTTCTAGATCCACCAGTTTCTGTCTGCAACTCATGTTCCAGATGGATTAATCCTTTGTCCAACAAATAAGGCAAAACAGTATGAAGAGAAATCAAAATGGCTCGTCGAAGCAGAGAAGGGATTCTCTTCTTGGAAGAATCAACTTGGACAATATTAACATATTCTTCACCAAGAGTTTGATAACCTGAAAGATAACATGGACAAAAGTAGAAGATGGGTAAGATGGCATTCTTATTTTCATTACTGACATGCCCTGTTAAAACAGATGCCATGTTTAGGAGTGCCAATTTCAGTGCCAAATGATGTGATCATTATGTTTAAACTGTAAATCTTTTATGGGCCCAATCCTGCAATTACTCAAACACCAAGCTTACTACCATAATGCATAATTCTTCATGGTACAGGTCCTGTTTTCAGAAAGCAGTCTTCCAATAGTGCTGGTGGGAGCAAGATAGTAAACGATGGGTTGTTTCACATGGATTTTAAATAAATGCTATATCTTAAACAAACCAAATATTTAACATTGTATTTACATTTAACAAAAAGAGGCATCTATAAAAATAACCAAACTTCTAGGACATCCCCCCCCCCCCCCCCTTACATTTACACTACTGACAGCAACCCAGAAGCATTAAATATTTGTAAGCAGGTAATTAACTCAGCCAACAAATAAATCACAGAAACAGAGTCCGTTTTCTCCACACCAGAACCATACCCTCAACCTTCCCCCCAAACCATGTCAAATAAATGGCTAAACTTTATGAACAATACCAGACAAAGTGGTGAGGCTGAAGTATGCTACATCAGAAAGAAGTTCAATCTCTTTCCTCCATTCCAACCATTTCTTAGTACCTAAAAAGATTAATAACAAAATTTATTCCAAAACCAGTTTGGATTTAAAACACTCCCCAGCAGTGATTATTGCCCCAACTTTGCAGCACTGTGCGCCAGACAGACTACTCCATTTTCATTATCCAAACTAGGAGACATGGCAGAAGGTGAGGAAGGGAGGTAGAAGATGAGGGAGGAGTTTGTTTTGTTTTTAGGTTTAATAACCTGAACAGCTGGGCAGTAACATAAGAATATGACCTTTGCCTTTTAAAGGAGCAAAATTCCACTTGCCAGGAGTACTTTTAATAAACCCATGAGTAAAGCTCTCAGCCTCTTACAGTGACTGTTAGGGCTAAGGGGAGCCATGGACTAGCTGGGGCTGGCTAGGCCTCAAACTTTGAAAGGTGACAATAAACCTACCCGAGGTAGGGGGAGAAAACAACAGGTACAGCTCCAGAACTGCATTGTGCACAGGGACCAGGCCCCGCACATTCTTCCCCCACGCAAGCCCCCTCCCTTCTCTTCCCCCCCTCCAGCCCACGCGAGCCCCCTCCCTTCTCTTCCCCCCTCCAGCCCCGCGAGCCCCCACCCTTCTCTTCCCCCCTCCCGCCCCCCCGGGCCCCCCGCCCTTCTCTTCCCCCCAGCCCAGTCCTAGCCCCTCACCCGCCAGCCCGTGCAGCGCTGCCCCAGCCCCGCTCCGCAAGCCGCTCCGATACAGCTCATCCTTCTGCCCGCAGCGCACCAGGTGCGCGGGCCCAGCCGGAGCCAGCGGCATCCTGAGCGGCGGGGGCGGGGACAGGAACGGGAGGAAACGTTCCCTCTCTCGGCCACCGTCCGCTGTACGTAGCGTCACGAAGATAACGTAGGCCACTAGCACATACGTAATACGCCTAGGTTGACGTAATATGCTGGCTTCGCGAGGCGCAAGAGTTGTGCGTCATCACAGCACCTCCAAGATGGGAGGGGCGAGAGCCACTTAAAGGGGCAGAGCAGGCCTGGGGCCTCAGTGCTACCGCAACCAATACCGCACTCAGTACCCACAATTCCTCACGGCGGCCACCCTGCCCCTTCCCGCCAGAACTCTATGGCAGTGCCCTGGGGGTGTTGCCATGGCGATGTCCCCTGGCATTGCCCACCCTGCCCATCCCCTGGGCCGCATTGCAGAGACGCCAAGGCGCCCGCAAGCCATTCAGGATGGGCCCATGGTAAGGAGGCAGCAAGACCTCATGGATGGAGGACTGGGACTTGGGAGACCTGGCTTCTATTCCCAGCCTTGCCACTGGCCTGCTGGGTGACAGTGGGCAACGCCCTTCCCTGTGCCTCAGTTCCTCCTTCTGTAAAATGGGGGTAATGGTACCGTCCTCCTTTGTAAAACACTTCGAGAGCAACTGATGGAAAGTGCTATCGAAGAGCTAGATATTATTATTATTTATTAACATGTGGTGTCTGGACCCTTTCCGCACGGGGCAATTTGGCTGTGGCAGAAGCCCAATGATGCCAACTTAAAGTGTTCAAAAAAAATGGGTTAGCCTCCCTCCCCCTAAAAAAAATCAAGAGATTTGGCCACACTGAAAGTGTAGGTAGGAGCAGTGCCCCCAGATGGGGTACAATTTTTGCATGGCTAGGACTGGCTGGCAAACAGGAACTTTTTTGTTGAAAAACTTGTCCCTTTTTTTCTGAACAAATATTGAAATGAAACTCAGTATTTGCTGACTATTTTTATTCATGGCCACAGAATTCACAGAGCTACAGAATTCACAAGGGCAAGCCTCTTACAGTGGGAACTGGCCAGGACCTCGAATCACCATTAGAAATTCTCTTATCAACAGTTGGCTTAACAGTGGTGCAGTTTTTCATCATCACACTGCATGTGGGAAGCTTGCAGAGCACGTATGCACACTGTGCATTGCTCAATGCTGTGATATTGGCATGACCAAATGTAGCTCCATGCAGTTGCACAAGCATGTTCTTGTGTCCTTCATAAATAATTTCTTTCGGCTGTTGTGTGGACAAATTGTTTCCTGAGCCCAAGTCTCATTCATTGCGTATGAACTTTACATCTCTCTCTGTTTTGTGATGAAGAATTTTATATGAATTTCAATAAGTCACCTAAATCCTTCCTTATTATGTGTTTTTTAAGTCTCACTCATTCAGACTTGTGGCTTGGTCGCCCTGCACTCAACCTGGGCAATACTGCACATCTTCAGAACAGCTGCCAGAGCAGCACTGGCTATTAGCTCCTCACATTCACAAAGACTGGATTTATTGACAAACTTAAAGAAGAAAAAACTGAGGGGCTACTTGCCTGAAGCTATTTACTTCTGCTGGCAGGCAAATGATCCATCAGGAAAGCTCATTTCAGGACTCAGTTCACATGGATTGTTCCTCCACCCCGTCTACTGCTGCTCCACTCAACATTACTGCATTAAATGTGCAAGCAGCTAGAAGAAATGTACAATCTCTGAAGTGCTGGTGTACAACGATTCAGAGGATGGTTTTGTGGTTTTACTTTAAAGATTAATTCCTGTGTAGCCAAAGGGATCCAGCCCTTACAGAATATAGTGTTTCTCTCTGACCAGGCTTCAGAGCTGTTTGTCTTCAGTAAATACGCATCTGCCATAGTGCAATGCCTGAACCATTTCTCTATGTGGATGATTCATTGATGAAAGGCAGCACTTGGAAAGAGACAGAAAGATGAGTGAACATCAATGTTACAATATTAAAATCACCAGCTTTGCTGATAAATTACCTTCCAAATCACACATAATCCCTGGTTTGCTTACTGTGGGGACTTGAATAACTGTGTTCTGCTAGACAGAGTCCAGTAAATCATGGTCACTATGATTTATTGGACTCTGCAGGGAAAATGTTAAACAAAAAAAACAGCCAGCCTCATGTTACACATTTTGAGGCTGATGGCATTGTGGACAGTATGATGTTTCTACAATGTGTATCTTACAATCAGGTTCTTTTTCACAAAGGAAACAAAATAGCAATATTTATTCTTTGAAAAACTCATAAACTACAATTACACATCTTGAAACCTGATATAGCCCTGTTATTTGCCAAACTCTGTTTGTGCTTTTCTTCTGAACAGATTTTAAAATTGATTAAAATGAGATTATAACCTAATGTAAATGTTCCACTTTAAGATTCTGTATTTATTCCATCAGTGGTTCCACATCCATTTGGTGAATGGATAATTTACCAGTTGCAATTCAGGTTACAGTGAAACCTACTGTAATAGTTGCTTATCAAAATTCAAGTTTTTTTTGGGATACTGGAAGTAACAGCTCCTGCACACAGGCAGGACTCAAAGTTCTTACCAGTCCCCTCACCCCTGATGTAATATCAAAACAAGACAACAATTTGGCACTAAGATACAGTACCACCTGTTGGTGGAGGCACCATCCACGCTAATCGCTACATTACACTATAATACACTACGGCTATGCTGCACACCTCTGGCAGAGGCACATAAGGTATATGTAGCTTCATGCCACAGTGAAAAGCAAGCTGTGACCACGGTGTGGTGTGTAGCTACATGTGTCAGTGAAAGGCTCTTGCAGTGCGGAAAGGCTCCAGTGGCTGCCTGCTGCTGGAGCCTTTTCCTAATGCCTCCCCTGCCACAGCCTTTCCACACTGTTGGAGCCTTTCCCTGCAGCAGGGAAAGACTCCAGCAGTGAGAAGACACTACACTGCTAAAAAGTAGCAGTGTAGATGAGGGAGGCATTGCTTGGATAGAGAGAGCAGTGTAAGGGTTCAGGTGCCGTTTATACCGATGCAAGGGCGGCATGTAGTGTAAGTATTGTACATGCTGCCATAAGGAGTGTGCAGTGTACATGTACCCTTAGAGTGAAGGTATTCTGTGGGGAAAATCATTTGGTTAAATTAATAATAATAATGAATTAACATCTTTAGAGACCATCTTTCACCCTGAAGAATCTCAAAGCACTTTACAAACTGTGGCTTTGTCTACACTTAAAACACTACAGCGGCACAGCTGCAGCGCAGTGGCTGTGCTGCTCTAGCGCGTCAGCGTAGCCACTACCTGTGCTGACAGGAGGGGTTCTCCCATTGGCATAGGCAATGTACCTCGCCGAGGGGCGGTAGTTAGCTCGATGCAGGGCTTAATATTTTCCAGAGTATTTTCCAGAGCCCCCCCAACATGCTAAAAAACACCAGGGGGGTTGAAAATATTTACCGGAGCTCTAGCGCTGTCTATGTGTGGACTTAGGTCAGCTAAACTACTTCGCTCAGGACTGTGGATTTTTCTCACCCCTAAGCCATGTAGCAGGATCAACCTAATTTTCTAGAGACGAAATATATCTTCCTACTTTATTTTCCACTGCATGCATCCAATGAAGTGGGTTTTAGCCCACGAAAGCTTATGCTCAAATCAATTTGTTAGTCTCTAAGGTGCCACAAGTACTCCTCGTTCCTTTTGCTGATACAGACTAACATGGCTACCACTCTGAAACCTAATTTTCTAGTGTAGACCAGCCCTCAGGCTCCTTCCAGCAAAAACACATGGATTTGGCTTTACACTGAGTAGTCCTATTGAATTCAGTGGAAATACTTGTGTGTAAAATTAATTGCTTGTGTGTTTGCAGGACTGAGGCTTTAGCCAACTGAAACACAAAAGGTGCACAGTGATGACATTATTCACCACTGAAATGCAGCCACCTTTGGCATAGAAGGTGATAGCAATTTAACAGCTGATAGTTACAGTATTTAACTGGCCTAAATTGCTGTGTAGTGGATCTCACTGAAATTATATGGGGAATTTTAGGAAGCAGAATGTAATTACTCAGACTGGAATTCTGCCAAGACACTGGAGCTAACTCCCTAACTCTTACGGAAAGTGCCATGTTCACATTTCCAGGTTAATGTTTGAAAAGGTGCATCTGAAAATCTCTGTCACTGGCTATTTTTATACTGAATTGTTGGAAGGTGGGTTCCGAAACTGCAGGCTGTGCACAGCTGGTTGATCATGTCATCCTGGCTTGTTCTGCTTCTTTCCAACTGCTAAATCTAATTGAAGAATGGCAAAAAATATTTTAAATAGAAGGATCTTTGGGACAGTGCCTCTTGTAAAATACCATGCTATGAAACCCCAACTCTGACTGGGGTTCGTGCAACCACGAAGAACTTCTGTATGCTACCACCAGACAAATTATAAGTAATAGTACTTTCCTAATATTCCCAATCTCGCTATAAAGGTAAGGTCCACACTGAGAAAAAGTTTGAGAACCCCTTCTCTAAAAGAACAGTAGGTGGGGTACTTGCCTCAAATAATACAATATCTAGGTTGGTCAGTATTTGGCAAACAGCATGGCCTCTCTTCACTGCTCCTCCTGTGCCAGAATAGATCCTTACTGAAGGCAAGAACCATCAGGCACTTATTATCTGAGCCTTTGCATTCTTGGCACATCACTGCAGTACTGCTAACCCCAAACATTAAAAACAATGAGTCTGCACCCCCAAAACCCTGAGATTGGTTTAAAAATTATGATCCTTTTAAATAATACATCTGGGGTTCTTTTTATTTATGCTCTGGTTTCAGAGCCTTTAGGCTGCCCTCGTGTCACATTTCCAATTTTTGTCTGCAACCACGAAGGCTAGAAATTTATTTTTTTTTTAAATGGAAGCTGAGACTCCCAGGCAATCTCCTGATATCAACAGCTGGGTTTTTGAGAAAAACACCAAATATTTCGAGACTCGTAATAAAATCCTGAGACTTGGCAACACCATAACAATAATTCCTAACATTTTAAACACTCGACAAACAATGTTCCAAATTCATCCCTGGTCTAGTTCTAGTGTGATGAATTTGGCCCCTCATCAGTTTAATCCTCATACCATCTCTGAGAGGTGTTTGGTATGTACCTTGTGCAATACTTTCCTCCAGCAACGAAAGGGTTAATTATCCCTTGACTCAGTTGCACATGGGTCAGTTAGAACACTAGGCGTCTAATGGGCCTAGGGACAGACACACAATGATAGGTTGTTAGCTAACATCCTAGCATTCAGTTGGGTCTGACTGAAGCTGGAGACTATGCTATAATGACAAGCTGCCAGAGAAAGGGTCTGGGGGTTGCTTAGAGTGCTGTGTTTCTCTCTCTTAGTCCCTTTTTCTGTCTTATATAGTATGTGCCATTTATTAAAGAAATCTTGAGTGAAGGCTGTTAGTAATCTTTGTAAAAGTAGGTGGGTTTCATTCACTCTCAGTTTGACAGATGGGGAGGCTGAGGCAGGGCTCCTAGTCATGACTATGGCTTCTAGATGCTACAGTAATACATATACTTAATTAAGTGACTTCCCCGCAAAGAATCAGTGTGAAAGCTGGAATTATGGCCCACGAATTCCTGGCTCCTACTCATTTGATCAGACCTCTCAGAGACACATCTCTCCCAGATTCTATAAAACTGAGAAGAACTGCAGGCTGCTGAAGGACATCTTTTCATCCCTTACTCAGAATTTTGCTTTTCTTGTGAATTGAAGTTGAGCTCACATAATATTAGGTAATTGTTGGTGAGTTTTTGCTTTTGGTCAGTGACCTTAATTCTTTTTAAAGATAGTACTAAAAAGGGTAGAGGGAGAGAAAAAAAAATGTATATAACAGCGGCATGAAGTCTGATATTTCTTACAGTCTATTATGTATTCATTAATTCAGCTCATAAGGGACCTTAATCTTCACATTTCTGCATAAAGTGGCTAGCAGTTAGCTGGTGCTATATAAAAAAAAAGTATTTGACATTTTATATTATTACAGTGCCTAAAAGTCCCAGTCAGGAATATGCAGGTTGCTGTAGGTTTTGTGTGTGTGTATGTTTGGTGTGTTCTCTGCATCAGTCACTCAGCTTTAAGGATCAGAGGGGTAGCCGTGTTAGTCTGAATCTGTAAAAAGCAACAGAGGGTCCTGTGGCACCTTTAAGACTAACAGAAGTATTGGGAGCATAAGCTTTCGTGGGTGAGAACCTCACTTCTTCAGATGCAAGTCTTGCATCTGAAGAAGTGAGGTTCTCACCCACGAAAGCTTATGCTCCCAATACTTCTGTTAATCTTAAAGGTGCCACAGGACCCTCTGTTGCTTTTTTCAGCTTTAAGGGTGAACTCATTAATGTTTGTTTCACTAATTGTGAAAATGTATGTTAACTGTAACATCATGCTCAGACCTAAGGACCGGATCCTGCAAAGACTTATATGGGTGCTTAACTTTATATGAGTGATCCCATCAGGTCAGTGGATTTAATCAAGTTAAGCTCATTTGTAAGCCTTTGAAGAATCAGGGCCCTTTCTAAGCAGTTTGGTACTTTACTAAATATAAATTGTGTACTCCAGTTAGAGTAATGTGAATCACCCATGTCTGAAGGGCAATTCCAGCACTTTTTTTTAAAGTGAGTTTATAACCCAGAATAGCTCCTTCATTAGGCTCAGACAGCTGCCATGTGTGCCCTTAAGAAACAATGATCTTTGGTTCAATTACAAATTCAACCATTGGCTTGTGCCTTCTGTGAGATCGCTGTGCTGCACTTACTGTAGGAGTGAACCTGAGCAAAGCTTTTATTTCACATCAGATTCCTACAAAGTCATGTTTTTTACATGTTTAAACTGAGTTTCGCTTTTGGGTTTGAGCCTCCTGTTTCACAGTCCTCCATAATCAATATTGTCTTGTAGGTGACAGGAGAAAAAGGAGCGGAGCAGCAGATCTTAAAAAGCAAATGAAGACGGTCATCTGAGAATTGTTTGGGCCACTTAGAAGTGGGATTGTTAAAGCACTTATAAAAATATACTGTATGCAACTTTTCCTGCACTGAGGCTAATGGAGGGCTGTAGCTCTTTTGCCATCTTTGATTTTTACTGGACCCATTCTTCTTAATTTGTTGACTTCCAGCATTGTGGACTGTTATACAGCTGCTGGGTTCCACCCTAGAAGAGGTTGTATTTGTGATGGGTGAAGTCTCTAGGGTATATAATAATATCTAAATGTTACAATGCTTTTCATCAGTAGATCTCAAAGTACTTTACAATGGAGGTCAATATCAATATTCCCATTTTACAGATGGGGAAACCGAGGCAGGGAGCGACAAAGTAACTTGCCCAAGGTCACCCAGTAGTCCATTGGCAGAGCCAGGAATAGAACCCGTGGCTACTGAATACCAGTTCAGTGGCCAAATAGGCTAGATCTTGCTGCCATTGCAGGATTGGGCTATAGTTTATACAGTGTTTTGGAATCCTTACTGTATAAATGTAAGGCGATGATGTTATAAAGAATGTGAAGATCTGAGTAATGGCAGTTTTACTTTAATATAAAAAAACCCTGTGCACTGAGAGAAAAACAGGATTAATCCATATCTGCAGTACAGGGGACTTGTTTAACCTTCCAGTTAGTTAATACTTGTACTGTGCTCTAAAGAGATGAAGTGCTGTGTGAGGGCTAAGTACTGTAATTTTGTTAAAAAATAAAGGATGGCAACATTCTAGAGCTGCCTAGGGGGCAGCATTGACTTGTAATGTACTTTCCTAAGTTGCCTTAAAAATTAAAAATTGCTACAACAAATAGCCCATCACTTGAAATGCACACAACTTCCGAATGCTTCCTAAACCAAGACATGTTGGGGAATGTAACCAGGTGTAGCTTTTATATTGCATCAACAGTTCAAATATGGACAGGTTTGGGGAGGAGGGCATTTAACAGAAATGTTTCCATTCCCTCATCTGTTCCTATCTTAAGATCTTAACTTCTCTTATGCAGAAAGGAATAAGAATGTGAATATTTTACAACTTTTAACACAAAAGGAAGATGCAATTGTTATGGGCGAATCTGGAGATTTCTTCCTAGAAATCATGGATCTGAGCTGTAGGTAGGAATTGAGGTCTCTATAACTTAGAGCCAGGTTGTGTGACTCCGTTGTACCATTGGTGAGCAGTTATTTGCATGACTAATCCCCTTAGCTTCAGTGGGGGCTACTCATGCAAGTAACTCCTCCCCAGTGGGAGTAAGCAGTTAATGGCCTGACCCTTAGTTCATAAATCCAGTAAAAATGTACTAACAAACGTGGTCACTCAGGTTGAAATATTAAGTGCTCAAATTTCAGAAAATATTGAAAGTTAAGGCAAACTTGCGTGCAGGTTGCAGGACGGGGCCACTAGTTAAGATGTGACATGGCGAGGTAACTGAACGGTCCTCTCAGAAGCACTCTAGATACCCAGTTAATAAAAGAACATATCCTTGTGGGTCGCCTCCTGCTCTCGCCTGCCTATTTATTCTCTGCCTCATTTTGTTTCTTGCTGTCCTTCCTATCACAGTAGCCCCGACTCTCTCCGCTCTCATGAGCAGGCTAGCGAAGGAATGGAAAAGCAGATTCTCTTTCTGCCTCCCTGAGGGCAAATGACAGGCTGCAGGGGTCAATCCAAACTCCAGCTTGTTTTCCTCTTCGCTTATTTCTCATCACTGCTCTTTTCTTCTCTAGGAGAGCTGTGGGAGTGCAACTGTGCAGCTGTTCTGCTCTTGTAAAACTGGCCTTTCCAACAGAAAGGTCTATCAGTGTCAACTTACATACCGGTTTATAGGTATGGATTCATAGCCCCAGTGGGGCAAATAGCTTGGAATGTGATGGTTGACTTATCAATTGTGTTTGTTCCCTTCCCCCGCATTTGGAAAAATAATTACTTTGAAACAGAAGTCATTGTAATAAAATGGGTTAGTAATTAAGTGTCTTTTGGTAGCAATGTGAATGAATGGCTCAAGTTAGTTCTGGTTCTAAAGTTATACAGGATTTGGCTTTGGTGTTCTGTTTGCAGTCTACTGACATGCATTCACATCAATCTATATTTGCAAAGGTTATTGCCTTCTGATTCATATTTTGCATGCTGTGGAAGCTGATATTGGACCAAATTCTGCTCTCGGGTGCCCCATGTATCCCTGTGGACCTCACTGAGTTTCTATGGGGGCAACTGAGAACAGAATTTGGCCCAGTGTGTGTTGCAACATTGACAGGGTCTGGTGAAATACACATTAGGAGACTGTAATTGGTCAAATTCCAGTCATCTCTGTGAGTGGGCTCATGTCCCCAAACCCCCCAGACTGATGGGTGACTGTAGGGCATAAATCTTGCACTCTGAACCCTACAGAGGAGGTTGGCTGGGGTGGGATTGGGAATATTGTCTGCATGTTTCCGGATCAGATGTCCCGTGACTTGCCTATCCCATGTGTCTCACAAATTCCTTCCCCTGGCAGGATTACACTGTGCGCTGGAAGATGTAGAATAGGGAGCGGTGGCTGATCTGAATATGGGCCCACATTAGTGCCACTTATGTGTGTCTAGGCCAGCATATATCTAGCATACTGTAGTGGGAATTGCAGTGAGAAAAGGCTGAAGTTAGAGTGAGATACATATACTGCCTTTACAAAAGATACTGAAGCATGTTGCTTTTTCTTAGTTGCACACAGAATAGTTTACTCCTATTGCGCTAGAGGAAATAAAATGTGGTGTTGCACATGAGACCTAGGGCTTGTCTACACTCCTAATTAAGTGGTGTGAAAAAGCCACCCCCAATAGCTCCGCAAGTTACATCGATCTAAACGATGTCCACAGCAGTGCTCAGTCGGCGAGAGAGGCTCTCCCGCTGACATAGCTTCCGCCTCTCGTTGAGGTGGAGTAATTATGCTGATGGGAGAGCGCTCTTCCGTCAGCAGAACCTGTCTTCACCAGACATGCTACAGGGGCACAGCTGCATTGGTGCAGCTGTGCCGATGTAGCGCGGTAGTATAGAGTAGCCCTAGTACATTCCAAACATCAACTGCTGATCTGCTCGAAAGCAGCCTGGCTATTCTGAATATTACATAATTGAAATTGCCATAGCAGATCACAGCCCTAGCCCATCATATATCCTCCCTCCAGCAGTGAAGATTGTCTGATGCTGCAGTGGAAGGTGAAAACCCCTTGAATGCACTTGGCTAATTGTTTTGTATTATGTGTGGTGGGGGGAACAGTTCCTTCCTGACCTGCAAGGTGATCATTTTATGCCTGGAAGCATAAGAGTGATTTTTTTACCCCTCCCTTTGCACTTACTCTGTAACTGCAAATATTGATCAGAAAACTATTTAGACCCTCTAAAATTCTGCCACAGTATAGGACTCAAAATTGTGCAAGACTGAAACTCTTTGCAGACCTGATCACTGCTATTACCTACAACAGACACGATAGGGGATTTATTCCACTAGCAACTATACAAGGAAGTCCGAAATGTAAAATAAATGCAGAATACGCTAATGATTAACTTGTTCTCCCATGTGTTGCCTGAGTGTGCATTATTAAATATGGTTTTATCTCCATGGGCTTGTTAATGTGGAAGAGGCTTGGAGTGCAATATTCAAACATGGCAACAAACAGATGTTTCAATTTCCAACCTGAAGAACAGGTTCCCCTGATATAAAAGGGGCTTAACGTCTGTCCAAGACTGTTACCACCCTCTGCTTCCCTTTGCCTCCTCCCACTCTGAACTTGTTACCCTGGAGCTGAACTGTTTGAACAAGGACTGTAAGAGTTGCTTTGTGATCAGTGAGCTGAGAGCCTTTACCATGTAAAATGCAGGGGAGGAGCCTTTAGCTTCAGATTGTGCTGAATTTTTTTTGTTTGTTATACATATGAAAGACTCCGGATACACAATGCAGAGAGGCTGGAACAGAACTGACTCTGCACAGTCCAGAGAAAAGAGATAAAGGTGTGTTCTTTATTTTTCTCTCCTGTCCCCTCTCCCCAAGCCTAGATTCTTTTCTTTGTACTTCTAACACTTTTTCAGTTCTCTGGTGTGAGAGGTTAGTTCAAAACTTCTAACAAGCTGCAGCAGGAATATCGATAGCTTTATGGTTGCAACAGAACTCGCTAATTCTGTTGGCCTCTGCTGTTACCTAAGGAAAATAACATGGAAAACATCCAGTTTGGATGCTAAATGTATGTTTGTATATGCTTTTTCTTGCTAGGAAATGTGTTAAGCTTTGGATTGGGGTCAGCCCTAGGCTTCAAACTTTTCTAGCCACATAGGAAGGATGGGGACTGCACTTGTGTATAGACCAAAATAATATCAGCAGGTGGTGTGTTGTTTTTTTACTGGGCAACTTTTTCCAACAAGGAGATTTGGTGCACTCATTTCTTCGAAATGACAATCCCAGGCACTTCGGAGCACTGAGCTCATGCAAAGGCTGTGAGTCTAATGGGAGGTGGACTTGCAAAGGGAAAAGTTGATCATAAAGAGAACAAATAGCAGCTAGATAAAAGCAAGCAAACAAGCCAATCTGCCTCTGTGACTGAGCAGTAAATGAAACTCAACTTGGAAATCAGTGCCACCATCACTTCTTGTCCCTTTTGCCTTTGACCAGCATGTCGTATAACACGGCGAAGGAATTCCCAGTTACAGTCCAATGCCAAGGATGCAAGTAGGATGCTGGAGACATGACAAAAGCAGGGATAGGTAAACTCCAGTGTTCTGTGTGTCCTGGAGATGAGCTCAAGTTGTGAAGTTTGGATGTGGATCTTGAGCATGTCCAAAGTTCTATATCGTTCAGCTGTAAAAATGCACAGATCGGGGTTTGGATTCACTGCAAAGGCTGCAAATGTTGGACTCCCAGATTTTTGTGTGGGGCCCTCTGTAGTATCTAGCTGTAATTCCATGTAACTGTTGGAGAGAAAGTGGTCAAAGTTTGTCTATTTAAGAGAGAAAGTCTTTGCTTGGTGGCGTGGTGTGTGTGTGTGCGCGCGCGCGCGCCCTGGGTACCATTCCTGTTTTTTGTTGTTGTTGATTGTGTACAGGAGTGAGGGATGGTTGGGGACTGTTTGATCAGATAAAGGACAAGAATTTTATCCATTATGAGAGGAGGTCAGTGGCTGCAAATGAAGTATGCTGATTATGTAAACACAAGAGAGTCTGAACAGAGTCTCAATTCACAACCCCGCCAGAGCTGCATTCTAGTAGTGACCTCAACACCAATGTGTGGAGAGCAGAACATCTGCCTGTGCATAAATGTCTCCTCTCTGCTAACTCACTTCACAGCTCTTTCCTAAGAGAGAGAGAGAGTGAGTGTGTGCGTGCTTGTGCTACCAGGGCTTGCCTGTTCCCGAGGGCTGGTGTGATGCAGGAGAGAAGGATCAGATTCAATGAGAATTTGAGACTTTAGTCCAACTATGTGTGGGCTTTTGTGCTTTATTTAATAAACCAGCAGGTTCACCAGACCCTCTTATCTCGCTGTCAGACACATATCTGCCTTACATTTGCATGATTGTGAAACAGGCCTGCATAGCTGAAACTGAAAGCATTAAGTGGCTTCCCGGCCACTCACAGATTGTGTTGGAGAAGGATCAGCTGCTGTCATGTATTGAAATTCTTTGGCCTGCTTATGCAGGTGTCAGATTAAATGATCAGAATGGTCCCTTATGACCCAATCTGTCCTGTTTACTAGAAAAGGATTTTAAGTGAGTTTTGTGCTAATGAAAGGTGTTGCATTGGGGGCCCTAGGGGGTAATACCCTCTGCTTAGCCCCAGGACAAGTGCAGTGGCAGTACAAGGTTGCCTCTGTGCTGCTGTCAGTGTGCTTCACTCCTGCCCTGCAGGAATCACTGATCCTGATTCATTCAATCCTTGGTACCTCTGCTGATCCTGCTAAGAAGAGTTTGTGGTACTGGTGGCTGTTATGATACCTGGCTACTAGAAACTGGATTGAGACCCACCAAACTCCTTTCACATAGGCCACCAAGCAGCCTTCAGTCATTCCTAGCTTTGGGGTCACTTGTGTGATGAGTTTGAAACCATGACCGAAGCTGTCTGATCTACTCCCACGCTACTGAGCCATTAAATCTGCCCCTGCCACCTGGAAAGACTTCTGCCTTCCTCTGAAGCATTGTTCTGGCTCCCTTGTACTGAAAGTCTGGTCTGGTCATTCCAGACTCATCACAGACTGTGTGAGAGGGCAGCTGAGTGAGCATTGCTACCGAGAGCCCTTTCCACAACACAGGCTTGTTGATAGCAGCCACAAATCAGCAAAAGCCAGCGGCAAATGCACTTCCCTCCCCTCACCCCGCATTGCTGCTTTCTTTTTCTTCAGACATGCATCTGTGCCAGGGGTTCCTGAAACTGATCCACCTCTGGCCTGTTGTAAAGGCTTCCCAACGTTTTCCCAGACTTGCCCATCGCAGGTTTGTCGGGTCAGACAGGGTGTGTGTGAATTTCTAACTCAAGCAAACCAGTGAAAACACCGCCTGCCAGCTGCTTCTGCTGTATCCCTTTCAAATTGTTTTAAAGCTACCTAGTACTTTTCAAAGGGTTCCTTTTTATGAGTGCAGAACAGCAAGAGAGGTGAAAGGCTGGAGAGCTTTTATAAAAGGGCCTTTTCTTCTTTCTAAGAATACATGAGATACTGTATGTATGTTCCTTTGTAAGGTTCTGCTTTATCTCTTTCACAAGGCCATGGAGGCACTCCTCTCCCGACCTAGCAAGAGATAATTAAAATTGCTTTGATTATGGTGTTCGCTTGATTTAAACTGAAATTTGCAAAGCACTCGACTCCTAAATACAATCCAAGGGAACCATCCCGTCTGCAAATGCCATTGGAATCTGGTTATGGATGCAAATAAGATAGTTAATAGCCCAGACTGGAGCATATGGCTGTAGTAGTAATATCTGGGTGTGTTAAGCAGGAAGTGGATGAACAGCCCTTCTGTAAAGATATTCTCCTTGAGTTTTCTGAGCCTGCCTGAAACTTACTGCAGTTTGTTGGGTGCCTAGCAAAGAGTGTGATGTGTCCAATTAATGAACATGAAATTAGATGAATAGGAACACTCTACCAAGAGACTCTTGGATTGGTAATTAAATCCCTTTGAGACAGGCACTATCAGCAGTTTAGTCCTCTATTTTATTGTGTTGTTCTGAAATGACACCTAGGCCAGTTCAGAGTGAGCCCAATTGATTCTCAAGGGTTTTGCTGCTGAGAGCGATGGCAGGGTATTCAGCTGTGGAAGTGCAAGGGAGATTATTTCATGTGATGTAATTAATGACCAGTGTGGGCCAGCGTCTCTTCTGAGCTATACCAGTGTAAATCTGGAGTTACTTCAGTGGAATTATTCTTGATTTTATACCAGGGTGGCAGAGGGCAAAGTCTAGGCGTGCCTACTTAATTTAGTTGATGACAAAGGCAGATTGTAATCACCTTTACACTTGTACTGTACAGTCCTCTTGAATGAAGTGGGGCTGCCTGGCGTAACAGAGGGCAGAATTGGTGTCACAGAGTCTCCCTGGCTTCTGGAGTGCTCCCCTGTCACAAACCAGGGGCTTGATTCTCTATTGTCCTGCACCCAGTATCAGTGCAAGAGTGGGTGTAAAGGGCTTCTGTTCTGATTTGGAAACATTCCACATCCACCTTGTGAGTAGGGACCTGGAGACTCAGTCCCTAGATTGCAGGGCATGGTGGTTTCCACAGCAGCATATTTTGGCAACCCTTGTTTTCAGGCCCAACCTCAGATTTGAGGCTCTGTCTGAAGACAGAAGTACGTGGGCTCCAGGCAGCCACCTGTAAGTGGTGCTTTGATGGGGGACAATTATATGCTCATCACAGGGACTCTTAGAGTGTTTGGTAGGGCGTACTGGGGTCTTGATTGGGGGTGCTTATCACTTGGGAGGGGAAGTGCTGGCTCCCCAAGCTTTTCAAGGGGGTGTGGGAAGGTGTTTGTGGCATGCTAATACCTGGGGAAGATTGTGGATACATGATGGGAGGGAGAGGCTAGCCAAGAGGGCTACCCAAAAATGACACTCTATGACAAGGTGGCCTTCTCCTTTAAGGTCTAGAAGCCAGGTGCCAGCCAGCCCTGTTCAATTAGCTTCACTCCATCAAACCTGGGCATGATTTGGGTCTCGAAGAAAGACCAGCTTTAGGAGGGTAACTGGGGAGGGGTTTAGACCGACTGCTCTTCCATCCTGGCTGAGGATGAGACCTGAGGGAGAGTAGGGCATTTCTCAACAGCTACATCTGCTTTGCTGTCAAGTCTTTCAGTGGGGCAGGGGTCTCTTTTGGGAAGGGCCTGGGGAAGGAATCTGAGTGAGCCTAGGACCGGGGCAGGGGAGGGGATTTTTCACAGACCCTAGTGTGACGGAGCATGGCGAGAACCCAGGCTGAAGAAAACCGAGGACGTGCAGAGTGGATGTTTCCTACCAATGTCGGTGACTGGTGGGGTGAAGGAAGGCCTGGTAAAGTTCTGCCGTTCCATACGAGGAGAAAGAACAAGCTTGGAAAGAAGTCAGGAGGGACATGAGACTTCTATTACGTTCAGGAAAGGGAGATATTGGTGTTTGTTGCTTTGTTTTGAAGGAAGATTGTGGAGTGAAGAAGAGTTGAGAGTGACAAAAGGTGTCAGAGCCCAAGGTGTCGAGAGTTCCAGTATGAGACCTCAGAGTATGCCTTTGAGAGGTATAATAATAAATTAACCTGTAACAAGGGGTCCTTAGCCCAAGAGAGGGTTTAGAGTGACCCCGAGAGGGGAGGAAACTGAGGCTGGGCCTCTGCGGGGTGCCTTGCAGCCATGAGGGGACCGCCTGAGGAGGGCCTGACATGTAACTTCTCCCCCCTCCTGTTTCCTAGTGTGCCCTGCCTTCTGAGGGTCTGTGTTCTGGTCTGCAAGCTCTTTGGGGCAGGAACTGTCTCTCTGACTGTGTAGAGCATGTTGTGAGAATAGTAATATATGCTTAAGGCTGGTCTGTGAGTGTGACTGTGTCTATACTGAGAGGAAACTCAGTGCATCTGTGTGTTTCTTTGTAGTAAAATGTGTTTTCATAATCTCAAAGCCTCTTTCTTTTGTACAGTTTAAACCCCAGTTCCCTGTGTCTAATGGGGGTATGCTGGGGGCAGAATGGGGGGCTGTGTGCAATTCTAGAAGGGGACTGAGGGAGTTAGAGGGAACAAGTCTCCTTTTTCTTGACTGCTTTAAGAGTAACATTATGTATTCAACCTAAATATAAGTGATTTTTGTAACAGCGAAAGGTGCCTTGGTTACTGTAGCTGGAGGGCAGAAGTTATTTACAGAGTTATGCCAGCTTCGCTTTTCTGTTTGCTCTCTTATGCAGTCACAAATGCATATTTACCAAGACAACCCCTGCCTCACCTGGTGATAGCAAGGAAGCTACTGCCTTCAGGAGATAGGAGGAGGAACTGTGCTGACATGTCTGTCTTGCAGTCGGCATGCAGGCAAAAACCCCATTGGCTTCACTGGTGTGCAGGAGATTGTGCAATATTGCAGAGGGGAAAAGTTATGCTCTTGCATGTTTAAGATTTTTCCTTGTGTCTATGTATATGTGTGTGTTTTATTTATAAATTAAAATCCTTTCTTTATTTCTTTCAAAATACCTCATCTGGAGGCTACAAAGCGAGGGTGGATCTGTACTTACAGCCTTGGAATATTTGTGGGTGTGAACTGCTACAGTACACAGGTTGGGCTATGAATTATGGGAAGGGTCTAGGTTCATTCCATCCTAAACATCTGTTTCTCTTTTCCTGTGTGATGAAAATAGAAATATTAATTGCATGGGGTTGATGTCAAAGCTTCATAGCATTCTGTAGCCTGGTCACAGTCAGTGCTGCCTTTATCCATCTCCATCAGCATCCCTGCCCTTCTCTGTCCTGGAAGGCAGAGCACCTAAAGGATATGTAGGATATGCCTGCACGTGTAAGGAGTTTTGCATCTGAAGTAGGATGCATTGCCATTTTTGGAATAAATGAATAGCTTATTCCTGACTCCTAATGGAGCAGAAGGAATCTGCTGTTGTTTTAGATATGAGAAATATTACTGCTATTTAGAACTGTATCTCTTCAAAGCACTTTACTAACCAAATCTAATACTCACAATAGCCGCTGTGAGGCAGGTCAGTATTATTACCCCCCATTTTACAGATGTGGAAACTGTCACAGAGATTAAGTGACTTGCCCAAGGCAATAGATGGAGTCGGTGTCATGATTAGAACTTGGAAGTGTTCAGGCCCATAGACCACATCTCTCTAATAGTCCTAAAGCCTGGACAGCATCTACCTATGGCATGAACCATGTGGAAAATCTAGTTTATTACCTGTTAACATTTGAATTTCATATTCCCTTAGCAGTAAATGATGCCTAGGTTGGTAGCTGAAGCAAGTTAGGTGTGGTCTAGTGTGTGGAGCACAAGAGGAGACTGATTTCTACACTCAGCTCCACTTGCCATGTGGCCTTGTACAAGCTACTGTAACTCTTTGACTTGGTTATCCTACTAGTAAATGGGGAGCAATACTTCTCCACACATTCTCTGTAAAGTGCCCTCAGATCTGTGGAGAAAAAAGCAATGTAACTGCAAAACTGGATTATTATTAATTGGCTTCTTGGTGTGGGAAGAACCTGTAATATTTGCTCTAAACAGATTGTACCAGATGTCTCTCTAGCTTACTCCGTGAAATCATTTTGATCGGTGTTTATAAATCTGTAAGTAATGTTTACTGATTTATATTACTTTTTATGTATTTTTACTGGAATATGGAATAGCATTCCTGTTGTACTTACTGTCATCTTTTCAGTTTACTAAGATTTTGCTCGCGCTTGTTATCCATCATGGTAAAAGGCAGATAAATAAATATTGCAGCTATTTGCCATAAATACAGTTTCTGTAGAATGCAATGGCAGAGAGGACTTATGAAAGAAACAGTTTTAAACTGCCTGTTCCAGCATTTGCCTCTCCCAAGTGCTCAAAAATCGTGAGTCAGATTCCCCGAAAACTTAGATTGCCTTGAAGGTGACACCCCCTTTTGCCCCTAAACTTCTGCAAGCCAAAAAAAGGGGAAATTAATCCTCTTTTAAAAGAACAAACCCTTCACCAAGTAAAGTTTTGATCTTAAAAGTGCCAGAGACTCCATTAAATCCATTATGGACTCTGCTATTGCTATTGAGTTTACAGTATGTGGAAGGCATTCAGACAGAAATTACACTGATGGCAGCAGAATAAAACCCTAAAACAGGTAAAAAAAATGGTCTTTTTAATTGAGTTTTAATCTTAGGTCACACTTTCACGCTTTTCTCTGAAACCAGGAGGGCTTGAAACTTCTTAAAATGAAAGCTGAGATTCTCACCTAGTAATTTGTCTCCAGGAACTGGGGCTTTAAATAAAACCACCACATGCCATAAGACTTGCAATAAAATCACGAGAGTTGCAACACTGGCTTAGCTGAAAAATCCATGAAGTGACATACTAAAGTAGGGAACAATGGAAGGTGTTAACCCTGCTCACTGTGTCAAACAGAAGATTTGGAAGGATCATCTGAGCTGATGCTAGAGAATCCCTTTTAAAGGCCGTGTCTAAACACAGAAGCTGCACCAATTTAAGAACTGATCTGCGCACAAATGTGCACTGAAATAATGAACCCAGTGCAATCCCAGTATGTACACACTTATATTAGGCTATGTCTACACTGCGCACCTTACAATGGTGCGGCTGTGCCACTGCAGGTGTGCCGTTGTAAGGTGTGCAGTGTTGCTGCCCTTTGTCGCTGGGAGAAAGCTATAAGCCATAAACAGCTATAAGCAAGGTGTAAATCAGTAAGATGTAATTAAACCAGTGTTAAAAATGCACCTTTAGTTATGCTATGTCTACATTACAAATTACTTCGGTATAATTTATGTTGCTCAGGGATATGAATAATCCACACCCTTGAGCGACATAAATTACTCAGACCTAAGTGCCGGTGTAGACAGCACTATGCCAGCAGGAGAGTTTCTCCCGCCAACATAGCTACTGCCTCTCACGAAGGTAAGAGTTATTAAGCCACATTATTAAGTTATTAAGCTGTGCTGCTGTAAACGTAGTACAGACATAGCCTTAAACTGAGGCAGGTTTGTGTGTGTGTGTGGACTGGGCCTAAGATACATGCAAGGGACTTTCTTAGACCTGGTGATTGTTGGGGATCTGGTCATTTCTTTCTGTGTGAAATTCCTCCCCAGGTCAGGGGGCCAGCACAAGGCCTAGGTGCTAATTAATTTTCACTTATGGTTTAAAGTGGGGCAGAGGAGTCTCATGCTGGCTCTCTGCACAGACTTGGTGAATTTCACCCTCAGTACAGAGGTTCTTGTTTTTCAAAGATTGCATCATTGTGGAAAGTGGCCATAATATCTCATAGAAAGAACCTTGTTGCCACTGAAGACATTGTCTCTTACCAAACGTCTCTCTGTTTTTATCATTGATTCACTAAACAAGTCTTTAAATATATTTAATTTAAATTCCAATTACATCTCTACCACTCAGTCAAAATAGCTTGTTTTAAAAGAAAATGATGGAAGTCTGGAAACTTGTTATGTGATAATGCTATAATTGTGTACCATATATAGATAGAGGACTGTTTGTTCCTTCTTCTGTACTCAAGCCAGACATAATAATAAAACAAAAACTATTTGCGGAGAGAAAAACGTCTCTCCTCTGTTTAAAAACCTGGACTGACCTGAAATCATTTGGATTCCAGTGATGGAAAATAATCAGGAAACAATGCACTGATCTTAAAATTCCTATAATTCAGTTTAGATAATGCCAGGCAAACAGAATCTTCCCTGACATTGTTATTGTAAAGCATTCTAATTTGGATCGGACACGGCTTGTGTATGTGTTTTCTTTTTTTATAATGATCTCCTTTGCCATTTGATGATATAGTCCTTTCTCAGTTTATTTTGGAATGAGTGCACAGTTTGTCCTGAAGAGCAAATGTCATATTTAAACAACTGGCAAATAGTTTTAGGAGAACTGTATTTGGGGAGGGAGAGTAGACTTCAGAATTAAAAGTAGCTTCATTGGAGAAATGGGTGATTACTGAATCATAGCATCAAATAAATTAGCAGTAAGAAAAGTTCACACTGGGTTAAGCTCATCCATGTTGTCCTCAGAGTCACACCAGAGATGGATCTCACTCCATCAGAGATCTAGCCAATGCAGAATTATCCCCAGAGTGTATTGGCAATGCAGCTTTCCCCACTCTGCCTGGGAGACTATTCCCCAGTCTGACTGATCTCACAGTTATGCTGTTACTGCCAACATTTAGTTTGAAATTCTTTTTAATTCCATCCCCTTATTCCTAGCTGTGGGCTGAGACTTGTTGCCACTGAAACTATCGGGAAAACTCCATGGCAGCAGGGTTGTCCTGTATGTTGCTTGTAGGACTATAAACAATGCCTCGAGGCATGGGCTCGGTAATAGGGTATGGGGCCAGGTACGGAAGGCTTAAGGCCGTAATAGTTACCATCAGATGGCAGTTCAGAGGCCTTTGTGGTGCAAATGCTGTGCCTCAGTTTACTTCCACAGCTGTCCCCATCACTAACCAAATGCAGCGCCACAGTGGCCCTTGTGTTGTTGATCTCAGCCAGCAGGCCTAGGTTTGCAGCCAGTCAGCACGATGTTCTAATCTCTGTCAGGTTACCACTTGGAACATAGACTCTAGCGGTGCAGAGAATTTCCAAATCTTTTATTCACTGTGTTACCAAGTTTGCTTTTGGGGCGGGTGGCGTTTTCCCCAGCACACTTAGCACTCAGCAAACTCCTTGGCTGTCATGCTTTCACTTTGGAGCTCTGTAAATGACAGAGGAGGGAAACTGGAAAGCTGCAGGCTCTGACACAAACGGTTACTCATGCTAAGACAAATCTCTCTGTCTCTCTCTTCCTCCCTTTCTGTTGTTTTTCTGTAACCTGCTATTTGACAGTTGCGTGTGAGCTGTCAATGGCAATTTCAATGGAGACACCCAAATGACTAGCCCAGCACTCCAGTAGGGTCTGGAATGTTCCTTTGCCCTGTGCAGCAAGATGCTTGTGAGCTCACTAAAGAACGGTGACAGCTGGAGTCAAGACCCACATGTATTTGTGTTTTCAAAGGTGAACTGCACTGGAGCTGTGCAAAATGTTCACGGATGGGAGGCTGTGGGGCTTAGGGAATAGAGCACTGGACTAGGACTTGGGAGACCTGGATTCTGTTGCCAGCTCTGCCACTGGCCTGCAGGGTAACATTGGGCAAATCACTTCAACTCTCTGTGGCTCAGTTTTCCCATCTGTGAAATGGATGTAATGATACTGAGTTCCTTTGTAAAGCGCTGTGTGATCTACTGATGAAAAGTGCTATAGAAGAGCTAGGTATTTATTTATGTATTTATTACACAGCCTCAAACCAGGGGAAACTGGCCAGCTGTCACTAACACAAAATTCAGACCCAGTTGGTCAGACCCTGTGATCAAACCTGGGCGTGGTTTCAAAGCCCAGATCTTTGGTTTGGCACTGAAATCTCCCCAAACTTGTGTCTTCCCATTGACGTGAAACCCAGAGGCTTTGGCTGAGTTGAGTGAGCTTTTCACTCCTTCTGAATTTGAAATTCAAAGTGCAACTCATGGTATATGCCCCAGGCACAATTCCAGTCTGGGTCTGAACTACCCCGGAGTGTGAGGCAGCCTAGATTGGGGCCAATGCTAGTGGTGGACTAGGGTGTCTCTGACCCTTGTCCAGGGCTTGAGGAACTCCCTCTCTGTGTGTGCCCAAGTGAGGGATGGGAACAGCAACAGCCCCTGCATTTCATCCACATACCAGGGAGCACAATTTGCCACAACAAGGGTGGGGGCAAGGTAAGCATGGCCCTTCCCCCTCTGCAGAAGCCTGTGGAGACAGTTGGGCACACTGGGGAAGCAGTTTGCACCAACCAAAGGACTATCCTGAATCTCAATCCCTGCCTGAACTCCCCTAGGAGTGTCATGCTCTGCACCACTCCTGACTGGGGTCTGTGGCTGAAAGCCTGTTTCGCCGTTCGATTGAGCTGGCTTCTGAAGCTTCATCTCACTTCCCCTCAGGCTCCTGAGTGCCTTGGGGATTAAAATAGAAACAAGGTGGGGAAGGGAAGGCGTCTACTGGACCGTCAACAAGCATGAGAGGCCAAGGGCTCTAGCGAGTGGGCTCCCTTCCCTCCAGATCTAGGTTTCTGAGCAGCATTGAGGGGAAACTTACATTGCCTCTGCTCATGGTGAACCTGTTTGATACTGAGGGCTTGGCTCCCCATGGCGGTCTGTCCAGGGCAAGTCACCCTGCAATATTTGGGAGCACTGTTTATTTCACCTGTGATTCCAGATTTCCCAGCATCTTCTCTTACCCATAGCACAACTAGCAGAGGGCTGGGGGTGCACTGATGCAGTATTGGGAGGTTTCTTTTGTGGTACTCATGTTTCATTACATCAAAATAAAACTTAGGATTTTTAAGAAACAAACAAACAAACAAACTTTCCCCAACTCCTGTTTTTTGAGATCAGTAGCTGGTAGAATTGTAACTAACAAACAGCACTTCTGTGATATTCCTCTGCTTTCAGTGGAACAGAGCCACAAATATATTATTGCAGTAACAATTCTTTTGTTCTTAAAAAAACAAACAAACTGGTGCTGCATAAGTGCTGCATTTTCATATTATCTACATTCACAAAAGTCCCTGTTTTCTGTAAATATGTTATACAAACTTGGCCATTAGCGCCAATGTTTAATCAAAGCTTCTTTTGATCCTTCAATTGAAAGGAGAACGTAAGCAGGGAGGAATATTGTAGATTTGTTACAACTTCTACAAATGGGAACTATCTCCTCACTTTCCTTTGATGTATTTGGCTGTTTGTATTCCTCTCTGAGCTTCCTAATCCGGTCCAAAGACTACTGAGGTCAAGACTCCAGTGACTTCAATTGGCTTTGGATCAGGCCCCTTCACATAATACAAGAGCCCAGGGTGACCCCATGAAATTAATAGGCAGCAGGTTTAAAACAAACATAAGGAAGTACGTCTTCACTCGATGCAGTTAACCTGTGGAATTTGTTGCTAGGGGATGCTGTGAAGGTCAAAAGTATAAATGGGTTCAAAAAAGAATTACGTTCATGAAGGATAGGTCCATCAATAGCTATTAGCCAAGATAGTCAGGGACACAAACCGTATGCTGCAGGTGTCCCTAAACCAGAAGCTGGGGCTGGACAACAGGGGATGGATCACTGCCTTGTTCTGTTTATTCCCTCTGAAGCATCCAGCACTGGGCACTGTTGGAAGACAGGTTATTGGGCTAGATCAGGGGTTCTCAAACTGGGGGTTGGGACCCTTCAGGGGGTCGCGAAGTTATTACATGGGGAGTCGGGAGCTGTCAACCTCCACCCCAAGTCCCGCTTTGCCTCCAGCATTTATAATGGTGTTAAATATATTAAAAAGTGTTTTGAATTTATAAGGGGGGGTCGCACTCAGAGACTTGCTGTGTGAAAGGGGTCACCAGTAAAAAAGTTTGAGAGCCACTGGGCTAGATGGACTATTGGTCTGACCCAGTATATCCGTTCTTATGATCTTAAACCTATGGGAGGGGAGTGTTGGGGTATTTGTGTGTGTTTTTACTGAAGATTTGGAGAGCGGATCATAACAAGATTTTGTTTTTTCAGTTCTGCACCCTCTTGTTTTAATGTTGATAATTTTTAGTAATCCACTTTGCCTTTGACTTTTGCGGAAGATATGTCTGTCTCTTATTGCATCTGGTTAAATTCCCAGAGGCTTCTGGGCATGGATTGTTGGGGAAATACAGATGTAGAATAATAATAGCTCTATCATTAATACTGGGGACACAATCTCACTTCAGCCTTTCACCAGTAAGTCAGCCATTCAAGCCCAGGTCATATTGGTAGCAGACAGGTGTCCAGATTGCAATCTCCACCACCTAACTGGCACCAAGTGGCTCTCTCAGTAGAGAGGCCAAAAGACTGAACGGGCCATAGAAACTAAACTTGCTTGCTCACCCCAGAGGTGGCTCCTCTCTGTCAGGATGTGGTCATGTTGGTGGGGCAAACTGGCTAGGCCTGGTGAGAACTGATGGGAGGGATGGAATCTCCAGAGACGGTCAGTATAGCACATTTTTTGGCTACTAAACTGACAGAACGTTTTCAAAAACGCCAACAAAAAAGAAGCTCGATCTCTAAAGCTTATTAATGCTCCAGGTGTTTTCTGACACAAGGACTGAAGTGGTAAACAGTTGATCAACCTTTCTGATCACTGATGCTGTGGGTTAAAAATAATGGCTTTCCCCACAGATGTGTGGCTAACCCTGTATTTAGTGCTTTGTCTGTGTCTTGGCTGAGCCAATTAACTCATCTCTGGGCTTCCCATGTTGTGGTTTGTGGCTAAGTAAGCAGACATTTATTCTTTAGCTTTCAATGAGTTCAGTAGACACTCCATAGCTTTCTCACATTAATAAAACATTGTTTACCATGGATAGATTATGAACCAGTTTTAAGAAGAGGGATTCCTGCTATTCTCCCCTAATCCTTCTCCAGATCTTTGTGCACTTTTGAGGATGTGTGACGAGTTCACAATTCCAACACACAAAACTCATTTGAGGCAGAAGTTACTGGGGAAAACTAGACCCTCTGATTGCTAGGTGGAATTGCTCACTGACAGAGTAAAAGATGTCAGTTTGATCAGCACCGCAGGGGACCACACAACAGTAGGTGGGATGGATAACAAGGGAATGACATAGAGCAGAAAGCAAATGTTTCATGTGCATTTTGAGGTTGTTACTCAGAATTATCTTCCCGGAAATGGCCTCGTGAGATCTTTTAACACACAATTTTTGTCCCTGATTTAAAAGCCTCCTACTCTCTGTGGTGTAATCAAATCATAGGGACCTCTGTAAGGTAACAACAGTCAACTCAGGAAATTGACTGTGTAAAAGGAATAGATGGAAGGCAGCAGAATGCGGGGCTGCATCTTGCTAAGTGATATGAACTGGATAGGAGACTGGTGCTGTTGCATCCACGGGTTGAAGAAGGCTTGCTTTATGGCCATGGACGTTTATCACTTCAGAATAACTAAGTGGTGGAGTGAACAGCCTCGTGGTTGGGCTTTGCTCCCTGGGAAGAGAACTGTTCTTTGTATCCATTGTATTCTTATGTATCCATTGTCTGGCTCCTCCTCCTAGACAGGTCCCAGATCCCAGCGGATCAGCTGTCCTGACGTGTCAGACTTGACTTCTGTGTCTTTGGGGGCCAAAAGCACCCCTTCTCTCCCCACTCTGTCTTGGAGAAGGGCTCCTCTCCCCCTGTATCTGTGGGATGAAGGGTCACCAAACAGGGACTCCTGAAGTGGGAACAGTGGGTTAAGCAGGTGCCCCCAGCCACCCCATCAGTAGATGGAACAACAGCACCGTCACCTTCATGGTACAAGAAAATGTTGCCCAGCCTGGGAGTCCCCTATCCACCATCCTGACCTCCATAGAAAGATCTGGCTCCCCCTTCCTTCTCAGGGCAGAGAGGGAAGAGGGGGGAGATGCTGCTTTTGCTCCTAGGGAGAAAAGACAGGCCCGTCTGATCCCAGAGGTGAGAGAAGAGCCATGTCAGCTCTCTCCCCCTGGGGCGGCTTAGGGGTGTGTGGGTGGAATGTGGGGGAGGTGGAATGGGAGCCCCCGGAGGAGTGAGCGAAAATGGAAGGGGCTGGGATGGAGGAATATAGGAGGACTGTGGAGGGAAGGGGATGGAGAGACAGACCACATCAGCCTTTCTTTGCTATACATAGAGGCAGCAGGCCCCATTCCTGCTGCTGGCCACGGCTGAAGGACAGACAGGGAATGCAGGGTAGGGACAGTGGGTGGGCAGTGCAGAGGCAGGGGGATGGAGAGAAGGGAAGTGGCAAAGGGATGAGAGGTTCCGGGCTAGTAGAATAAAATGGGGAGGAGAAAGGAAGAGCAGAGAGCCTGGGAGACCTAGTGAGAGAGCTGTATTACTTAGGGAGCCCAGTGCCAGAACGATTGCAGTGAAATGCATTTTGCTGCTCGCTTTGGGTGCCAGGGATATGACGGCATAAGAGGAAGAGCACAGAGAGGCCTGGTGGTGCATGGGAGACGTGCCCAATATGCTGGCATAGTGCCTGAACCAAATCCCATTGAAGTCAGTACACTCCCATTACCTGCAGTGAGTCATGGCTCTGGCCCATGGAGGGGACGGGATAACTGCTTATGTTTTGCCCTTTCGATGCTAGCCTTCGGCATAGTTCAATGTGGCTGCTAGGGAATAAGAGAATAGGATTGGGGCCCCTGGCCTGTGGCGTGCTTTGCCTGAATGTTTTAACTAGAATGCAGCTCTCCACTGGCAGATTCCAGTCTGTGATTGCCGTTCAGGTCTATCTCTGGGTTAAATGGCTCAGATGGTAGCTTTCTCTCCCCTCCTTCCAGAGACTTTGCTGACAGAACATCACATCTTCTTTGGAAGGCTGAATGGGCGCCATGTGGGATATAAGTTACTAGAGCAGCGTTACTCAGCCTGAGGCTCTTTAATGTGTCTCCTGCGGCTCTTTGCAGCACATGAGACATGATCTCAAGACACTGCATGATTTAATTATTAACCAATCAGGATGCTTTCACTATGTTATTAACTATGTTATTAAATAGACTACTTTGGTTGGTCATTTTGCTGTAAGAATAATTTATATATATATATATATATATAAAAAATAGTAAATGAAACAATGAATTCACTTTACTGTGGCTCTTTTGGGTAATGGTGGTGGCTAATTTGGCTCCTGAACCAGTGAGGTCGGAGTATCCCTGTACTAGAGTAATCATCTTATTTTATTGAATAGCAAAATACCAAAGTCCATGGCAAGGACCATAAAGCAAGTCAGAGGGATACTTTGGCAGTTACAGGCTGGTCCTGTTTAAAACTCCCTTTCTTATAGTAAATCCAATGCTCCTGTGTGCCCCTGCCCTCTATTGGACAAGACTAGAACTGCTCAGCCGTGTCATAAGCTCTATACTGATAACAACTACGAAGATTCTCCTTTGGTTCAAATGGTAGGAGCCTGAACCCCGGAGCAAGAGGATTTGGCTTCTCTCTCTTTCACTTGTTGCTGTGAAGTTCCTAGATCTGGCCATGAATTTCTTGCTACATACACATGTGCAGTGGTTATTTTAAAGGCCCCCTTCCTGTGTTGATGTTACTATGGCAGGGTAGGGCAGGGGGATACCCACTTCAGCCTTAGCTGGGTCTACACTGCAATTAGACACCGCGGCTGGCCCGTGCCAGCTGACTTGGGCTAAGGGGCTATTAAACTGCGGTGTAGAGATTCAGGCTCATGCTGGAGCTTGCGCTCTGGGACCCTCCCTCCTTGTAGGATCCTAGAGCCCGGGCTCCAGCCCAAGCCACAATGTCTACACTGCAATTAAACAGCCCCTTAGCCCAAGCTCTGCAAGCCTGAATCAGCTGGCATGGGCCAGCTGTGGGTTTTTAATTGCGGTGTAGACATACCTTTAGAGAGCATGCTCTTGATCCTAGTTGGATTATTCGTAGCAGGGAGTGGGGATGGTTCAGCTACGAAAATCCTAATTAAACACTTTATCTGTGTCTACCCCTCCTTAGAGTGAGTCATTCCCTGGACTCATGGAGAAGAGCTCCCAGATGGTGAGAGGGTTGGCAAGGCAGAAAGCAGGAAGCACTCAAAGGGCTGAGATAGTTTTGTTTTACACCAGAAGAGACCGTCTGATCTTCTAGTCTGACCTCTGCACATCACAGGCCATTAATTCTCACCCAGGTACCTCCTCTGTTGAGCCCAGTGACATTAGATAGACCTCAAGGCATTTCAGTCCTCAGGAGACTGAACTGTTGTGTGCTACAGGCAGAGAACAGGAGAGCCTGAGGCGTCACATTGCCCGGGGCTCCTGCCCAGGTAATCATAACAGGAGAGCCATACTCCACGCTACAGAGGAAAGCGAACCCCCCCAAGGTCTGTGCCAATCTGACTTGAGGGAAAACTCCTTCTCTGTCCCAAATGTGACTATCAGTATGACCCCGAGGAAGCTATAATAAGCATCTACAACTTGTTTGGCTGTCTCCAGCTAGTGTGGAGTCTAGGGGCAATCCATCCACCTGCAGTGGCAGTAGTGTTCAAACATGAGCATGAGTGATCTGAGAAACAGGATGAATTCCTCACTAAAACAGCCACCCTCCAGCTACTCCAACCAAACAACAGGGCTTTTAACGTGATGGTATTTTGGATGAATGTACCTCTTGTGACAGGTAGCAGCTCGTGGCGACTCAAGCCCCCCTGTCTCTAGGATCTTCCACAGAGCTGCTGCGTTCAACTCTCTCTGTCTCTAGTAGTGTTATTCAGGTAGTAGAGCATGGCTTTAAGGCATGCCTATAGTTCAGTGCTACCTCAGGCTCCATGGAGAGGGGATGTTGGAACGTTCAGGCACTCCAGAACTGATGGCCAGTTCTGAGCAACTGCGAACTTCTGTGGAGCTGGGACCCTCTGAGATGGCTTCTGGCTTCATTTGCATTTAGCTGCTCCCCTGCTGTAAGGCTGTGCTTGTGTCACCTCTGAGGGAGGTGGGAGGAAAGAAAAATGTAGCTCGACAAAGAGTCACACCCACAGCTCTCACAATGCTCTTCACAGCAACGCATAGAGCTTCCCCTGCACGGCCAACGAAGGAGCTGCTGATAGAAATAGCCTGTGGCAGTGGAAAAAGACAGGCAAGTGAGAGAGTGAATGCTCACACACACAACTACTCCATCTGCACCCTCTCTCTGCACTGTTTGGCCTGAAGGTACCTATGGGACATGCTGCCTGAATTGCAAACCATGAGGGCTCCACATTCAGCTGACTCATTTGTGTTTTTACAATAAGAGTATAAATGTAAATCAGCTGTCAATGGGAGAGACAGCAATATTTGGCCCTAACTACAGTGGAAAGGGATTACAGCTGAGATGTTCAAAGGGAGCCAGGCACCAAGTACCATTAAACTGCAGTGTGATTTGGACCCTAACACCACTTGAACCCTCTGAAAAAATCTCAGCCCACACATTCAAGCAACAAGCAAGCCCAAGATAGTCCAGGTCTGTGACACCCCTCAGCCCCACAAGGCTTTCTGGTAAAGATTCTTCTTTCCAAACTCCATCAGTCAGTCTTCACACCATCTGCTGTCCTCTATTTAAGTCTCTTCAGGTGGCATTGTAACAGTCTGTGTTTCAGGACGGACCCAGCGCTCTTTTCATGCCCTCTTCTGCAGGACTCATTGCAGGAAGGTCACATCAGTATTTTGATCTCACTATCATCTCCAATTTTGAAGTCTCTCATAACTCACCTATATTTTGGCTTTCCTGCAAGCCATATGCAGTTTTTACACATTAAAGCAATGCTTTACATATCTACAGTACCTCTTCATTTGGGATCTGGAAGCTCTCTAAGAACTCTCATTAAGCCTCACCAGAATGCCCATTGTGAAGTATTATGTACCCATTTGACAGTTGTGCAAACACAGGCATAGAGAGGGGAAGTGACTTACCCAAGGATATATAGTAAATTAATGGCAGAGTTGTAGTGCAGTTAATTACAGTAGGCCTGCCATTAGTCTTGCATCCCAGTCCCGTGCTCTAATCCATACCTAGACTGTTCTCCTTGCAGCTGTTCTGAAGGCTAGTAGTCATGGGCTCTTACAATATAGTTATGTGCTGCTATAAACTATATTGATATAGCTCTCCCTCAGAGATCCTCCTGTGGAAAATGCAAATCACAGAAGTGCAAGCCATTATCCTCCTCCCACTCTTAGACGATAGATTATCTGAAACTGGCTCCTGCGAATTACCTCCTGACTCTGACTGCGCATTCCAGCTATGTCCCATTATCGGCCCTGTTTCATGCCTCTCCACAGGAAATAAAGCCATTCTCTTCCCTTGCACATGAAAGCTGAGGTGAATCAAACACTGTGGTTTCCTGTCTCGTAACTCACTCAGTGAATCACTTTCTAACATCGCACGGAGCTTTTGGTTTTAGGTTTCGTCTACACTTCAAACTAGGGGTGTAATTTCCAGTTTGCTCAGATTGAGACAGCATGCTAAGAATAGAAGTGTAGTCATGGTGGCGGAGGGGCCAACTGCTTGAGTACATACCTAGTGTCTCAGATGGGATTGTATTCAGAGGGGCTAGCCTCTCCCAACACCCAGGCTGGCATGGCTACACGGCTATTTTTAGCACACCAGTTCAATCATAGCTAGCAGGAGTGCGTTTCCTTGAGCTGAAAATTACACCTTCAGCTCAAAGTGTAGACGTACCCAAAATTTCTTCTTTCGGATCTTTACTTCCACCCAGGGTGATCTTTGCAAGCCCTGTTTTTATATTTGTACAGTGCCTAGTGCCTGGTGGTCTCTAGGTGCAACTGCAATACAAATAATAAATATTCAAAATAACCAGCTGAACTGTTCAGAGCATTGATGTGGTCAAGAACCTCCTAGAACTCTTGGTGCTCACTTTGTTTTAATTATCTGTTATTTTTCAATCTCAGATTCTAATTCTACACTTTAACTTAATACTAGACATCTTTCCACTGCCCAGTATTGTTGGACATCTCTTGGGCCACTACTAGTGTTTGATACTGAACACTGACTATAGGTATCCAAAGCTGGTCTTGTAGGCCTTGCCTGATCTATTACGCCCAAAGTTTTACCTTCTCAATTCTCTATAAGTAGGTCAGATCAGCACTGATCAAAGCTCTCCAGGTATACAAGTATCCACTCTATTCAGACTGTCAGGCTGTCTGTGCTAGGAAGTGCAGTCATTATAAGTGTTGTTAATGCTTTTGTAGATTGCTTTGTACATCTGTTCATGTGTATCAAAGAGGTTTTTAATTTGATTTAATTGAGTTTTCAAATTGCCTAGATCTGACTGTATATATATTTTTGCTGTAGAATTTTGTTTCCCTAGTATATGGCCAAATGATACAACTAATGGATAATTACAATTATTATGTGCCAAAAGATTGCTGGAACAGCACGGGCAAAAAAGATCTTGTCTTGTATTCAGGTTGGGTGATGTATTATTATTTTTTAGCATCGATTCAGGAGATGTAAAATAGACACAATTTTAAAAAAGTGATAGCACTTAGCAGAATGTTTATTATTTTTCTCTCTGCTCTCCTCATTCCCCTTATTTATTGGGCCTGATCCTGGCCAGTGCTGAGCACTTTCAGAGGGATGCCGAGTGCCCTTTACTTCTATTGACTTGAGTGGAAGTATAGGCTACTTATTGGATTGCTGGAATAGGCTGTTGCTCTATATCCAAGAGACCAATGGCTACTGTAATGGACTGGTGGATGGAATTGGAATGGCTCAACTAGATGTCATATGCCGCCTCGTGCTAATGGAGATTCCTCTTTAGATGAAGTAGTAGAGGGACAGAGGCAGCTAGCCAGGTTTCAGTGGTATTGAAGAGTATGAATATTCTCCAAATACGGTGCCCCTGAATACAAACAGCATCAGAACCTCGAACCTGCCAACCCTGCTAATGTAACCTGCTAATCCCTTGTGCCGTGTAAACCTCATTTTTCTTGCAGACGTCACGTCCTGCAGAGCCGTCCCAGCGCTTCTGAGTGATGGCTGGAATAAGAGCACTTTAGGGAGTGCCTCCAATCCTAAGCCTCCTGGGAAAAGATAGAATTGCCGAGCCTTCTCGGGACCGATGGCCTCTCTTTGCTCTGATTCCCAAGTCTGCACAAGGTGCTGCTTAATTCCTATTCACCCCTTACAGGCTGGATAACAACGTTGATTGATTTTCTTTCCTTTGTTCTGGGAGCCCCTGTGTGAATCTTGTTATAGGATCACTTCACTCTCGAGGCGTCAGTGTTAACTAGTAAACAGCAGCATTTAAAAAAAAAATAGAAAGGAAAAAAGAAAGAAAAGCAAATAAGAGAGGGTTAAAACGACTCTCCCAAAACAAAACAGGGCAAAGGGGAAGTTTAAAAAAAAATGGGAAAAGAAAGAAAAAGGGTTATCTGTTGCTTCTCTCTTCCCTCCTTCTTTTTCTCCTGGGTTTGTGTGCTGTGTCCTGAAAGTGTGAGCTCTTCAGGGCAGGGATCTGTCTTCTGACATGTCTGTAAAGCACCTAACTTCACAATGGCTCCATGTCTAGTTGGCAGCCGGTATCAAGCGGAGTGCCCCAAGGGTCGGTCCTGGGGCCGGTTTTGTTCAATATCTTCATTAATGATCTGGAAGATGGCGTGGACTGCACCCTCAGCAAGTTTGCAGATGACACTAAACTGGGACGAGTGGTAGATACGCTGGAGGGTAGGGATAGCATACAGAGGGACCTAGACAAATTAGAGGATTGGGCCAAAAGAAATCTGATGAGGTTCAACAAGGACAAGTGCAGAGTCCTGCACTTAGGACAGAAGAAGCCCATGGACTGCTACAGACTAGGGACCAAATGGTTAGGCAGCAGTTCTGCAGAAAAGGACCTAGGGGTTACAGTGGATGAGAAGCTGGATATGAGTCGACAGTGTGCCCTTGTTGCCAAGAAGGCTAATGGCATTTTGGGCTGTATAAGTAGGGGCATTGCCAGCAGATCGAGGGACATGATCATTCCCCTCTATTTGACGAGGCCTCATCTGGAGTACTGTGTCCAGTTTTGGGCCCCACACTACAAGAAGGATGTGGAAAAATTGGAAAGAGTCCAACGGAGGGCAACAAAAATGATTAGGGGGCTGGAGCACATGACTTATGAGGAGAGGCTGAGGGAACTGGGATTGTTTAGTCTGCAGAAGAGAAGAATGAGGGGGGATTTGATAGCTGCTTTCAACTACCTGAAAGGGGGTTCCAAAGAGGATGGATCTAGACTGTTCTCAGTGGTACCAGATGACAGAACAAGGAGTAATGGTCTCAAGTTGCAGTGGGGGAGGTTTAGGTTGGATATTAGGAAAAACTTTTTCACTAGGAGGGTGGTGAAGCACTGGAATG
>NW_020665065.1:4882417-5117542 GCF_002925995.2 Terrapene triunguis | reverse complement strand
CCCCCCCCCCCCCCCAGTGCAGCTCCTGCCAGGGTCCGGGCTTCTCCTCCACCCCCACTCCCTCCCCCCACGTGGCTCCAGCCCCGTCTGGGGCTTCTCTTCCCCCACCCCCGCATGGCTCCTGCCGGTATCTGGAGCTTCTCCCACTGCACCCAGCCCTAGCCTAGCTGGGCTCCCGTGGGTCACCTGCTGCCTGCTGTGGCCGGAGTGGAGCCTGGCTGGCAGGGAGCAGCCATACACGTGGACGCCATGGCCACCAGCCCAAGAGGTGTGGGGCAGCCCTAGGCAAGCAGAGGCTGACTGTGCGGCTGCTGATACCTAACCCTAAGGCTTTTTGTGTGTGTGTGAGACTCACTCGGCCCCTGCCGGAGCAGGGAGGCAGGAAGCAGTTGATTTGAGCCTGCCCCGCAAACAGCTGAGGAGGGGAGGGGGGAGGAGCAGCCTTCCCAGCCGGCGCTCAGGGCATTAGGGTGTGCTGGGGCACACACGGCACGCCCCATGCGCACGCCTATGCCTAGGGAGGTGGTGGAATCTCCTTCCTTAGAGGTTTTTAAGGTCAGGCTTGACAAAGCCCTGGCTGGGATGATTTAGTTGGGGATTGGTCCTGCTTTGAGCAAGGGGTTAGACTAGGTGACCTCTGAGGTCTCTTCCAACCCTGGTATTCTATGATTCTATGATTCTAACACATTTTAGGGTACTATATACTTAGGGCCAGATTTGTGTCTTTAAGGTATGTCTGGAGTGGCAGCATGTAGCTACACTTCTGCAGGAGGAGCTGAGCTAGGACATAACCCCTTGAACCACAATTCCCTCCTCCTCTCCCCGGCTTGCAGTCTGCACTGTCAGTTAGGGGCATCCATTGACATTGGTGGAAATCTAGATTTACGTTGGTATAATCAAGATCTGAATTTGGTCCTGGGATATAGTCACCGATGGGCTCTCATATCTTAGATCAAACTGTTAGAATCCTTAGAGGAATAAAAGTTTTTCACAGGAAATCTTGCAAATTTCATATTGTACCATGCAGAATGAAACTTGAAACTTCCAAGGGCCTCCTGAGATGAGCTTAGGGTGACCAGATGAGGGAAAGAAAAAATCGGGACACATGGGGGGAGCAAAAAACAACAACAACAAAAACGCTGCCGGCAGATATCGGGACATCTGGTCACCCTAGATGAGCTATCAGCCAGCATCTTGTTCGTTGCCAGCCAATTCCCTGTGCTTTCTATGCACAAACTTCTAATACACGTTTCTGAGTCTCCCCCTCTGCTCTATCTCCCCGTCCCCACTGAGAAATGCAGGTGCTTTTGGGAGATCACTTCTTTGGCAATTGTGCAATGTGCTGCATCACCCTGTCAATTTCAAGCTTAAGATGTGTGTGAGCTGTGTTTCAGCAAGGAGAGGCTGAGACACCAAGAGGCCTTCCGGTAGCTCTTGGTAAGTAAGAAAACACATCAAATGATGCAAATAGAGCTGGCTTCTGCATATTCACTTCTCTGGGTTCACCTTCCCAAAACTGCCACAATGTTAAATTTAGATTTGTAAAGTAGATGCTAAAATACATGTTACATAAGCTTATTGGTATAATTGGACTCTTCAAGCCTGGACTGAATATTCTTTAGGCTTAATAACCATGTTTAATTATTTGAGGACGGTATGTGTAATTATATCATTCACTAAAAATGCAGAGCTACTCCTGCATTGTATACATGCCCCTTCAGCTCTAGCTGTAAGAAAGACCTGCCAAGATTTAGAAGGTGTTCTCCATAGGTACAATGGATCAACTGTGTTTAGGTTCTAACTGAAAGACCTGGCTGCTAAAGAAATGCTCCAATAAATGTCATCTTTTCCTTTGACGTTGTTTGATTATTTTATTTTTTTAACTAAATCATTTTGTCACCCGGCTCCGTGTGAGGGCAGTTTACAGCGTGCATGCTCTGTCCCCATGGAAATGGAGTGCTACGTCACACCCTAAGGTGTGGGTTTACCCACTTGTTCCAGAGGACTAAAACAGCCTGCTTTCCTTTTGCAATTGCCTTGGATGTGAAACAACTTGCCTGGGCGTGTAAATATCTCAACTGGAATTGCCCGACAAATGATTTTGCATTTTTTAAAGTGAATAGCGTGTCATAGGGAACAGCAGCGGAGGTTAAAAACAACCCCCAAATTTCACTTGTTAATGTTTTAAGTATCTCTCTGGTATCGTTTTTTGATCTCCCTTCCTTTTGATCTGCTTCTTGATCAGATTCAGATTAACCTGGTGTCTTGTTTTTGTGAATTTTGTGTGTGTCACGTATGGTAGCTATTGTATTATTTACTCTGAGAAGGAAATCAAAGCTGATCTGTATGCCATTAGACACCATGTGGTAGCTGTCTAAACACAAAAACGTGGCCTTTTTCAAGTGCGATTTTAAATACTTTATTTGCAGCGATCAAAACAATGGCAAAGGGGATTAATAATGGGATATGCAGCCTTTCATCTCCCAGGTTTATGTATCCTGCCATGAGGAT
The DNA here is from genome assembly GCF_002925995.2 of Terrapene triunguis. Taxonomy (NCBI): domain Eukaryota; kingdom Metazoa; phylum Chordata; order Testudines; family Emydidae; genus Terrapene; species Terrapene triunguis. The sequence continues at coordinate 5,115,031 of NW_020665065.1, read as the reverse complement.
TCCAATCACATTGCCTTCCCAAGGAATGTTGGATGTGACAAAGATGGTAGGATTTGGCCCTGAGCCAGGTCACCAGTTCAAATCCTGGTCTTATGGGTCTGACCAAAAAATGTTAACCTCTGCTGGCTGTTCTGTGGCCTGTGTCAATGACCTGGTGGGCCTCAGGACAGTACCTAGTGTGCAAGAGCCCTTGTCAATAAAAACTATTGTGGACTGTGATTCAGTGCAAGCCAGCAGAGGTTAACATTGAAAGCCAGCGGGCCTTTAGCACATACTTAAAGTTAAGCACACGCTTAATGATTTCCTGAACTGGGGGACCACACTCTGTGTAGTTGTTTATGTTCTGAACCAGGAAGCTCTGAGAATGGGCCCAGAATTAACACTTCTCTTACTATTAGTAGCCGCTCCTTCAGTCCATGCTAGCAGAGGATGGTATGGGGGAATGCTCTAATTGTGCCAAACCTGTCCCTGTTCTGGGGATTCACATATTAATTCAACACTCTTGTCTTGCAGTAGTACTTACAAGCCAACCAGGCATGGTCCAATTGTGCTAGGTACTGTACAAACCTAATAAATAGCAGTTCTTGTCCCAAACATTTTGTATCTAAGCCACAAGACATGAGGAGGCTGAGACAGACAAGCAGGCTGCCATCGGATAAGATAGGGTGACTAAAATACTAGGGTGCATGCAATTCTTAGCCTGTCAGGATGAGTGAATGAAGGGACATCACTTTCCAGTTGATGTCAATTCATCACCTTTGCACAGGGTGGGTTTTTTACATCGTTACCAGGCGTTTGCGAAAATACTTATTGATTTGGTAAAACAGAAAGTTGATCCCTTTTTTTAAACACTTCCTTTTAGGCAGTGTGGGCTAGAAGATGGGGCATCAGGCTGGAACTCGGAAGATTGGGTTCTATTTGCAGATATGCTACTGACCTGCTGGGTGACTTTCTCTGTGCTTCAGTTTCCCCTTATGTAAAACGAGGATAATGGATACTGACCTCCTTGCTTTGTGCTCTACTGATGAAAAGTGCTAAACCAGAACTAGGGGGTGGTAGTGTATCTTGCACGGTATGGTAAAGGGAATGTTTCATGTGTCTGTAGCTTTAGCTTCATTGCAGTGACGCTTGTGAAGCCTCGCACTGGAAGCACGTGAATGGCTCAGTTTAATAACATGGCGTGGATGTAAAGTACTCTGTTTATCACTGGTACAGACACAGCATGAGCAGCTCAGTACAAGCTTCCCCTCACACCATCGTACCTCAGCTCTCACCACGAGGGACCATTTCTTGGGGCATAGTTCAAAGTCCATTAGGTCTCCCTTTCTGCCGAGGTTCCCAACGAGGCGAGCAGTTGTGGTGGTGGTGGTTTTGTGATATGGACACCAGGGACCAGATAGTCAGCTAGTGTAAATGGGCACTACCCCGCTGTCTTCACTGACATTTCATCCTCTGAGCTCACCAAAGAAACAGCCATTTGCATTCTGTTAAACAGTCTACAAAGATTAATTGTCCACCCTTCCATTGGGATCCCTTGGCTCAGACATGGCTGCCTGGCGAAGGTGAAGGCAGAGCTATGCTTGGTGTTCAGAGGTGCTCACTCAGCTTTGTTGCAACTCCAGCAGGTTTGGTGAGGCTGACAAAGCTCCAGAGAGAACCTGAGCCCAGTCTCAAGAACATGGGCCCAGTTCATGGCTGTGGGTCCAGAATGTGAGAAATGAACTGAAGGCGTATTTCAGGGAGTGAGAACCCCACCTGCTCCCAATCTAAAGAAAATGTACTAGTGAACCACTGGCATAAAGCATGGTAGCACAATTGACAGAGCTCTAGTGAGGACAATTGACACCAGCAGAGGATCTGGCCCATTGAACTTTGCCCATTCTGAAGGACACACTGCTTGGTGTGTAATCGGTCACAGTGATTGAACTTCCTGTAACTGGAGCCACTCGAACAAATCCCAAAGCAAACTGTTAGGAGTGTTTGGCAAAGCAATTGCCACCCAGCTCTGCTCTCTGAAGAGTGAATGGACAGATCCTGAGTCACATTTAAGCATTTCCTTCTCTCCCTGGGAATCATCCAGGAAGCCACGATTCCTTTCGTTAGACTTGCAGTATACACATACCACAGCACTGGTGTGGCTGGTGGGTGTACAACTGTCAGTGCGGAATAGGCTGGGAGGAGAAATTACTTAAATGACTGAAGGCGCCAGATAAACTCTCCTGCTCTGAGGCCAGGCCTGTTTTTCAGCCCAGGTCCTCGTTATGCGGATGCATAGAGCAGTGTGCCAGCACTGCTGCAGCAAAGCATTTAAACACTCTTCTGGCTTTTTCAACTCTTAACTTTCATGTTTTTCTCTCTGCCTCCTACACATCTTGGCTGAACAGTGGAGGCACCTTTTGACCTATGCTCAATTCTCCCCCAAAGATCTAAGAAAGCTTTGAGGCCTCTCTCTCTTCTTATTCATATCGGTGTAAGTCAGGAACCGCTCCACTGGAGCGAAAGGAGTTACCAAGCTATAAGTGGGCGCAGTGAAGTCTCTCTTGTTATGGGCCAACAGCTTCTCCTCTGTCCCAGGTTTTATTTACTCTCATTGGATAATTGCCCACACAGGCCACTGTGGCAGGCTCAGCCAGTCTCTGAAGATGTCCACTGGGTGGGGTGTAAAAATTAGACGAGGAGTAATCTGTTGCCACCTCTCAAAACATGAGAAAGGCATGAGGTGTGAGAGCAACACAGAGAGAGATCCTGACACAGGATCGTATCCTGAGGCTTTTGCTGGGCACACTCCCAGTGCAAACTCACTGATTTCAGTGGGAGATTGCCTGACTAAGGGCTGAGTGCAAACAAACACAAGGAGCTAAGGGTTTGGCCTATAGTGAATATTGCTAACATTACCTCAGAGCAGCTCTGTTTTACAGTATTCGCATACCTTAGCGATGCCTCAGTTCTGGATAAGGTGCTGCTACTAACAGGCCTCAGCAACTGTTAGCTTTTGTAGGAGCTTTGCTGTCTCTACGGAAGCATGGGTATCCTTTACTCATTCTTGGTCTGATCACAGCAAGGGTTTGATACTGACAGGGTAATTAGTCAGAGTGAGATAAGCATCATATGTACTGTAATTCCTAGACCTACGCTGAAGGCAGCCTGACAGCCTCAAATGTGGAGTCTGACTTTTAAAAAACCAGATGCACAATTGCTTGCCTAATGTGTACATTCAGTTATAGCAACTGCACATACAAATAGCCAGTTGTGCTCACAAACATCTTCTCTCCATTTGCACGCACAATTGCCTGATTTGCACATGTAATTGTAGCTAAACTTTTCCAGATTGTTGTGTGTGTGGGGTTTGTACCTCATCACAACATTATTTCCCTGTAACCGCTATGCACAGTTCCTTAAGGAGGTTTCTTATCTTTTGTACATGATATTATTACTGTTTGTATTTCAGTAACACTTAGCAGCCCCAGTGCCAGACCAGGACCCCACTGTGCTATGCGCTGTACAAACAGATAACGAAAAGGCTGCCCCGGCTCCAAAGATCTTACAATCTAAGTATAAGACAAAAGATAACAGGTGGATACAGATGCGGGAGCACAAAGAAATAAGGCAATGGAATGTGTTTATTACACAGGGCTATGTATTTTGATGATCCATTTGCAGAATACATGGTAGTTTGAACCAAAAGCGGCTTCAGATTTTCCTCCCTTTCTAGAAAGTGTGTGTCTGTGCGTGTGACAGACAGATCAGGCACTGCGTTCCCCCACGACTCCCACACTGAAAGGCAGACACAATGCCATTCTTTCTCTGACTACCTCTTTATCAGCTGCTTAGGATTCTGGAGCGCTCCAGAAATGCCGTTGCGGAGGACTGGTTGTGGGAGGGGGGGCAGTGGCTGTGTGTCAGAGTCTCTTGTGTTCTTATGTTTGCTCTAAGACGTGGTTAGGGATCGGTGTTTGGAGACAAGCTGAAGCTTGCAGAGATTTCCTGTCCCTGGATGTAGGGAAAGCAAGGGGCAGTATATAGTAACATTTAAAAAAGAGCTGGAAAGTTGACCTGCACAAAGGAGAGTCTGGGTGTTTATTAAGTGAGGTGAGCCGTGCTGGTGTGTTGGATCCTTGAGCACTGCTGGATGGAGAACCCTGGAGACTGAAGTCTTCCAACCACTGAACAGACACAGCCCAGAAAGTGGCAGTGCAAGTTTCCCACACTACCTTGTTCATGTGTTTTGGCCCTGACCAGGCCGGGATTGACTGTGGGGATGGGGGTGGAATTCGGTCTCCATAACCCATTCAGTTTTTCACCTCTCTGGTGGAAATGCCAACAAGAGGGCCAGTTAGTGGCATCCATGAAGCTGCGTGTTGCTATGTGGATGCTGGCATCTGGGAGTCGGATCAAAACCACCCACCCATTTAAAGTATCTTTTTCTTTTCTTTTTTTGGTATTGCAGTAGTGTTTAGAGGCAGCCATCAGGGGCCAGGACCCGATTATGCTAAGTGCTGTGCAAACACGCACCAAAAAGATGGCCCATACCCCAAAGAGATTACAGACAGCTCTGGGTCACTGTGCAGCTGTGTAGCATACAGCTCAATAGCAACTCCCTCTGCAATGGGCTCTCACAAGTTCTCTCCAGGGTGGATGCTGTCCGGCTCCCACTCCTCCTTCACCCACATGGTACTAAGGCAGTCCTCGTGCAAGCATTGAGAAAGGAACGGCTCCAGCCTTGACGGAGCATCTAAATAGATAATAAATATTTAAATGCTTTTAGCTAGGTCCACTGGAACTGAACCAGATGGTTCCGATGTTGCCAGCTCAGTCCAAACAGAGGAGCATCATGCCCCAGTGAGAGTTGACTTTTGGGAGGGGGAATGATACAGAAGAGTCTGATCAACGGAGAGTCCTGCCTCCTTTTCCCTGGCACCATGGAAGGGGAGTGGCTGATGGGGTGGGGGGAGCGCCTGCAATATAAATATAAGGACACTGCTGGGTTGGGAAGGTGGGTGTGGCTAAGACATGTCTTGTGGTGGAGAAGGGTCAGGAGTGACTGTATTGAATATAAAGGGTGTATAACAATTCTCCTGAGCAAGGCTTCTGGATACAGACAGACTCTGTGGCTCTTTCAGCCTTTCCAGCTCCCAGGCTGACGGCGGTTTGTGCTACCGAACGTCGCCACACGGAGTCGCTGGATGTCCTGGCCTGGGATAAGCAGGGGTTGATTGCTGGGATTGTGGGGGTGGCACTGATACTCCTGACACCTCATAGAGCCCGCATTGTGCTTGCACACACTCATACCAATGTATTGGGATCTCTGCTCTGCAGTCAAGGTTCCCTGGTGCTGAGACCCTCCTGAGTGAAGCAACCCCCCTCCCAAAGGATGGCCTTTTCTCTGGTGAGATCCTATCCCTCGTGGATGTAAAAATGCTGTGGTTTGAGTGGCATTAACATTTTCCACTGCATAAATATTGCTAAGTCCTGACATCCCATATGTGAAGGAACTGTGCATTCGACTCACTGTCTGAGGATTAGTTTGCTGGCTGAGGCGTTCCTTCCCCCAGGGTACCTGGGGGCAAGACAGAGTGGGGGAGAAAAGGCTTGCAGTGTTTCAGTATGGAGAGGAAACTGTTCCCTGCTGTAGTTGGATGAGGGAGCAAACGTGGAAGGCCCCTCTCACTTTGACTGGCACTCGCTGTAAAAGGGACACCTTTAAACTAGATTTTTGTTATGCTACAAGCAAAACACCTTAATATTCCCTCCTCCCCTCTTACAAATTCTGTAGTGATGCCTCATTGCCATCTCTGTCCAGAAGTTCACTTCAGACTAGATCTCTGCAGCAAAACTTGTCCGGACAAGGTTCCAGGGCTCAACTTGTAATTAAAAGCTGGAAGGAGACTCCCATGGAGTCAAACAGTTACAGTGTTAATACAAGAATTGAAGAGTTTTCTCCCACAGCCTTTTCTGATCATTGCATCAGAGTCGGCTCTAATTTCTTTGAGAGGAAGGAGGCCCAGGGAGATGTGTGCGGAGCAGAAAGCCACCTTTCCCGCAGCACGTGTGAGAAAGATGTCTGCTTAGAAGGGGGGAGGGGGACGCAGGTGTGGAGGTGAGGTGACAGCAGGTAAGAGAAAAGGGAAATTAAGATATGAAAGCTAAGAGGAGGGGTGGATGGGCAAACAAACATCCTAACAGAAGTTGCTCCCAGCTATTTGTGTCCATTTGGGACGTGGTGTATTCTCTGATTTCTCCTGAAACATGGTTGCATTTGAAATATACGTAATAAACTGTTACTGCAGCAAATACATCTGATGGTGTCTTGCAAACGTGTAGCTGGCAGAATTGATCTCTCCCTGCTTCTACTTCGACATTCTTAAATGACCGGAATTGAATGAAATACCAGAGTGCAATGGGGCTCTGCTCTCACTCCCTCCTGTGAATGATGAGAGTTACTTTGGCCTTATACTAGCATAAATGAGATCACAATCTGCCCAATGCGTGTAAGCAGGAGCAGAGTTTGGTCCATTGTGGATAATCCAGCATGGTCTTATTGTAAGCTTTGCTCTTCATGATAGAATAGATGAGGTTATTTGGATTATTTGAAAAATTATCTTCACTAGGTGTGTAACACGCAGTATGTACTGGGAGGAGATGCTGAATTCCAGCTCCTGTCACTCTCTGACCACCTGGAATGCAAAGGCCAAGGGATTCACTACATCAGGGCAGAAGACAGTGGTAACTTCTCTTTAGCAGCGGTACCTGAACGTCTATCCTCCATCTTGTATTGCAGGTGTCAATCGGACTGAGACAGGACAGTCTTCTGCACCTGGCAAGGTGAGCTTGGAATTCCAGAGAGGAGACCTTGCATGGATTCTGTAGGAACCTGGGAATATCCTCTAAATGGCAGGGGAAAGCCCCTGATTCCCTGAAGATTATTTTTATCACTGGAACTGAATCTTTTGTGCCAATATGGGATTTTCCATTTTCCAGTCTGACAACTGAAATAACAGGCTGCGTGGCTTGGAGTGGACGTTCTGAAGGGGCAGCTTTGAGAGGCTACAATGGCTCTGGCATCTCCAAAGGCCATGCTAGGGGACCTGCTGCAACAAGAAGAGTCACCACTGGATAATGAAAACTGTCACTATTTCCTGTCTGCAAACATCATCGCAGTAGGTAAGTGAAAGCTGATTAGCTCCTGATTTTGTTGTTGTTGGGTATTTAAAACTTCTTTTCTTGTGGTTTTTCTTTTGGAAGCTGTGGTCTTACATGGGGCATCTAGTTTTCTTGATTATGGGCTGCACTAGGGTAGTGGCTCTCAACCTTTCCAGACCACTGTACCCCTTTCAAGAGTCTGATTTGTCTTGTGTACCCCCAAGCTTCACCTCACTTAAAAACTTACAAAATCAGACATAAAAATACAAAAGTGTCACAGCCACTCTATTACTGACAAATTGCTGACTTTCTCATTTTTACCATAGAATTATAAAATAACTCAATTAGAATATAAATATTGTACTTACATTTTAGTGTATAGTATACAGAGCAGTATAAACAAATAATTGTCTATGGAATTTTAGTTTGTACTGACTTTGCTGGTGCTTTGTATGTAGCCTGTTGTAAAAGTAGGCCAATATCTAGATGAGTTGAAGTAGCCCCTGGAAGACCTCTGAGTACCCTCAGGGGTACACATACTCCAGGTTGAGAACCAATGCACCTGGGCATTGTACTGTGGTTGGCTTACAAACGATTGGAGCGGACTCTCTGATCTGTCCCACTCCCTTTGCACCACTCAGACCGTGCAGAGGGAATGTGTTGGGACGTGAAGGCAGAGTAGCCAGAATGTGATCTGCTCCAGCACTCCTCGGCTGGTACATGGTCCCTAGGAGACCATGAACCACTGGCATAGCCCAGGACTCAACAGAGAATCTCGCCTCTTAAGTTTCACTGAATAGTAAATGTTCTGAAAGGCTTTTGTGACCAGTCTTAGTGGCGTATAAAACACAACAGACCAGGCAGTCAGTCTGTGTCTGTCTGTCTTTCTCACCCATACACAGGCTTTGGACAAGCCTCTTGCCCTTTTCCATGCCTCTATTGGTGTAAAGCTGGGTAAATTAAAATGTGCACTTTCCAGCGCCTTTCGCCTGAGCATCTCAAAGCACTAAACAAAAAAACCCTCTGATCCCTGCCTCAGGTCGGTAAGGGGTATAGAGGGATCACGTCTTACAGCAGCTTTTTGATAGATGTCTGTTCTAGGATTTAGTATGCATCACTACCATCTCTAAGATTGCAGCAACACCACACAACTGTTCAGCCTAGGAACTGAAAAAGGATGCAGAATCCAGTTAAAACAACAGAGAGACTTGGTGAGGCAAAATGTATCTGCACTGGAACTTGCCCAGACGCCTGGGGTTAACCCCCAGTGCTTACGAAGAGATGCACGGGATCTTTAGTGACCATGAGTTGAAAGGACTATGTTTGACAAGCTCTCCTAATGATGACACCCTAGCAACACAATTTTTCATAGCACTATTCTGGGCCAATTCTAATTTGGAGGGGAGAATGTCCCCTTACAAAGTCATTAGCGCCACTTCCCATAGCATCTCTTCATTCCTTTGAGGCCCCCTGCCCAAGTACTGACCCAAGCCAGCCCAGCTTACCTTGGGAGAGCTGGGAGGATCGCTGTCTGTAGTGGAATGGGTACACTGCAATTGGTTTACTTAGCCTGGGTCTTTATGTTGGCACAGTGCACACAAACCTCATGGTAACTAATAGATGGAAAGATTGAGTCATTTTGCCCAAAATTGCACATTGTGTCTGTGTTTCAGACAGGATTAAAAGCCATCTTTTGTTTGGCTTGCAGTGTGTTGTGCTAGACCCTAGTCTATAACTCATCCTCAGTGCCTGTGTTACTGGCTATCATTTAAGGAGGTTGAAATTGGATCTGTGTTTATATATGTTGCTTTGCATAAAAGAGCTGCTTGCTTTGTCAGTGTTCATAAGTGCATCCCATAGAATCTGTGGGATAATTGTGTTATGAATTTGTGGTACATAGTACCATAAGATTATTGTGGTTGTAAAGAGAGATTCATGTAGCAGTAAATGAAGCTTTCAAATGCTTCCCGAGTCATGTTAGGCCTAATAATCTCTTTATGTAGGCAATCACATTTAGGCCTCAATAGACTGTCTTAATGTTTTTTGAGATGCACTTGAATAAATGGGAAACTAAACTGTGGTCACCAGGGCTTTAACACAGTGTTAACCAACATCACAAACTGGGCACTCCAGCTTGTTGGAGTCTTATATTGACAATCCATATTTGATGTCATTCCCTAATGTGCCAAAATTGGCAAGCCTGGCACTAAAAAGTGGCATGTGCCCAATTTCACAGGGAAGTTGGGAAGGCAGAATAAAAGTACCCTACATACTTACCAGTCTTCACACAGCACTGGACTGTGTGGGGCAGGGAGGCCATCAAACCAGCTGTGATCCACCATCCCTTCGGAGGGATGATCTTTTGCAACAGAAATGGGTCTTTATGGGAAATGAGGTGACTTACATCGATAGCTGGACCAGATGGGGCAATTTGGCCCCTGATTTGCTAAATGGTTCAGTATAAACCCAAAGTGGGGACAGTGGGTGTGCCTGGAGAAATGCACACGTGCCCTTGTACCCACAGAATGCGTGAGCATTCCCAATGTGCCAGCAAAACCTTGTGTACTCCTACAAAAATGTATGATGTATCTAGTGCACCTGCAGAAAGGGTGTGTGTGTGTCTGTGTGCATGCGAACACACACACGCATGCCCCTATTATTCCAGACACAAGAATGCAAATGCCATCTGATGCGGCCACAAAATCAATGCATTTGCACGTGCAAATAAGCACTTTCAAATACAAAACCCGACAACTGTACACATAGGCATCCAAATATCCGGTTTGTGTATCCAAATGCAGGTTGTAGCAGGCAATGGCAACACATTGTTCACCCTCCTAGGGTGACCAGATGTCCCGATTTCATAGGGACAGTCCCGATTTTTGGGTCTTTTTGTTATATAGGCTCCTATTACCCCCCCACCCCCATCCTGATTTTTCACATTTGCTGTCTGGTCACCCTACACCCTCCCCTTCCCCTACTGTGACAATTTGGCCTGAAGCGTAAATCTGACTAATAGTGGCTAACAGTCTTCTGAGGGAAAAGCTAAACAGCCCCTGTTAAGGTTCCCCATCTGAATCTCTCACAATACATGTTCATCTGCCGCTGAAGCCTGGTTAACAGTGATGCCCCTGACAAATGAGTTAATTAAATGGAACATCCTCACTGTAAAGTGGGCAACTTGGTGACTCGTTCTCTTTGCTAATTAGCTGATCTAGGCTGAAAGCAATTAATATTATATGTAAAAGTGAAGCTGGCAAGAGAGTTAATTACAGGTAGAGGGTTGATTTCTCCCCACATGAGAGAGAGGGAATTTAAGGCCAAGTCAAAACAGTCCTTTGAGGTCACCATTAGAAGTTCAATGGAATGTGCATCATTTCTTGTTTGGGGGAAATAACAGGAAACTGACCAAACATGTGTACTCTAGATAGCTCTTGAAATCAGATTCCAGGGATGAGATCTGCTGATCAAGTCAATGGGCTAGATCCTTAGATGGCATAACTCCATTCCAGGTTGGGACAGCGACTTCAGAAGGTATACGCGTAGAAAATGATGGAATCGTCCAACCAGGGTGTGTTGAATTCTATTACACACCTAAATCATTGTCTTGTAGAGCAAAAAATATTCATTAGAAACTACTGGGCATCTCCTTAAAAGGGTTAAATTTAAAATAGTCAGTAAATGTAGGAGCAGTTGATGCAATTTGGTGTGTGTGTGTGTGTGGTATGGGATTCTCTCAATGTGTATGAAGTTTTGGGGAAAAATTTGATGTTTCACGCAAATAGTATGCTGGCGCCAGAATGAGTTATGTTAGAGATCTCAGGGATTTGTCAACTATAAATAAAATGGGTGAACAACTTCTACTTTGGGCAAACTTGATACAACTAAAAGGGATAAGATGGGAAACACTGAGAACTTCGAATGCTACCAAATGGTATGTTGTCCTAACAGATCTGACTGGCCTTGAAAGGGTAGCTTGGCAAATGAATAATTAGCAGGAGTGCAATCTTTTTTAAAGACACGGATGATTAATGTAATTGTTTGTTTGCTCTTCCCTCTCCTGTAGTGGGAAGTAGCATAGAAGCCTATCATAGAAAAAAAAAATCTGTCTAGGTATGTGTATGGTCAGCAAGGCTGTATCTGTGGGTTAGCATCCATATAAAATACAAAATTGTTAAACAAACAGCCTGCAAAGCCTGTGTGTGAACATAGGATGTGAACGGAGGACCTGATGCAGTGAGTTAATGTACTGATTGCTCTTCACCCCAGAGACCATAGCAATGTGTCGTTCCATTTCAGCAGCAAGGCTGAGTAGCTGGCTTTGCAAATTCTTTCCATCCTTTTAGCTCACAGTTCAGTGTTTTTTTTTTTCTCCATGTTCAGGGGTTTCTGTTTTTCTGGGTCTTGTGCACTCTGATCTGTTGGGGCCCTCATGGGAGAGGAAGAAATGAGGCCAGTCCTAGTCATTGTTTCAAGAGCAGCATTAACCTTCAATCTACCATGGGCCAAATCTTAGTTCACTTATTTTCTGATTGCTAAACTCCCATTGACTCATGGGACTCATGGAAATTGGTTTAGTTTTGAGCCATTGGAAAGCCTGGGATTGTTTACTATAGAAAAGAGACGAGTAAAAGGGAACATGATAAAATAATGAATGGAATAGAGAAGGTAGATCAAATGATTCTGTTTTCCCTGTCTCATACTACAAAAACAAGGAGACAGTAAATTAAATTAAAAGGGGGCAAATTCAGTACAGATAAGAGAAATATCTTTTTACACGACGTGTAATTAGACCATGGAACCCTTGAAAATCGTGGAGGCGAAGAACCTAGCAAGATTCAAAAAGGGACTGGACGTCTTATATGGATCAGCTGCCCCCACATCTGCTATTATGGGGTTCTTACAACTTCCTCTGAAACTTCCTCTGATGCTGGCCACTGTCCTACAGGATACTTGGCTAGATCCAGTCTGGCAATTTCTGTATTCCTAAAGTCTGTGAACAAATGTATAAAGAACTCAGGCTTTCGCCCCATGCAAACTGTCAGCAGTAAAAATGTGTGCCTCAGGCTCCCTCATGGTCTCCTGAGAAGGGGAACAACACGCATGCTGTGTCTATCTGCAAGTCTGCTGAAACTTTTGGGAGAGCAAAAGTTCACTGTGGTTTTCGCCCTTGTTTGTTTGTTTCCCTTCTTGTGGTAAGAGCAGTTGATATTAATAAGAAAGAAATGTCAGAAATTGTATGATCTTAAATCAGTGTTGGGCAACCTGCAGCCCGCAGGCCACATGTGGCCCGTCAGGGTAATTCGCTGGCGGGCCGCCAGACAGTTTGTTTACATTTGCACGGCTGCCCACAGCTCCTGGCCAATGGGAGCTGCGGGAAGCGGTGCGAGCCGCAGGGCTGCAGGTTGCCCACCACTGCCTTATAAAGAATGAAATGTCCCTTTTTATGGCTTGTGCTAATGCAACTTCTATGGCTGCTGAACTGCATCTTTCAGCCACCAGCGCTGAATTCACTTAAATAATTTTCTTCTTCTCTAATTTTTAATGAGTAAGTTCCAGAGGGAACATTGCATGGTGCAAACCTGTGAGGGAGTTTCGATAATCATCCCCTCATCATCCAGGTGTGAGGACAGTATGAAGAGCAAGTGAAACCTAATGATTACTTTTTAAAAGCCAAAGATACTGAGTAGGATCCTCGACTGGTGTAAATCAGTGACTTAGGGGAAGACTTTCAAAAGCTGCTATGTTATTTAGGAGCATTGATTGAAGATAATTGGGACTTACTTATGCTCCTGCATTCCTTAGGTGTTTTGGAAAATCTTCCCGTAAGTCAGTGGAGCAACCCCAATTTATACCCGCTGATGTTCAGGCCCCTTAACACTAAGGTGTTCTGAGTTGAGAGCCTACATATTTACCCTAAGAATGATGATCGTTCACTGTTGCTGCTGTTTGTTGAGTGCTGTCAATGTGTTTGGAGGAAGAAGTGGTCCCTAAAGAGTTTCTCATGCTACAGACACAACTTAAAATATCAGCTGTTGACCAGAGTTTGAGGGAGCAGAATTGACTTGTCCAGTGGCCATTGTTGAAAGTCTTTGTGGACTAACGTGTGTTGTAAGAAGGGATTTGAAGGAGGTGGGGCAGGTCGCTTGATGCACAAGAGGAGCACTGAATTTGGCCGGAGATTTCCCATGGGAGTTGCACCTCTTAAAGCTAGACTGCATTTGATTGAATCTAGCCCATGATGTGAAATTCACCCCTGCGCATCGGCATATTCACTGCTAAAGCACTCATAGTAGGGTTTAAGTTGTGCCTAGGTCTTGTCCTGGTTTTGCACAGAGATGAATTTCACCCGATGGGTCAAATCCCTATTTGGTGTAAACCAGTGTAGCTTCAACCTTTTTACACAAGCTGAGGGTCTGGACTTGCATGTGTTGCTCCTACTAATATTGATGGGAGTGAAACCCACTTCACTGGTTACAGCACATCAGTGGAAAGATAGATCCATAAGTGATGGCAGCTGTGCCAGTTCTTGTCTCTAGTTACCTAGGTGGGTTTTCCCCCCACAGTAGAGCTAGCCACCATCTAAACATGCTTCTTGGGTTCACAGGGAGAAGTAACTAGTGAGCTATTCTGCACCATTTAGTAAGCTGTTGTGTAATTTGTTCTGTGTAATGCAAGATAATCATCTGGCCACATAAAAGAACCCCAGCTTATTCCAGCAATGCTTTTTACTTTTTCAAAGTAATCGTCTGAAGAGTGAGAGGAAATGGACTGTTTCAAAATTTCCTGCAGTAGCAATTACTGTTCTAAGTTACCATGTGAAGACATGCACACTTTGTCTCCCTGGTCTCTCCCCAGGCGTGTTGTCCCCATCTCCGGAAGGTAAGATACAATTATAATTCAGTGGCCACAATAATATTCAGGCCCTGATCCTGCAAGTTGTTCCATGCGGGCAGATCCCTGCATCTGCGCAGAGCCCCAGTGGGCTGAATTAATTAAATAGAAGAAGTACTTGCAGGATCCTAGCCTAAGTGTAGTCCCTTATGAAAAAATCCTGTAGAATTCAATAAAGAATAGTAACCCTTCTGTGGGATATTTTAGACTGTCTCATAGCAATATACAGGAACTCCTCAGTTGTCCCAGTTAATGTTGTTTCGATGTTAAGTTGCTGATCAATTAGGGAACATGCTCGTTTAAAGTTTCTAACATCTTTGGCAGCCGCCTGTGTTGTCCACTGCTTGCAGGAAGAGCAGCCCGTTGCAGCTAGCTGGTGGGGGCTTGGAACCAGGGTGGACCAGCAGCCCCCCCCCATCAGCTCCCCACTCCCCTAAGTTCCCTGTGCAGCAGCTGTCCCTCCCCCCATTGCCATGTGCTGCTCCTGCCTCTGCCTTGGAGCTGCTCCCAGAGACTCCTGTACGGGGGGAGGGGGAAAGAGGGGGGCTAATGTCAGGGTGTCTCCCCTTACCCCCTGCTCCTGCACCCCACTTACCCCATCTTCCATAGAGCAGGGGGGACACACAACTGGAGGGAGCTTCTAGGCAGTAGCTGCGGTCTCAGGTCTCAGCAAGCTGTGTACTTAAGCCTGGGCTCACTACTTAAAGGGGAAATTCACATTTTTTCTCTCACACACAGGGTGTGTGTGTCTGTCTGCCCTCCCTCCTTTCCTGCTGCCTTGTAGAGTGTGAGAGTTAACCCTTGAGGGCTCAGTCAATAGTTAGTTCATTTAGCAGTAAGACATTCCCAGGGAAATATCCCACCCTCTGACTCCTCCACCTCAACCAAGCTTCACAATCATCATCACTGTGGACCAGTATTAAATTGTTTGTTTAAAACTTATACTGTGTGTGTGTATGTATGTGTGTGTGTGTGTGTGTGTGTGTATATATATATATATATATATATATATATAGTTCTTTGTCTGGTGAAAATTTTTTCCCTGGAACCTAACCCCCTCATTTACATTAATTCTTATGGGGAAATTGGATTCACTTAACATCGTTTCGCTTAAAGTCACATTTTTCAGGAACATAACTACAACGTTAAGTGAGGAGTTCCTGCAGTTATAGATACAAGCAGTGATGTAATTCTCTGTTCAACTCTCTCTGCGCTGGATTACTTTCCATAGAAAGTTTATTTTTCTGGAACCCCATTAAATGTCTGCTAGAATTGTATTTGTTTCATTGCAAATTAGCAAAGCTCTTAAGCACGTGTCTGAATTAAGCTTGTGCTTAAGTGCTTTGCTGAACCGGGATGGACTGAAGCATTGCTTAAATGCGCTGATGAACTGGGGCCTTAATTCCATAGGCTATTTCCATAAGGTGGATCAATTTATTGTTTGATGCATTCTGTGTTCAGAATACTGTGTGTCTGATCCAAAGTCCATTGAAGTCAATAGACAGACTTCCCTAAATGCAGACTTTGCAGGGTTATGGATGCCTGGTGAAATTCGCTCCCATGTAGGGGGCCACTCCAGCACAATATTTAGGCTAGGAATGTAAAAGTTTAACTGGTTAACTGATAAGCATCAGTCTTATCGGTTTCGGTTAACTGTTAACGATTAAACTCTGCTGCCCCCCAGAGCCCAGGACTCCAACTGCTGCCCCGGGCACAGCAGTGGGCGGCGGAGACCCCGGGCACGGCGGTGGGCTGCGGGGGCTGGCAATGGGTGGCGGAGTCCCCGGTCGTAGCAATTGGCTGTGGGGGCCGGTGGCGGGCGGCAGAGTCCCTGGGCACAGTGGCTGGCAGCCAGGACCCCAGGCGCTGATGTGAGCAGTCCCATTAAGTTCAGCGGTACTCCTTTCATGAGGAAAGGTATGCTAAAGATTATACTGCAGGACCTCCTGACTCCCAGTTTTGTGAAGATTCCAGGGCAGAGCAGAGGACTAGAAGTTGAGACTGCTGGGATCTAATCCTATCTCTGCCACCGACTTTGTTTAAGCAGGTCCTATGACCTCAGCTTGGCTCATGTACCTAATATACAAACTGGGATAATTCTCAGGACACCCACCTCATAGGAGGGTTATCAGGTTTGTGCTTTGAGACCCTTTTGTGATGTGCAAAGTATCTATATAATATGCTCTGTAACTACCCTCCGCTGGATGGAATGTCCTTTCCATGCCGGCTGGAGCGGATGTAACTGTCTCTCCCTAGTGGCTGCAGCCTACAAAAGAGACCCCGTATAGTATCAAGGTAGAGTTGAGATTATTATCTAATAAATTTCAGGGGTCTAGCATTGCTTCCTAATGGAAATATCTGTCATATTGCTATTAGTTGTTCTATATTTTCAAAGTTTAGGTATATGTTATAAGCATAAAGTGCTGTTTGTTGCACCTACTGAGTACGGCCTTAATGGAGTCCAGTAAGTTGTATTAACCTTTAAAAAAAAATCGAATGTCAATGTCTTTGATGTTAGAACACACAGTATTCTATGTCTGTCCTGAAAATCCTGTTTCCTCTGAGATCTATAATAGCTTTTAGCGTCTGAAATAAAATGGTTTTGGATCAGAGCTGCACAGCCACTGACAGATCTGATTATTATTATTTATTCACTTTAGGATTTCTGTCCATTTTTATATTTTATTCAAATTAAGTTCTGTGATGTTGCAGACCTCTCTCTCATTTGCAAACCACACTGACAGTGATCGCTTTCTCTCTCTCTCTCTTGTAAATTGGGTTTGCAAGGGATTTGAAAAAGAGATAATGGAATCACAGAAATTTAGAGATGAAAAAGATGCATTAGATCATCTAGTCCATTCCCCCTGCTCCCAGCAGCACAGGATTAAGAAGAGCTATTTTGCTTGCTGCTACATTATATAAACTATCTTGCAGGAGGATATTTTTATTTTTAGGACAGATTATATTTTGGGGGCCTCTCAAACAATAAGTGCCTTTTATATGTAGAAATATTACAGAATGCACATGTGTTTTGATAAGGGGAGGGGGGATAAAGGGTGTAAAGGGATGCTATGAAAAATAGCTGGAAGGCGCCAACAGTATCTTTATTGTCACTGTGCCGCTCTTGCAGCATTCCAGGGAAAATGGGCCTGATCCTAAACAAAAGCTGGCCTTCTACAGAGCAATCCTTCTGCAGCCCTGCTCATGACCTTACTTGCACCCACTAGAGTCTGTTCTGTTCTTCTTAATTCCTAAATAGCTTTTGTGGCTAAGACTGACTGTTGTGTAGCTGTCATCATCCTACTGCACCCTTCCCTTATTTCAGCCTTCGCATCACAATAAGTGCAGAGCAAAGCAATCCTCGTTGCAGTGGTAATGTCGCTGTTGGGCCGTTGCCTCTGCCAGTAACCAGTTCCTAATTCTTTGGAGGAAGGCAAAAAATCCTCTCACAATGCAACAGGCCAGTTGTTCCATCTGGCACATGATGAGGTGGGACGACTTCTAGAACCCCATGTTGATTAATTAGTTTATACTCTGAAATATGAAGCTTCATTTGGCTCAGTTAGGTGAGCATATGCACAAGAAAGGGTTGAAGGAAAAGAGGTAGAAGGTTAGATCCCTCGCTGATATAAATCAGTGTAGCTCCATTGATGATAACCAGAGTATCACCAGATGCCTACAGTCTGCTCCTGCATCTTGATTCATTGCTCTCAGGGGGGCCTTGAAACTCGGTGTTAGCTGTGATTTCCCCCCCGATTTTGTCGATAAAGACAGCAACTGCTTTTCGCAGCTGTTATGTCCTAAGGGAGGGAAATGCTCCTTTTCTGTGTGGGTCATGACTAACTGGTTGATCAAACATATTAGTAAGTAAAAAATAATGGAACATGGATAAGGGGCTGCTACTGATCAGTTTTCTTGCTAATAGCTACGTGTCCTCAACAAAGTAGCACTTTAGCAAAGTCAACATTAAGACGGATGTGGCAAATTTAATAATCCTCTATTTCTAAAATATGCTCTGACATGTCCGGGCCTACTTTGCCCTGTGGGTATGATGAAAGATTGCTTTGCACAGACATGCTATACCCCATCCTCTTTGGGTTACCATGCACCAGGGGAGAGAGAGGTACTGGTAAGACTGCCTTGGCTATGAGAAGATAGTGCACTGCTTGTCTACATGGGCCATACCCCTGGCATAGCAGGTTTTCGCATTCAGGGCTGCGTGAAGTGCAACTGCTATGAATGGAAGGCTGTTTGAATTGACATCAGCTCTCTGAACACAGCGTTAATTGGAGTTGGATCATTGTGAACTCCCTCTGCGTCAGGAGTGAGATTTGAACTAATGCTAGGATTGTCCTAGTGACATGTGTAGCCGGGAGAGTACTTGCTTAGAATTAGATGACACAACCCTTTATTGGTAACGTTTCTCCAGGGTGTTTCAATTTAGCTGCAACGAGCTTATTGTGTTGCTAATGTGTAGTCAATGGACACTGCAGAATCGTAAGGCCAAATCAGGGTGGATAAAAATCAATGATTTAAAAAAAAAATTGATTTTTTTGATAAAATGCTTTTGGAGGAAAAAACTTATCTAAAGATAGTTTTAATTTAGATACATTATAGCTCAAAGATATCTCATCATGGAATAGGGATTATAAATTCTAATTCTATAGTATGAGAAAATATATTCATGTAATGTTTAAGAAAAGTTTTGTAAATGAGTTCCAATAGTTCATGGATTAGGGACCCAATTTTATGGGGTTCCACAGGCTTATGTATAGATTATTTAGGTTAATCTTTCTATCTACCCAATGGGACTCAGTGCTCAGTCTAGAAGATACCATCAGAGATGCTTAGTTTTTCAGTTCTCAAACTGTGGATTTGTGTCTCCAGCAAAAACAGCAAAAATGTTTTTAAATAAATAAATAAATAAATAATATATAGAGGTGAGAAATAACAGACCTCAACCTTATTGTCCATCTGCAAATTTGTGTACACAGAGTCAATCCCTTACCGCTCTCTAAAAGTGCAAAGTTTCAAAAAGTTCAATGAATAGAAGATTGTTGGGGGCGGAATAGATCTGGACAACAAGAAGAAGAAGTCTGGAGATAAATGTGAGAAGCGAGGGATATATGCTTGTTTTGTTAAAATATTATGTTTGTTGTTGAAGACAAAAATCCAGAATACTTAAACGTTGTTGTTTTAGTTAAATAAAACAATGTAAATGTCTATCTGGTGATGTTCTCCTCCTAATACAGCATGGCAAGAAAATCTTCCAAATATTAATGATTAACCTGTTGAACTGGAGATAATTCACCTCTCAATGACTTCATAAATATCTGCTTCAATTACCTTTGGTAAATGAAATAACCAAATAATCATTCATTTTCTGATATAGCTGTAAAACTAATCTGAAAAGTTTTCAAAATAAATCACCGTTTAAAAATGTATACCTACATCTATCTCTGAGTTGTGAAGATTATGTATTAACGTTATAACAACCAACAAGAATGCACTTTTATGTAGAAAACCATGATTAAATCGAGTCTTCCTGACTAGTGATTTAAATCAAATCCACCCTGGGCCAAATCCTGAAATCCCTATTCAGTCATTACTCAGAGAAAACTCACAGGCTTAAAAAAGAATTTTGCCTGAACAGAGACCAAATAAAAATAGAGTAAAGGCTGTAGTCTAGTGGATAAGGTGTTAGACCAGAAGTGGGCAAACTACGGCCCGCAGGCCACATCCGGCCCGCAGGACCGTCCTGCCTGGCCCTTGAGCTCCCAGCCCCTCCCCTGCTGTCTCCCTTCCCTTGCAGCTACGCCGCCACGCAGGTAGCGCGGCTTGTGTCCGCCCACCTCCCAGGCTTTCCAATAAACCAGTCCTGCTGCTCTGCGCGGCATGGTAAGGGAGAAGGGAGCTGGGGGGTGGGGGGGTTGGATAAGGGGCGGGAGGTCCTGGGGGGCAGTCAGGGGGCAGGGAGCAGGGGACGGTTGGATAGAGGGTGGGAGTCCCAGGGGGCCTGTCAGGGGGTGGGGGTGTGGATAGGGGTTGGGGCAGTCAGGGGACAGGGAGCGGGGGGGGTTGGATGATTCCAGGGTTCTGAGGGGGGCAGTGAGGGGGCAGGAAGTGGGAGGGGACGGGGGCCAGGCTGTTTGGGGAGGCACAGTCTTCCCTACCCGGCCCTCCATATAGTTTCACAACCCCGATGTGGCCCTTGGGCCAAAAAATTTGCCCACCCCTGTGTTAGACTGAGTCGGTAGAGCCCAGGGTCTGTTCCCTGTTTTGTCAGATCCTGGGCAAGTTACTTCTCCGTTCTCCCCCATCCTTTGTCTAGTCTGTTTAGATTGTAAACACCAACTGTGTCTTAGTGTGAGTTAGCACAGTGCCTAGGGCCCAAATCCTAGTAGAGGCCTCTAGCCAGGACTGAAATAAAAATAAAGATAGCAGGACTTGACCCAAAGAATTTAGAAATGGGAGACTCATGGGCGGTTCCGTTGTCAGGTGGAATTGTCAGGGATTGAGTCAATTATCAGCCATTTGTGAACCAACCTGCAGGCTATTGTGAGTGAACCCCAAGACGCACTGAATCCTGTGGGGTTTGCAGAACTAGAAGTATGGTCAGCTTCGAGTAAGTGCTGTAGGGAGTCTGTTGGAAAAGCATTCCCCTCACACAAAGAGATTCTATTACAGAGACCCGGAGGTATATTCCCACGAAAAACAGTGGCATGCCTTTTGCAATGAAGACTGTGTAATGAGTGAAGAGCCTGTTGCAAAAGGCAAAGGTTGATTTACCAAAATCATTATGTATCCTAGGTAACATGCAGTTTAGTTTAGAGCTACCTAATCTAATTTTGTGAGTGAGACGATGTGCTAAGAATGGGAAAAAGATGCAATTAATTTTTGTTAAAATTAAGAGTAAAAATCAGAGAGGGACACAGAGGTGAGTTAAAATATGTGTCAATCCACATCTACGAGAGGCAGTGTAGTCTTGTGAACTGAGCATCAGGCTGGGAGCCAGGAACTCCCAGATTCTAATCCCCAAGCTCGCCCAGTGTCAAAGCCTCCATCAGATCCCGAAGCTGGTTCTTCCCCCCTCCCCAACCACCCCACTGCACACACCCCGGCTTTCCAAAGCAAAGTAAATGTTACAATAATAATAGTACCCAGCTGTTGCTTAGCTTTTTTGGCCCATAAACCTCAAAGCACTTTAAAAGGCGATGTCTTTATCCTCATTTTATGGATAATGAAACTGAGGCCCAGAGGGAAGTGACTTATCCAAGGTCAGAGTTGGGAGAACTCTCAGGTGTCCATAGTCCCAGGCTAGTCCCTTTCCATCTGCCAACCAAGGAATACAGACTGAAGACCCTTCTTCATCACACAGGAACAGGCCAGTCTGTCTCCTTAAGTAGCCTGCTTCCCTTCTTTCCGGAAGCTGCATGCATGTATCTAAATAGCAGAATTTGGCCTAGAATATTGAAAACTGAAGATGGGTCGTAAGTGAAATCAAAAGTGATTGCATTGGAGGAACACCTCCTCCCCCTTGAGGCTGCTAATGTGACGTGCTGAACTAGTGACCGATTGTTATATCTGCACAGTGAGAGATGGACCCCTAAGTGCTATGCATAGTGTGTGGACATCCAGTCCCAGATAACTACTAGAGAGGGATCCAAACTAACCCTCTGATCTGAACATCCCCAAATCTAGGGGGAATTGGGATCCAAAATTATACTGGAACTTTATGGCTAGGCCCCAGCTCTGTCGTGAGTCTGTCCCCGACGGTGGGATGAAATATTGGATTTGGATCCAGTGCTGGATTTGTACTCAGTTGCTTGGGCCTGTCCCTAGCTGGCAGTGCACTGAGGCTATACTTCTGACATTTCCTGATGCAGCTTCTAACTATCAGTTACAGCTCCAGCCAGATTTTCAACAGGCCTCACCAAAAACAACCTGTGCTATTTACAGGTGCATCTGTTTATGCATGCAAGGAGGCAGCCAGAAGCACGGACTCACGTTTGCATGAGCAGGCACAAATAAATTTATTCCTAGCCTGGAATAAGCAGAGGAGACCCTGCAAATTGAAATATAGTGCAATTGAATTAATTTACTTGCGGTTTGTAGTTTAGGAAAATCTTTCCTCTGAAACTAATTTTAAGTACCTTCCCCTGATGTGGGATACAAAATGTATGGGACCCCCTAGCAGGAGTAAGTTCCGGCTGCAAAATCATCTGAGACTTCACGCCATACGTTGTTTTATCTCCTACTGTGAAAATCTCCCATTAAATGGTGCCAAATTGGGCCTCTTTTTTAAAGTGATGTATAATTTTAATGAATAATATGTGCATGGAGGGGTGAGGGGGACGGGAGGTTGTAACATCAGACCCTTCGGGGTCACTTATTTTGCACTGCAAGAGGGATACTTGCTATTAAGTTAACACTAGGGGGCGGGGGTGTTCTTTGTAATTTCCATGCTCAGTAAGATAGAGGGCAGAGAGTTACAATCCATGTATTGGAGGAGGTCCCAGGAAGATGTCAGGTTTATATTCCGTTCTTGGCTTTTGCCAGAATTGGCTGAATCTCTGAAGGGTGTGATGTTCAGCCTGGAGAATTCAGGTGGAATCGCGTGGCCCAGAAATGGCATGAGAGCTGATTTTTACACCCTACAGGGATTTCATCTTCTGGTTCCAGATGAAAATGGCAAGGTCAGAGAAACATCAGTCATTTAAACAAAATGTTCACAGAAATTTGCAGGATTGGTTCTTTCTTTGTTGGAACTAGTCCCCCCCCCTCCTTTTTTTAATTATTATGGATAAAATTGGATGTAACGGGGGGGGGAAACATTGGGACCGAAATATGTGCTTAAGTGCTTGGCTGAATTGAGACCTAAGTGGTGCCAGTTTTCTATCCACCTTATAGTCCATTCATCCAATCCATACTGGCAAGAATACTGTGGGAGACTGTATCAAAAACTTTGCTTGCCTCAAGTTCTCCATCTGTAATGTGGGAGTTGAGGCTTCACTTTTTAATAAATTATCAGATCACATGGAGATAATTGGATGGAAGATGCTATAGAAATGCAAAGCATTTCTTACAGTTTAGAGATGGGGGGGGGAAATTCAAAATTTGAAAATTTTAAGCCTAAAAATGGAAAATTTCATGAAAACTTCTTGCACGAAAATTGCTATTTTTCTACCAGTCCTGAAAGAAATGACCCTGGATCCAAGTGTGTGTGCACGTGTCTGAGACAGACAGACACACATGCATTTTAACCATAGCAAATCATTGTTAAGTTTTAATACTTTTGCTTAATTGCAACAAATTTCTTCAGCTAAAGCCGCCATACTAGTTTTCAAGGTGATCTTAATTATATGGAAAGTTTCAAGTGGTAATAACAAGCCATTTTTGAACTAGAGGGATGGTAGACACTAGCTACATTTCAAATTGTAGTAATTTTTATTGACCTGCAATTCAAAATCAATTTGACCAAACTTTCCAGAAAAACTACCTTTTGCCTTCAGCGTAAAACTGGAATATTTCAGGCCAGTTCAGTTTTTCATAAATTCTAAGGCCAGAAGGGACCATTGTGATCATTTAATCTGACCTTTTTGCAATACACATGCCTTAGAATTTCACCTAGTGATTCTTCCATTAAGCCCAGTAGCACGTGGTTATGCAACGAGGATTAAATTAGGTTTATAATACAATCTGGCTACACCCTTAGGTATGGAAATATGACCATGATTGTGTTGTAATATTAGGGTTGCCAACTTTCTAATTGCACAAAACTGAACACCCCTGCCCTGCCCCTTCTCCAAGGCCCCGCCCCTCGAAGCTCCTGTTGGTCGCGGTTCCCAGCTCAGGGTGGGGACAGCGTGTGAAGCCTCCCTGCGCCTATGGGCTGCAGGGACCTGGTAGCTGCTTCCGGGAGCTGCACGGAGCTAGAGCAAGCAAGGAGCCTGCCTTAGCCCCTTCCCCGCTGTGCCACTGACTGAACTTAACAGCCTGGTTGGCAGTGCCGACTGGAGATGCCAGGGTCCCTTTTCGATCCGGCATTCCGGTCGAAAACAGGATGCCTGGCAAGTCTATGTAAAATGCCAAGCCAGACGCCAATGATCTGGATAGGAGGGTTGAAATTTATAAGTGCCATTGGCTTGCCAGTAAAATATTGCCAGTTAAAAATGCACATATACGATGACAACCAAAGAGCGCATTCAACAGAGGATGGCAAAGAAACAATCAGCTCTGTGATACTCCCCAAAGAGGAAGTGATTAATGATTGTCCCTACCCATCTGTACATGTCTTTAGACTGTACTAATCTAGGGAGAGATTCAGGCGAAAAGGGAATTAAGGAAAAAAGCATCTACTGCAGCAGTGCATGTATACTGAACCTGATGGATGATACAAGACTGATTTCTCTAGCTGCTTAGCTGCCTGGGAACAGCATTTTTCTATCTCTGTATTATCTGACAGCTTGTTGTGTTGCTGGCTAGCAGCAGTGTATAATTTAAAAATAAATCTCTTACCCAAGTGGAACTTTCCTTAACAACAAAAATAATGCCACAGTTTATGAAACATATTACCAGTTTCTCCTGGGAGATTTTGCAGTTTGCTTTTATTCAGTCTTCCTCATTCATCTGATTCTGTTTTCCACTCTCCTCTGCACCTGCAGGAAAAAGGCCTGTGATTCATTAAGAATTAGTATATCTTAATGAGCATTGTTGTTTTCTTTGTTTGAAGCAGAATATAGTCTGTTTGCTGTCTTTGTCCACTTAAAAACATTCTGCAGTATCAAAACCAGCCCGGGGAACGGTGCATTGGAAGTATTGATCTGTCTTGATAGCGACAAACCTGTGGGATGCTGATTGGTGGAGGGACATGGAAAATTCCAGCCAAGTTCAAAATTGGTTGGAATTTTACTGCTCAGACCATTTGCATTAAAAACTTTGCTTGGCTTTTTTGAGTGAAGTGCGTCCATTTCTGCTGAGAAGTGGACCTGTTTTCTGAGTCAATTTGTGCCCACGTTAGAGTAAAAAGGGCTTTGAATTAAAAATGTTCTAAAATTCATATTTTTGCTATAAAAAGTTACTTCTCTTAAATTCACATTAAAGCAACATTTTGGAGAGTGCAAATGTGACAACACCCGGGGATTGAATTGGCTCTGTCCCCCTGTGCTGAACTGCATCCACAGTCTGTCTTCATTAAAACTTCAGGATCCAAAGGACATGAGTTTGTCTTTGGCTGTAGATTAGAGGCACCACAGTGACATGCTCATTAATATTAGCCAGTGTATTCTCCTTTCCCTTCCTTGGGCACGGTCATCTTTCATAAATAAAAAAAATCTGCTTTTAGTGGTTTGTATCAAATTGGCAGGATTATGCAAATGTATTTCCTAGGCTCAAGAAAGAAATCCCTGCCTGCACATTAGCTCTCTGCTATACTTTAATCATTGTCTGGACACCAGAGAGATGTTTTAAAAAGTTCTCCTTTTATTGCACTTGCAGTATTTGTAGACGTGTACCTGTTTACGTGCATACAGCTGCCCACACATGCACACACTATTATGCACAAGTGAGTGCTTGCACATGCATTTTGAGTAGCGGGGGAGAATTGATTTGTAGGCATAAATGCAAGTTTTTAAACACTATGCCATGAAGAAGGTTCTGCCACACTTCCTTTGACTCCTTTCATAGAAGGAGTGAGAGAAGTACAATGCCGGGAAGATGGGATAAATGTCAATCCTGTATTGAGAGACAAGGTGGGTGAGGTAACATCTTTTATTGGACCAACTTCAGTTGGTGAGAGAGACAGGCGTTTGAGTCACACAGAGCTCTTCTTCACATCTGGGAAAGGCACTCAGAATGTCATAGCTAAATACATGTTGGAACAGTTAGTTTAGCATAAGTAGTTAGCGCATATTTGGGGACCTTTCCCAGACCTGAAGAAGAGCTCTGCATAGCTCGAAAGCTTGTCCCTCCCACAAACAAGTTGGTCCAATAAAAGATATACCTCACCCATCTTGTCTCTCTAGTATCTTGGGACCAACACATACTGCTTAATTTGTAATGAAAGAGGTTCCAGGGCTCAAGCAATTTGGTGCCAGGGCTCAAGCAGTTTTTTTACATTCATAACTGAGGTGCTGGACTATGAACTGCCAAGCCCACAGGTGTCAAGACTAGGAACTGCCAAGCCTAGAGATGTTGGGGCTCTGGCACAAATTAAGCACTGCTGACATGGCTACAACAACACTGCATGCAATCCTGTATTGACACACTACAAGTCCCACGTTGTTCCCAGCAGAACTAGTCCCCCTTTTATCTGTGTCACTGCAGCAGGTTATCAAACCTAGCACCATTCACAGATGTGCTCATATGCCCCTGAACGCAGCTGCAAATATTCATCATTGCTGCTAGATCTGATAAGAGTTGATAAGAACCTAATGAGTTCAAGCCGCTTTATGGCCGGAATCAGGTTGCAGAGGGAATGACTCTTCAAAGTGACAAGCTTCTCCAGAGGCAGCCTGAATTGGTGGGACATGGAGCAAAGGACCAGGAGGAACAGCACGGACAGCCGCAGTTCAGGAATTACCATCAGAGCTGATTTTGTAATGTAACTTATGCACCAAGCAGAGTGATCAGTACAACCCATCCTTTTGGGTTCAGACGGGCGGCTCTCTTGCCATCTGAGCTGAGGCTTTCTCACTTGGTTGGCTAAAAAGGCTTTGATAAGTTTGAAAAGAGATAGTGGATAGAGGCAAAGAACATTTAAACACAGTCTCTTGCGTGCTGCACAGCATAAATATTCCTAGACCGCACTGTCCCTGCACATTCTTCCATTCAGCAAAAGAATGAAAAGACACCACGTGCCACTAAACCCTCAAAACAGTATTAGGGCCAAACCATGAAGTCCTTGGCTCTCATTCTCCTCCCAGCATGTATCATCATTTACCCCCGTGTAACATGAGCTTAAAATGTTACTATTTTGGTTTGGAAACATTTCACACTCACTTTGCACTGGTGTAAATGTTGCCACAAGGTGCAGGGCAATGGAGAAGCTAGACCCAGTAGTCTAGTGGACTGAATGACACACTTTTTTCCTGCTGTTATTCATGCTCCTTTTCAGTGGACTCACTAGGGTTGGATTTCCATTTTGTGAAGGATAGTGGTTTGACTCAAATGGTCTCTTGGACATTACCATTTAACCATATTGACTCTTTTTCTGGCCTTTGGGCTGAGGCAACTGGGTCTCTCTTGACTAATTTTCTCCACTTTTTTTAACTGACATCAATAAGGTCTAGATTAAGTCAATATGATAAGAGAGGAAAGATTGCCTAGTGATTAAGACTTCAGCCTGGGCCTTGGGAGTCCAGAGTTTAATTCCTAGCTTTGTCCAGGGCTGGCTCCAGCTTTTCTACCGCCCCAAGCGGCAAAAAAGAAAAAAAAAAAAAGACGAGTGGCGGCAATTCGGCGGCAGCTCAATCACCCCGCTTCTTCGGCGGCAATTCGGCGGCAGGTCCTCCCTCTCTTCCTCTTCGGCGGCAGCTCGGCGGCAGCTCAAAGAGGATGAGAGGGAATGAGGGACCCGCTGCCGAATTCCCGTTGAAGACCCAGACGTGCCGCCCCGATACCGGACGGATTGCCGCCCCTTTGAATTGGCCGCCCCAAGCACCAGCTTCCTACGCTGGTGCCTGGAGCCGGCCCTGGCTCTGTCACAGATTTCCTGTGTGACCATGGGCACGCCACCTAGGCCTTGTCTATGCTTGCGGCTTACATACAGCTTACATACAGCAGGGAAAGCAGGCTGAGTCCACACTATGAAGTGTAGCCACACCCTGCCAGAGCCTTTCCCTACTGCCTGCCAGAGCATTTTCTCCACACCGGTGTCTTTCAATGTGGGCGGGAAAGGCTTCGGGGCACTGCAGCGCTAAAAATAGCAGTGTAGATGAGGGAGGCACCGCTTGGGCTCGTAGAGAACCGTGTAGGGTACATGCCCTAGGGTTCTGATGTGTCTGCTCTGCTCACCTAAGCAGTGCCTCACCGCCTACACTGCTGTGTATACCTAGGCTAGCTGGGTCTGTACTCTATACAGGTGATTTAGTTGGTGTTGGTCCTGCTTTGAGCAGGGGGTTGGACTAGATGACCTCCTGAGATCCCTTCCAACCCTAATCTTCTCTGATTCTATACACGCTACCATAAGTGTAGACCTTCCCTTAATTTCCATTCCTTAGTTCCCCATCTGTAAAATTAGTGGTAGTAACACTGCCCTGCCTCACATGGGTGTGGTGAAGATAAATACGTTAAAGGCGCTAAAGCACTATGGTAATGCGTGTCACAAAAGTACCTCGATAGATTGATGTCAGGAGAGTAGCTGAGTAGATGAGTCTCCATTATTAGAGGGAAGTTTGTAGTACAGATGTAGTTTTCTCCCCAATCTTGGGGAAAATCTGTCTAGGGCACAGACATGACTGATAAAAAGACGGAAGCCATTTGCCTACCTAACCATGTTTCCCGCATTAGTTCCATCTCTCCTGTATAAGATTCTTCGCTCATTCGGCAGTTGTTATAAAATAGAATAAAATCTGTCTGAGAATTTATGCTGGAGAATCAATTTTTTCTGTAAAGTTAAAAAATATCCACCAATGCCACACACATAAATATAGCCATATGGCTCTGTTATGGGAGAAATCTGTGTCTTAGTCAAATTTTGGGTGCTGTCATTTTAAATCCTTATGCTGCCCTGGATACTTTTGGGTTTGAAAAGCAAATTGACACATGGCGGGTGGATGGAATCGCTCTCCTTTCTGCTGTCCAGGATTTACCTCTTCTGCAGATAAGGAGAGCTGTCAACCCCTTCCGCCTGCACAGAACTCACTAAAAGACACAAGAGACGGATGATACCCCAAAGCTACATGAGTGCCTTGGCATTGCGAGGGGCTCTGTTTAAAAGTTTCAGGCTTGGCAAGGGCCCTAGCCATTAACACTATATCTTCTCAGGTGAGGTATCTGCCACTTTTTATGCTACACAGGCAGCCTGCTTCATGCTGCTTCGCGTTTTGGAAGAGGAGAGATGCACAGGTTGAAAGATGCGTCATGCTTTCAAATTCCCCCTCGACACTCTGGGTATTTCATTCAGTCTGTGCTTTGATATCAGTAATGGGATCATTAGTGGGTATTTTTATAACTCGCTCTCACACATACATATACGTTTGACAGTGTCAGGCATTCATAGTGAAGGGATGGCTGAAAAATGCTCCTTCGCCACAGTTATAACATACATCAGGGAATAGTTTTTCCTATCACACTTTGAAAGCGCCAGCTCCGTTTTAAGAGGAGAAGAAAAACTACTTCTCTCCACAGAACTGTTTGGAAATAATGCTAGAGCTCACGCCTCTCTGCAGATGGAGTTATAATGGATAAGTGGCTATCATGGGCCAGAAGTGATTTCCAAAACCAAAAGCCATAACATTTTTCTCTGGTTATACAGAAAAGAAACATCATTTGCACAGGACAATTTCAGGGCTCCTGTGGGCATTGCCAGCAGAGTGGTGTGAAGTTCATTAATTTTACTTCACAGGGATTTGTGCCCCTGAGCTTGACTCTGAATTTTGTGTTTGAACAAAATCTAAAGCACAGCGCAAAACTCGGTTGAAACTACAGAGATTAAAAGGGGCTCAACTTCACATGAAACTGGGCCCTGGTTTGTTTTGTTAGCTGGATTGTCAGCTGCTGTAAGACCATGTAGCGCTATTGAAGGCATTGGAGCTGTGCCAATTTATGCTGACTGAGGATCTGGCCCGGTAAGCTTAAATCAGTGCATGTGGAATCAGAAGCATGCACCTAGAGTTGCTTTTGCTGTATTGATATTTTTGCAGGGTTGTTAGAATTTGGCTAACACCTGAAGCTCTTCTCTTGTATTCCTGCAGAGTCCTGCAGGATTGTTCACAGTAAGCTTTCATGCCTGGTATTTTGAATGGACCACTGAGGCTCTGAATCAATACCAGCAAATAGCTCCAGGGGTGTTAAAGTTAACCTAATGCCACTGCAAGGTGCAATGAAAAGAAATAGATCTACCTAGATGGAAGAAACTCTCTCTGGCCCCTTGGAGGGAGGGTATATAAACAGGGAATGTGCCTCTTCATTACGTTCTCTTTCCGCAAGTCTATTTTTAATTCAATGCTTCACTTGCAGTAAAGTTCCAGGTTGTCCATCCCATAATCACTGCTCTACCTCAATAGGGGCAGTGACTGGTTCCTGGCTGCTGCTTCCTCTCAACTCTCCCCCTTTCCCCAGAAATCACCTGGCTGGAGGATGTTTGGCAGGGCCGGTGCAACCACTAGGCAAACTAGGCAGCCGCCTAGGGCGCCACGATTTGGGGGCGCCGCTGCCAGTCAAGACGCCGGCTGCAGATCGCAGACTGTAGGGAGGGAGGACGTATATGATAAGAACCACGCTCCCAGTGAATTGCTCTCCTGCCATTTAGAAAGCCAGTGAAGGCCTTTGATTGTGAATGGATACAGATAGGTACATTTACACAGTACTAGCTCCTTTGTCTTGTAGGTTGCACAGCAGCCAGAAGGAGAGTGGAGCAGCTTGCTGCGGGAAGTATAAGACCCCCGCTGGGGCTGAGCTGTGCTGTCAGTGTGGTGCAGCCGGGGCGAGATTGCATGGCATGCTCGGAGAGCGGGCGAGCTGCAGGATTTGCAGGCAGAGGAGGCTCTGCTCCCTGGGGAGAGAAGGGAGGGACGCCGTGGCTGGCAGCTCTGCGGGTTCTCTCGCGTGGAGGGGCGGCTAAGCCGCTTTAACCCACCTCCCTGCGCCCCAGCTTTCTACCCTCCCAACCCTGCTTTGGCGTGAGGGCCACGCACTCTCTGCCTCACAGTCCTGCCTGCCCCACACCCCCCTGGTGGAGCAAGAGCCCAGCATTCAACTCCCCAGCCCGGGTGCAGGACGGACTCGTGAAGGCAAAGCAGGCGACACACTACCATTGCCCTGTTGCAAGTGCACATGGCCCGCTGCTGCATGCCAGGGACCGGAGAGGAGCGCGCCCAGTTCACCTTGCGGCTCTTTGAATCCTACCCCATCCGCCGCCCCCCGGCCAAACCCAGATTACACCCTCTTCCCCCTCCACACTCAAACCCGGTCGGCTTCCCTTCCCCTCCCCAGCCAAACCTGATCCTCCCAGACAGTGACCAAACCCTGTCTGCATCGTCTGCTC
Organism: Terrapene triunguis; assembly: GCF_002925995.2. Classification (NCBI taxonomy): domain Eukaryota; kingdom Metazoa; phylum Chordata; order Testudines; family Emydidae; genus Terrapene; species Terrapene triunguis. Next base: position 5,083,791 of record NW_020665065.1, on the reverse strand, counting down.
CCCTTACACTCCCGAGCCAAACCTGAACCCCCACTGACTGAACCCGGTCTGCTTCCCTTCCCCACCTAACCCGATACCCCACTGACTCAACCCGGTCTGCTTCCCTTCCCCACCAAACCCAATCCCCTAGTTTGACGGAGTATCTGCCATTCTAATTTTATAAAAACAACAAGGAGTCCGGTGGCACCTTAAAGACTAGCAGATTTATTTGGGCATAAGCTTTTGTGGTAAAAAACCCACTTCTTCAGATGCATGGAGTGAAAGTTACAGATGCAGGCATTATATACTGACACATGAAGAGAAGAGAGTTACCTCACAAGTGGAGAACCAGTGTTGACAGGGCCAATTTGATCAGGGTGGATGTAGTCCACTCCCAATAATAGATGAGGAGGTGTCAATTCCAGGAGAGACAAAGCTGTTTCTGTAATGAGCCAGCCACTCCCAGTCCCTATTCAAGCCCAAATTAATGGTGTTAAATTTGCAAATGAATTTTAGTTCTGCTGTTTCTCTTGGAAGTCTGTTTCTGAAGTTTTTTTGTTCAAGAACAGTGACTTTTAAATCTGTTATAAAATGTCCAGGGAGATTGAAGTGTTCACCTACTGGCTTTTGTATGTTACCACTCCTGATGTCCAATTTGTGTCCATTTATCCTTTTACGTAGGGACTGTCCGGTTTGGCCAATGTACATGGCAGAGGGGCATTGCTGGCACATGATGGCATATATCACATTAGTAGATGTGCGGGTGAATGAGCCCTTGGTGGTGTGGCTGATGTGGTTGGGTCCTCTGATGGTGTCGCCAGAGTAGATATGGGGACAGAGTAGGCAACGAGGTTTGCTACAGGGATTGGTTCCTGGGTTAGTGTTTCTGCGGTGTGGTGTGTAGTTGCTGGTGGACTGCTTGTTGTTTTTGTGGATACAGACTAACACGGCTACCCCCTGATACTTGACACCATGCAAGGCTCTAATTTTATAAATTTTATTAATAACAATAATTGGATATTATAAAGGTAGAATAAAATGTAGACTTTGATATGAAAGAATGAAGGACGGAAGTGAAAGTGTATTGTGTATAATGTATGTGATTTATTTTAAGATCAATGCTATGTTGTGCAAAGTGAAAACAATAACAATGTCAACACTGTCAGGTTATTCATTTATTTTTATTAAATATGTAGACTAAATAATGAAATTAATAAATTTTCAAGCCGAACGTGTATTAATTCTAATGAACAATGCCACATTATGCAGTATTCATTTTTGAAAGTTTATAATAAGCGATGCTCCGGGGGGAGTGGAGGGGGGGAGTGGGGCGCAAGGTGGAAGTTTCGCTTAGGGCGCAAAATATCCTTGCACAGGCCCTGATGTTTGGACATAAGACTTTCCCTGGGCTGATCTATTTCTCTCTTGCTTTTCCCTTTGCTCAAACCATGCACACACAGATGGTCTGAGAGGGGACTTGTACTATGTTCCACTGAGTGAGCGGCAGAGGCAGGAATACCAAAGGAGTTCTGATTCCCAGCCCCTTGTCTATCTCTGAAAGAGAACTGCTCTAGCAGTTATATGGATGTGGGTGTGGGTGCATCTTTCCAAGCAAAATTATTCACACATGAGATAGACTGGGCCATGACAAAGGACCGTTAACAAAGCCCGCCGGCACTGAGATAAAGAAAGCAACACTCCTGTAGAGAGACATAATTTATTCAGACTTTGAATCTCCAATGAAGGAGAATCCCATATTTAACCAAGTAAAGGCCTTTTTTAATTCCTGTGGTGTCCTGGGTTCTTTGCTGAAGTCACTGCAATGCCCGTGCTAAATGGCTAATTAATTATTTGCACAATACAGCGATTTGTAGCTGCATTTTAATTCCTTTTCTTTCTGGTATCTGTGTGCCCTCCCTAAAGCCCTCACGATGATAATAAGATTTCTTACTGCTGTGCGGTGACACCTACTGGTGCGGGTTGGAAATCCAGGCTCCCCCTTCTGGAGCTCGGAACCAGTGGGCTGCTCTCTACCTTGGGGGATGCTTCTGCTTTTAGACCAGTGTAACCTTATGCCCCATCCCCTTAGGGGATAGATGGAAAAATAAGCCCTTATGTGGTTCTAACTACTTTGTGGCAGAGCAGAAGGTGTAATTGACTTCTGCCCTGACATATTTAATCACTGGACTAAATTAAACCCATTTACTGCAGGCTTCAAATATAGTGATTTATTTATAGACCTTCCTATGGCGCTCATCAGCATAGCGTCCGAGCATTACAGAAGTATGAATGGATTTCTTCTCCCAGCATCCCTGTGGAAGAAGTGGTGTCATCCTCAATTTTTACAGATGGGGAAACTGAGGCACAAACCTTGTGACTTGCCCAAGGTTACGTAGGGAATCTGTGGTAGAATTGGGATCACCTGACCCCTATGCCCGAAGTGCATCCTTTCCTTTCTCCTTCTTCTGTGTGTCTGCTGCATACAGTAATTGCCTTTCCCACCTGTACTCGGAAGCAGAGTGTTAAAAAGTCTGCTTGAAAAGTACTGTTAAATGTAGACTCCTATGTCATAGGCCTTAAACTGCTAGCAAAGTAAAAATTACAGCGACATTTCAGATGAAATCCACCTGTCACATCACTACCAATTCCCACAGAATTCAAGCGAGGCCTTCTCCTAACAGAATTATTATTATTATTTGTAGTGTGATAGCACCCAAAATCCCCAGTCACAGACCAGGGCCCTGTTGTGCTAGGCCCAAAAAGAGGGTCTCTGCCCCAGACCTCTTACACTATAAGGTTTGTCTATGCAGCAAGTTCCTGTGCAGCAAGCCAGGGCGTGAGTCTACAGTGCATCAGGTTGCCGCGCCGTAACATCCTGTGAGGACACTGTTAGCACACTGAAAGTTCCGGAACGGTGTACTACTGTGACAGGAGGAGTTCAGCGGGCAGGTCTCTGTAAGTTTTACTTTGCTATGTAGTTCGTTAATGCTGCACTTCTTAAGAAACATCCATCATGATTTTAAAGACTGTGTGTTTAACAAGTATGCTACTGACAGATCTCACCTGGAGTGAAAACTACTATGCCAAGCCATGGTCTGGGGCTTTCGTTGGGCCGTGGCAGGATCCAAGCGGGTGCCCTGTAGATTCACACCCTGGCTTGCTTTCCAGTAACTTGCTGTGTAGACAGGCCCCAAGGAAAATCAGGCCCTCTGTGTTTTCTAAGCATTACCTAAACAAGCAAGGGGAATATAGGAAATAGTTCTTGTCATTTGAGTGGAACTTCAGCAGCATGAAAATAACGACCGCTAGTGAGATGTGAGTATCCAGCTTCTCTCTGCTTGTTCTAGCATTTAAATGTATCACCTGTACTAATGTTTACAGTGAATGCAGCAGGAGATATGTTACCTACCCTATTTGATAAACACATGTAGCGATCCGTCTAAAACACACAATTTCTTGTTACTCTCTTAATACTGCGCCTGTAAATGCCATTTTCAAATAGCAGGGAGTTTTTCTTTCTTTTTTGCTCTGAAGGCTACAGATTATTTACGTTTTTGTTGTATTGAGACTGTGAAGGTTGCTGGCATTTGAAAAGCGTATCTCAAAATGTGAGCATCAGCATGCCATTTAAACAGAAGGTGCAATGTAACTGCAGCCCAGCTGCAGACACTGTCAGATCTCTCCCCTCCCAGTCAGTCTTGGGAAGGGGATAAGCCACTAGAATGTCTGTATGGGGTCTTGCTGCTGAGAGTAAAAGCAAAAGCCATTTTAAAGACCTGTTTTTTCCGAATCCTGATGCATCCTCCTCACTTCCTGACTGTGATGGAGTAGCCAGCACCACAGCAGTTAGGTGTGCTGCCACCAGAGTGGCTAGTAGTCGGAGCATCACAGTGTGGTCAGGAATGCCTCAGTTCTAATCCTGGCTCTGCCACTGATCTCTTGGGTGAGTCATTTCACCTCTTCATAGTTGCGCTATGAGGATCAAATGCTTAGAGCTAGCTCTTTGATCCCTCCTCAATCCCAAAATTCAAGCTTTTGCTTGAAGCTGCCTAAATGCAGCAGTGGTGGAGGCCTCTAGCATAAGGAAATCCCGAATTGGACCAGCACTATGCCAGTCCCCCTGCCTCCCCCCGCTCCTGAGTAGGGAGAGTTCCAGGATGGGAAAGGGGTATGCCAAGGCAGAAGGGGGCAAGGCTAAAGTGCGATGTATTCTGGTGATGCTGGCTGGCAGAGTGCCTCCTGGGTGCGGCTAGAGCAGCCTTCAGACTGCTCTAACTTGCACTGAGGGCCATTTTGTCCGCCAGTGTTCTTCAGCATCTGGGGAGCAGAATGGTGGAACCACTGTTTGCCCCCTCCTCATGGGTGATGACTGCTTCTGAGGCATACATGGGGATCTATCCCTCGGGGTTACACAGGTATATCAATGGGGGAAATGAGTCCGTAGGTTACGTTACTGCAATACTATCTACAATCACCCAGAAATAGCCACCACGGCTACTTGTGGTGGCTGGCCTTTCCCACCGGCCACACACCACAGCAGAACTCCGTGATCTGCACTGGCTGCCGGTCGATTCCAGGTGGGCTTTAACCCACAAAGGCCTCCATGGATTGGTTTGAATCCCATCTACTGGAGCGATGTCTTTCCCCCTCATGGTACTATAGAAGTTGTGTTTCTCTGAGTCCTTCTGAGCTGGCTCTGATGAAGGATCTGGGGCTCTGGAATTCACTTTCCATCGTGTTTTTCCAGAGCCTGCTTCTGGTGGTCTGCAATACGTGTCGTAAGAGCCACCAGTTATCTCAGGTGATTCCTAGAGAGGAGGACTGGTGTGCTGGGAGGTAAGAAGTGGTAGGGGAGATGATGTTGGAGGTCATAAAGAAGACTGTAATGGTGGCCAGGCTGTGCAGTTAGGTTCTGTACTGAGGCTTGTGCTGTAAGGGGGCTTGGGCCAGGCCTGGGAATGTTTTCCGGAGCTGTTTGTGAGGTACGTTTATTGCTATTGTTAATTGTGCTTTTAAAACTGTAATGCGCTTAGTGCTTGTGAGAGTGAGGTAAAAGTTCAGGCAAATTACCGTGGCATCAGTCAGCATCTGTATGTGCAGTTGGTTGGTCTGTGTTCACCAATGCTGGTTCCTTTGCAGGCGCAGTATGCACAGTAGTGCATGGGATATAACCCACCTATCCGTGATTTCTGTACCCACCTGTTGTAAGAACAATGAGAACGATATCAACACACGTTCTGCCTTTCAGAAGGTCCTTCATTACTTTCAGGCTGTTTGGATGGGACACTGGATTGGGACTGTTTCTGTTCTTGGCTTTACTGCTGCCCTGTTGTGTGACCTTGGACAAATCCCTTCCGCTCCCTATGCCTGTTTCACCTTTCGAGATTGTAAGCTGTATGCTTGTAGAGCACCTATCACAGCAGAGCCCAGATCTTGCTTGGGGCCTATAGCTGCTTTTATAACACAAAGTTAGGAAAATAGGTTAATATTGTGTTCCCAGTTCATGCCTCTGTCCTTACTTGTGTTCTTAAAGGGAGGTAGAGTAATAATAGATATTAGTCATTTGTAGTGTTTATATATCAAATACTCTCGAGCAGTTATCTAGAAAGGGATTTTTTGTTCGTATACTACATTTAAAAACTAGTGATCTCTGAAGAAAATGGGATCACATTCTTAACAATACTTGCTGTGCTTAGTTAATGTAATTGAGCAATACATTACTGTCTGATACAGGCTGTAATTTATTTGGCGTGCTATGAAATCTTCAGTATATTTAGGAATTATCTGTGATACTAATCAGACTCTGACAGGTTTTTGTGCAAGTTGGGGGGGAAATGAACTTCCTATTAAGCTTCCTTTCAGCTGTTAAAGCATTGACATTAGCGACAGGTGAGCCTCCCGAGTGCAGAGATGCCAGCCCTAGGCAGTCATGAGCGTGGGAGCCCCAGAAGTGCTCAAGCCAGGAGTCTGTTCCTCCTCCTGCACCCACTTCAGATTCCCTTGTTTGGGTACACTCCTATCACTAGCTCAGGAGGAGAGAGAGCTCTGGCGGTACAGGGCTCCAGAAGCTGAGGAGATAGGGTTGTGCTCCAGGGTGTAGTATTGTTATGGTAGGAGTCACTAGATGGCACTGATAGTCTTACAAGTTCTTTTTAGCATGCAAGCATTATATAGTCTTTGAAGAAATGCTGTACTGTTGTTAGTTTTGTGATGGAGAGACTTGATGGGGATCTGTTGCAAACAGCAGGGAGATTGCTCTCTGCCTTAATGTCTCTAACTACTGTCAATTCTTGGGGAAGAGTTGCTTCCTAGAAACCGGGCATTGATATTGTGGGCTTTGATCCCTGAAAGGGGGATTGCCTGCTTGCTGTTTGAGTTCAAGGACAAGTGTATACAATATAAACAAATAAGTTGCACTAAGAAAATATCCAGATTTCTGCATCCTTTATTTTTTCCCCTCCATTGGGAAATCAACCTGCAAGGCCCCGACTTTTTCTATTGCTCAGCAGAGGGGCAACGTCGTAGCTTAATATTTGTGTTGTGGTAGCGCTGAGACACCTTATTATGCTAACCACTGTGCATACTTAAAACAGCCTCTGCCCCAAATAGCTTCAGCCTAAGTATAAGGGGAGAGAGAACAGGAGACTAGAACAAGCAGCTAGGAGGATGGAAGGAACCCAGAGATGCTTAGGAGTAGTGTAACGAGCTGCAGTCCCAACACACAGCTGCGTAGCCATTGTTGACTGTTCAGTACACATAACGGCGTAGCTGAATTTTAAAGAGTGATTTGAAGGAGAATAATATAATGGCTTCGCAGATGTTCACAGATAGCTCCTCCCCGGGATAAGCTATATATCGGTGGCCCTTATTGCAGGTGGCAGGGAGATGTGTCTGACCTCTGCCTGCTGGAAAGTTCTCTGCCCATCACTGTTGCGGCACAAGGAATAAGTAATGCTGACACTGCTTTCTTGTTGCTATATGCCTCTCTGGCTTGTAGCCTTGCTGTAGCAGCATTCCTGAATCGCACGCAGAGCAGATAATGAAGATTTAATGAAGTATTTTGTCTTCGGTTTTACATCTAAGAACAGGACATTTTTCAGAGCAGTTGCTTGTGGGGGGAAAAAGCATCCTAACATTAGACTGTTGTGAATTTCACATTTACCCCGTTAGCCATATTGATTTCATTCCATCTTTAATTTTGTTTTTACACGCAGATTTAGAAAGAGTAGGTGATAAAGCTCATGCTACCTCAGTGCCATTTGCACTGGTAGAAATATTTCCGGAGCTACTGTATCTGACAGTTCTCGAGGGTTACTGCATATGCCAACTGTTCTCCAGTCTTTATTCTGTCCTGACAATGGACAACATATTTAAAGGTACACCATGGGTCTGTGACAGCAGGAAGGTACGTTTCTCTATGTCTGATCCTTAGGAAATGATGAAATAATAATAATAAGGAAAAATGTTCAGTCAGAAGCTTAAAATAAGTGCAATTTGTTTAGAGAAAACAGTGGAATGAATAAGCTAATTTCTGATTGGCTGAAGTACTGGTGAAATAATTTCTCTCTGAGCCAATCAGAAAGCAACTCTCCAATAAAGGTGAACCTTGTGATTTCTGTTTCATTGTCCCTATAACTTAAGGTTGCTGGAATAAAGTCTGGCCAGGACATTCACGTGGATGCTTGTCTGTCAGCCAGATCCCAGGCTTAGCCTCTGCATCTGTCTAAGGGGGAAAATACCATTACCCATGATAAAGTTTTACTCCGTTGACATTATCGCTAAGGAGTTGTTAAGATCTGGTCATTAAATGTGAATAAGTCTGTCAATCACATCAGCTAGAAAAAATATCCAATACTCGTAAGTATTGTAAATAAAAGTCGACTCTCTCTCCCTCATGGACATTTTCTTACACATGAATTATTTGTATCTGATGATAGTTCTGGTGAATTTAGTCCTTTAAAAGTCACTGAATGCAGATACAACTAAGCTATTCTTAGCAAATTTGCCTTGCAACATGGACTCTTGCCTGGCTTCTAATTTGCATTTAAAGTTTGGTAAATGGCTTTTAAAGATGCAAGCCATCCGTCTCTGTGGGTCGTGATAATGGGAACACTGCCAAGATCTAGATCCACTCACCTGCCAGAATATAAATATCATTCATCTGTATATAGGGATTTTTCTTTTTATCTGTGTTCATAATCTTGTTTATCAGACAGGTCTAAAGTTAAACAGTTCATTGTGGGTTTAATAAAAGGATTTTCCTTTTTCTGCATTTCCTCCAGAGCAGATAATGGCGGTTTGCAATTGTAATTAACTAACTAATGAACTGATCCGTGTGTGTGTGCATGTGTGTGACTGCACTTCGCTGGATGGAATCGGAATTTCTGAACTGTGTTCTAGACACTATGTGGCAAATAGGGAAAGGAGACTCTAGTTTAACTCAAGTGGTATGAAACTGTGATGTTCGAGAAGAAGGATCTGAGTTGCATCCATGCTGTCACCATGAAATAACAACTGCTTTCATAGGAATCCTTTCATTTGAAAGAGGCTCTGCATGAAAGTAACCGCTGCGAATGGTCCATGGAATTGAGGTGAAGGGAATTTTTTTGGTTATGTTTGACTTTTGCTTTTATTTACTCCTTGTTCTGAGTGTGGCATAGGGTGACCAGATAACAAGTATGAAAAATCGGGACAGGGGGTGGGGTAACAGGTGCTTATATAAGAAAAAGCCCCAAATATTGGGACTGTCCCTATAAAATTGGGAATCTGGTCACCCTAGTGTGGCAGAGCCCCACTGTCAACCTGATACAATGCCTGTGTGCCCAACATAGTTGTAGTGTAAAAGACTGTTCTGTTTTATTTTTAAAATCCCCCATCTATTGAGCAGAGTGAGTGTTGGGACCTCATGCCTGCAGTGACACGGGATCAGGCTGGCTGGCGAATACAGTACTTGGATTACACTAGATCAAGGCCAAAGTCTCGTAAACAACTGGATACAAAAATCAGGTCTCATTGGTGTCACTCAGGTCTAAACTGAGTGTGACACTTGAGTAATCCCTCTCATGTGGCATGCAGAGGGGACATGCTGAAGGATGGAGCTTCCTGCTTCAGCAGAGGGATCCAGAGTTTAGTTCCAGCTCCCTCAGGTCTATGTTGCAGATCTAGCAATTGTCTGTTGGCTGTATAGCATGGTTTTTCACAGTCCCACTAGGTCAGGCTTGAAGCATATTGGTGTAGGGGGATGGATGTTTGTGTGTGTCTGTCTCTGTCTGTAAACTGGCCATGCCATTGTTTGTATTGTGGCCGTTCTTTGGTGCTCAGCCCTTTCAAACCAGAAGCACCAAGTTCACCCTGTTGATTTAATCATGTCTTCTCTCCCTCTGGAAGGTCTCTGAAGGTGAATCCCAACATTACGTTCCTCTGTGAGTGCTGAGGTCGGAGAGTAGTGCCTGGGGACCTCAGGGTTGTGAGATGCTGAAATGCTTCATCCCATAAATTCCAAATAACCCCTTTGGTCTGTAGTGTCACCTCAGAGGGATTAGCACCAACAAGAATAGCAAAGTGGGATAGGGAGAAGGCAGAGCTCTGCAGGAGGACAGTGTTCTGAATGATGAAGGGGTTTCTGCTGGTAAATCAGGTGACTGTTGTTTTCTCTCTACTTAGGCTTCTGGGACACTGCCTGATCCGAGTCCCCTTGGACGAGGGCTGGCAGAGCAGCGCCAATGCCTGGCATCAGCCAGTGGAGATGATTAGCTGAGCAGTTGGAGGGCTCGTACAAAGCATGCCTGGAACTTGCTCAGTGCATGTTGGCTTATAATGGCCAAAGTGAAGCTCGCCATTCTGCAAACATGCACTTATTAATGATGTCCCTAGTTAATCTACTTGCTTGTTATACAGCCCTTCTCTAGAATGGGAGATGCAGCTCCAGTCCTTCCCACAGCCGTTCCTGGGGTGCCTTAGCACAGATTTTACCTCTTACCCACAAAAAATAAACGTGGAGGCAGTTCTATTTACAGTACTTTATTTTTTAAATGTTAATAATCTTCCTTACAATTTTGATTTAGAGTTAGAGAGCCACTTCTTTGGGAAGAGAGGCAAAGCCAGCAATGCCACGGACTGTGCCCATTGATGAGCTTTTGGCACTTCTTGCAAGAAATGGGGGTGTTAGTCTTCAGTGTCTTGACCAAATTCCAGCTGAGCATTGCATCCTGCCTCTCTTAATTTCCCTTGCACTTATAATTGGATATGGTATTCTCAACCACTTCCAGTTCTAAAGCTCCCATTGGTCAGACCCTAATTTGTCAATTACCATCTGCAAAAAATAAAAGAATCTTGGGAGCCTTCTCTGCTTGTGATGTGGGTGAATGAATGAAGTGGTTTCCCATCTAGCTATGCACACTTAATGGCACAGATTAATACAGTACACAGGGGGAGCTACACTCAATATGGCCCGATTTTCAAAAGCACTCAGCAATCTGCCGCTGTTTTTGAGCTGAACATCTCTGAATATCTCACCAAACACAACAAACACTCAAAGCTTAGGACCTAGCTATCTGAGACACCTCTCCCCCAATGGGAACAGTAGAGTCGCCCAAGCCAGAGTCCTGTTGGCCGGCCATATTCTGGGAGGACCATGTGGCTTTGGAATTCATGCTCTCTCCTTTGGTATAGAAGAGCCTGCATCTGAAGACCTTAGGACATGTTGAAAACATGTCTTTCTCTCCCCCCATCACCGCCTGAGATGTGAAAATGAGGAAGGTGGAGCAGGAAACTGTACCTGTAATTTATAGGTGGCTAATTGTTAGACAAGGAGGGGGTTTGAGTTGCTTACTGGTGGTGAGTTATCTGAAATGTCACTGCTGCACTTGAAGTGTATTGAAGCTATGTCAAAGACACCTCCATGTCATGGACACCTACAGCGTATGGAACAGGTGCTTGTTTTGCTGTAAATCTAAATTCATATGGGCAGTCTTGCGGTAGCACGTGCTATGTGGGTAATTGCCGGCGTCGATCTGTATGCATTATTGTAGCTCCGTCCTGCAATAGTAGACATCCCCTTGAAGTCAGTCCGTGTGATTTGAATGAGGGATGTTGGGACAAGAAGCATTTTTTATTTAGGTACCATTTCAAGAGAGAATATATTTTTATATTGTTATGCTTAATCCAGCAGGCTTTCCCCAGAGCGAAATGGTCATTCCAGACAATTCTCTTGACCCATTTTTCTTGTGCAGCTCTCCATAAAAATGTGCAGCTGAGAAATGTTCCCCAGGGATGGGGATTAAAAACAAAGTTGAGTCCCTGCATTGAGAGGCAGACCTCAAGCAAATGTAGAGTATTCCCATGAAAATACTGCATTTCAAAGGCTCCCACTGTTCCGGATGACTGCACTCAACTGAGTAAAGGGAAATGCCAGCATTGGTGTCTTCTGAGACATTGTATGAACGGTACCTGCATTGTAGAAGCCCGTAAGTAAGGGGGTGTTGCCTGGTAGGTGTGTAAGAGTGAGAGTAGTGGGGGCAAAGCCTACTTACAGTTATGCCAGTGTAAATCTGGAGTAATTCCATTGAAATTATTCTACTCTGTTAGCTTGGATTGGAAAATGCTTTAAGATCTTTGGATGAAAGGTACATAAAAGTGCAAAGTATTGCATCTCTCTCTCTCTCTCTCTCTCTCTCTCTCTCTCTCTCTCTCCTGTCTCACTTTCTTGCCTTTTTTTTTTAATGACTGATCACATCTGACTGTATCTGGAACCTAAAATGTTAAGAAATTCCTTTTTCTAAAGTAGTGAGTTAATTTCTTGGGGAATAGTTTATACTGTACCACTTCTGGCTGTTACCATAAGACGTTTTAAACAATTCACCTTTAGGAAGTGATGAGCACTGAGTCAATCGGATTTATGCTCCTATGTCACTTAGGTAGTATTGAAAAAGTAGATTTTCAGTCTACGCTAAGTAGATTTGTCCTGGCAATTCTGCCTGTGTTGTATAGTACTATTGAGCAATGGAGGGAGATGCACTGGAGATCTTAAAGGAAGAAGCACTACTTAAATAACTGCCATTAAAAAAAAGAAGGAAGAAAAGAAAGGAGAAAAGAGGAAGATTCTCTATTGTCTTAAAATAATTGATTCTCAGGCACTGGAGATCATATCACTAAGAAATAGTCATAAGTCTGTGAAGGGTTAATAATTCTAGCAAAAAGTAATTTAGCTAAAACCCTGCCCCTTCCCTCTGCTCTAGTGTTGTCTACAGCAAAGGAACATGTACCATCAAGAGAGGGGAGAAAAGGGAAACTGACAGTGATTCCTCAGTGGCTGAGCTAATAAATGGGATGAAATTTAAACTACCTTCTCATACAAACACAGAGAGAGAGACACACACACCCGAGCTACAGCAAAAGAGGAGAGAGACAGAGAGGGAGAGAATGCTGGGAGTATTTATATTCTAATCTAGGCAATTGAAAAAAAGTCTTATCTCTAGAAGACAATGGATTTAGGAAGCCTACCGCAGAAGCACAGTAGGTGGATTTATTCTTTCTACCGTATATTTTTGAATTTTTAGCCAGAGGGTAGATTGTACTTCTGCTTGCAAAATATGGCACAGTTCTTCTCTCTAGCCTTACTCAGGTTGATAGCAGAGCAGTTTGTACCCCCTTTTCTTTCTATTCTGCCCAGATATTTGTCTAGTTGAAAGAATACCTGTTACTTTTGGGAATGTAAAGGTTTTTGGTTTTGTGTTTAATTTTATCAGTACAGTAGTTGCTTCAGAAGCTCCTCTTTCTCTAAATAGATATGTTTTATTAATTATGGCAATGGTATCCAGATTAAAAAAAAGTCTCTGCTAAATAAATGAAACTCCATTCCAGCGCTCAGAAACCAAATATATGCAGCTGCAATGAAACCTTGGTGGCAAAGCGATGTAGTGAGTTAAAATTTTATGTCAAATTTCAGCTGCTCCAGAGGAGTTTCAGCAGCTGTAGAGACAGCATATAAGCATGTCTTGCAAACTTTACCCACGGAGGAAGCGAAGATTTGGTTCTAAGTAGGAGCCAAGTAAGGTGATGGCTTTAAGGAAGAGTCTTGCACTGCATTCCCAGGGGGTTATGAATCGGTTCACATTTTATTTAATAACTGCATTACCATGATCATTGCCACTTGGTAAAGACAAAGCACTGTATTCCAAGCGTGGCAGTCACTCAGATGGGACTGCGTTCTTTCTGTGGTTATGCAGTAGTTTTGCTCGTGTAGATGATGCTGATACCTTTTGACTGTGCAGATATTCTTATCTTTAGTTATAGTGCATATTTCACTTAAGTATTAAATAGACATTTTAAATCTTAAATGAGGTTTCTTCTTCAGTACCATGTGTGTGTGTGTGTGTGTGTGTGTGTGTGTGCGCGCGCGCGCGGGTGCCGGCTGCACGTTATATGACACAAGGCATTATCCGGGAGACAGTATTTTTCACATCTGTGCATTTGTTTAAGATAAGTCACTCAGAGCTTTGGTGGTGGTTGTAAAATGTCAGGCATGCTATGTGATAAGCCATCTTGGGTGGGTAGATAGTGAAATAAATGACTGACAGGTAAATTGCAGCTACCAGATGGAATACATCTGACTGGTAACAGCACCTGTAGGCATTAAGGCACAGTGTAATGCCAGCTCTTAACAAAATGCAAAGTAGGGAGATTAGAGTACCCAAGACTGTTTGAAATGTACACCAAGCCTCACGCAGGACAGAGTGATATCTTCTAGTTCTCTCCATAGCCAAGAAGGCAGATGTGATCTTAGTGATACCCTTCCAGTGGAGAACTTCTCTTCTCCCGTCAGGCTTCTGATTTTAGTGATTTTGCTCCATTTTTCTAATGTGTTTTGGACCCGGTGATACTGACATGTCTAATCTCTCTCAATAAAAATATTGATAGGTTTCCCCTGGCCCCTTTTAAATAGGGATAACTCCTAACTTGCAGACACTGGTTCAGTTTAGATTCTTAGACAGAGACTAGGGAAGGAAATAGTTTGTATTGTATGTGTGCCACATCACAGCGAGGGGGTACCACAGTAAATGTGGGGCTAGATCCTCAGCAGGTTTGTCCTCAATGGGGCCATGCCAGTTTACCCCAGCTAAGAATCCATCCCATGGTCTTTAGTCTCTGGGTTAAATTCTGATATCATATATGTCTGTGTAAATCCAGAGTAACTCAGTCGATTCCACTGAATGAGTGAGCTGCAGTTATTTTACACAGTAAAAGTTATTAAACAATACTAAATAGCACTGAGCTATGCAGGACCTGGATTTCCCACATAGATCAGAGCCAATGAGTTAATGATAGTATCATAGGAATTGGAGATGGAAGGGAACTCCAATATTAGGTTAGCTACTCCAGCTGGGGCAGGATTTCCCCTGACTCTCTGCACACCAGGACTTAGTTTGAAGTGTCCCAGGCAGTATGCACAGGAAGTTACTTCTAATGTTCTGAATTTCTTACTATCATTGCATCCCTCTCCAGGCTGGGGACACTGATATTAGAGCTGGGCAAATATTTTTCAGTGACTAGTTTATCCGAGTTGACCTGAAATCCCCCTCCCCCCCCCCGCCCCCGGGATTTTTTGGTTCAGCCATTGAGCTGAAAAATCAATTATTTGGCCAGCTGGAGCTGCTATAGAAAGGATGGCTTAAAATGAACCTCACCCCCCCTCGGGCAGTTAGTAAGCCAACAGTAGCATAGACCCTTCGAAGGGACTTCGCTTTCAGTTATGCTGGTGTAAATGTGGAGTAAATCCACTCAAGGCAATAGTTACACTATGGAAGAATTTGGTCCTTCTCAGGAGCTTTGAGCATTGCTGCCTTTCCCATTTGCACTGGTTTAAATCCAGAGTCACTGCACCAATGACAATGATGTTACACCAGTATAAAAACGGCGTGAGAGCAGAACTGTGCCTCTCACTTTGTTTGATGTTACATCCATCAGCTGTCCCTGCCTGTGCGTTCAAAGGGGCTGATTCTGATCCTGCTTACGTTGTTTTTAGACTGGTTGATGTTGCTCCATTGGAGTCACTCCTGTTTTACACTGGTGTAAGTGAGAGGAGAATTCAGCCCAAGGTCACCAGCTTGTGAAGATGCAGTGTCCTGTTTCATCAGAGCTGCTGCCCTTTAAGTTTGAACGTTTTGACTCTCTCCTACCTTGTCACTTGAAAACAGTTAGAAGTGGATATTTCAAAAGAAAAAAACAAACCCTTCTTGGAGGGCTCCCAGGAAGTCCCAGTTTCAAACTGGCTGGGATGGACTCAGCTCTTTATCCTTTGGTGGTAGATAGATGGATACCATGCTGCTTACTAAGTGGCAGGGCTTTATAATTGTTTTTTTAATGAGGTCCCATCAGGGGCGGCTCTAGCTTTTTTGCCGCCTCAAGCACGGCAGTCAGGCAGCCTTCGGCGGCTTGCCTGCGGGAGGTCCCCAGTCCCGCGGATTCGCCGGCTTGCCTGCGGGAGGTCCGCCGGTTCCGCGGATTCGGCGTACCTGCCGCCGAATTGCCGCCGAAGCCGTGGGACCGGCGGACCTCCCACAGGCAAGCCGCCGAAGGCTGCCTGACTGCCGCCCCCACAGCAACTGGCAGGCCGCCCCCCGCGGCTTGCCGCCCCAGGCACGCGCTTGCTGCGCTGGTGCCTGGAGCCGCCTCTGGGTCCCATCTACTTGGTGTGGATATTACAGATCCCCAGGCACTTTATAGAAGAGCAGGGGAGTGCACTTATAGCCTGGAAAAATCTCATCCTCCCTAACTCCGGAGGCTGCCCTCCAGCCTACAGGTGGATGTATTTCAGTTACATTGCATGTTAGGGGGTGAGTCTGCTCTTGGTCACACCAGTGTAATCCAGAGTAACTCCATCGAAATCCAGGGTGTTTATATCACTCAAAGAATCTAGCCTTGCATCTAGGTTGCAGAGCTCTGCGATTGAAGAGCTGATTGGCTACCTTTGAGTGGAATAGGCCCTGATTCCCCGAGTAGTCCCATTGCAGAGGAAAGTATACCTCAGGGGGAGTCCGGGGACAGAACTGGGCACATGAAGAGCTTCAGAAATGCAGATGATCAGTTTGGGTCCTGGCTGGAATATTCAGAGTAAAAGCTCTCCCAAAGCCTGTGGTTATGGGATTCCGGAGTCCAGTCTGGGTTCCTTAGGGAGATGGCGGGAGTCCTGGAGTTGGGATCCTGACTCCAAGGTGGTGCGTGGGCCTGGTGGTATGGCTTGAGGGGAAGGCTGGCTTTGTAGCTAAGATGCTGGGCTGGGACTTCAGGCAGGGCCGGCTCCAGGCACCAGCTGAGCAAGCTGGTGCTTGGGGCGGCAGTTTGAATGGGGCGGTATTCCGCCCAATCCTAGGGCGGCACGGCTGCTTTTTTTGTTTGTTTTGTTTTTGTTTGTTCCGCTCTGGCCACCCTGTAGGGGGCGGGGGCGCGGGGGACGGGAGCGCCCTGCAGCAAGCCCGGCAGGGCAGTCCTCGTCCTTCCCTCCCCACCGACCGGAGCAGAGCCCTGGCGGCAGGCGGCGCGGTGTGAGGGGCCTCGTGGCAGCGCCCCGCTGTAGCCCTGGCCGTCCCCCTTCTCTCTCTCTCCCGCCCGCTCCCTCCCCCTCCCCCCTGCTAGCCGGTCCCTCTGCACCCGCGCTCCGGCCGCGCCGCGGGGTTTTTTTTTTTGCTTTGCCGGTCCGGCCCCCCCCGTTTTTGTGGTGTGTTTTTTTGCTTGGGGCGGCCAAAAAGCCAGAGCCGGCCCTGACTTCAGGTATGTCTACACTGCGGCTGGCCCGTGCCAGCTGACTCAGGCTCGGGGGGCTTGGACTAAGGGGCTGTTTGACTGCAGTGTAGACATTTGGGCTCGAGCTAGAGCTCGGGCTCTAGGACCCTGCAGGGTGGGAGGGTCCCAGAGCTTGGGCTGCAGCCTGAGCCCAACATGTCCACCACAATTAAACCGCCCCAGAGCCCGAGCCCAAGTCAGCGGGCCTGGGCCAGCTGTGGGTGTCTAACTGCAGTGTAGACGTATCCTTAGAAGATCTGGGTTCCATTCCTGGTCGCTCTGTGTGAACTCTGGGAGGTCACTGAGTCTCCCTGGGCCTCAGTTCCCTCTCTTTCCTTTCTGTCATCCTTTGGTTGTCTTGTCTGCTTAGACTGTAGACTCTTCAGGGCAGGGACACTTACTATGTCTCTGTACGGCACCCAGCACAATGGGACCCTGACCTCAGGTGGAGCCTTCCGGTGCCATTGTAATACAAACAAATACAGAATGGTTTGGGTCCATATTCCTCCCTGCAGGAAACATGGCTGTTGTGGGTAAATCTATTTCCTTTTGCCCCTTGCCACTAACAGGTCCCTGAAACGGAAGCTCTGTGTCTGCCGAGCTGTCGGATAGACGCTTTGTCTCACAGAGCATCTGCCAAGCGATCGATGGTTCCCCCTTGTGTCTTCTGCTTGTCACTCTTTGACAATCTCTCCCGCTCAGCAGGATGGCAGCACCCCCAGCAGCACCAGGCAGGGAATAGTTCCCCATAGAAAAATGGGATGCTATGAAAGGATTATGAAATTTGTTTGTCTTTCTTTCTTTGCTTGCTCGCTCTGCAGATTCTTCAGGATCGATCACGTACTGTCGTTATTTGCTCTGAGAGTCACTTTGGCTGCTCTGTACCCAGAGCTGGTCTGTGATTTTTCTCTCTCTCTTTTGATCTTGAGAAACCTGCTGGCTGTGATGTTAGGAGAAACATTTCTTGGGGATTGGTAGTACATTTTACCTTAAGATATATAGGTACGCAGGAGGGACGACTTAGATAGTACTCCTGTCTGTCCATCACACACTACCTATACAAGGACCAAGAAGACAGTTCTTTCCCTTTCCTCAGCATTGGTTAGATTACAGCTGGAGTGCTGCATACAGCGCTGGGTGCTGCGCTATAGGAGAGACAGAGAGAAGGAGCTCAGAGACCGGAACAAAGATATGAGAGGATTCAAAGGGAAGGTGCTATGAGAAACGGGGGCTGGGGAGGATGGATTTATGGGTAGAACACAGAGTTTCACATTTTCCTTTCTACCTCTTGTCTCTGGCTAGAAGTGTGACCTTGTGTAGTGCACGTAACTGCTCTGTGCCTCGGTTTCCCCATCTGCAATTTCATTTTAATATAGTATTCTTGTCAGCGTCCGAACTGTCCTGAAGTGTAGCTGCGTGCTGTTAATCAGCTGCCATATTTTACCTGAGAGGTGGCTGAATTTCAGTGGCAGTTGAAGTGATTCTTACATACAAGTTAAGTATTTATTTTTAACTGTGATTTGTGATCTTTCGATATGATAGGGTCCATATAAAAAGTAAGATCTAGCCACCCTACAAATATCTCAGTGTGGTTTTACACCTTAGCACTCACTAGCACAGTAGCTGAGGTGAGCAGGTTAAGATCTGTGTGTTTACAAATTTTAAAATGTTGATGTGACTCTTGTCAAAGGTGACAGAATGCTAAAGTGAGCATGATAAAAAGGTGCAATATGAAACCATTTTTTCAGTTTAAAGAAACAAATATGTTTTAACTGCATTAAGACACAGGACCAAGATCCATCCCTGATGCAACAGCATTGACTCCAGTGGAGCTACACCATAATATTTAACAGTATCTTTTTGATTATCCAGTCATCAGTCTGAAATGTTTTGGCTTCTCAGGGTGCTGGTCTAATAATTTCCAGTGTATTTTTAGTTCCTGACCGGAATCCATGGTGCTCCAGTGTTCCTACCTTTCGTAACACCGCTGCAGCGCACCTAAGCGTTTGTTTCTAGCAACAGTAGGCTCTGCAATATCAAATAATTTCTGCTCCACTTTCTCTTTGCGGTGGAGAAGCAAATGTGATGTCTCCTGCCCTCAGCACCTGACCGAGTGATGCTTACGTTTTTTGAAGGAGGCTACAGACAATGTAATATGCTCAGAGGTTTACTGCATGACTTGAAAACATTGCCCTGCACAGGGCTAGCCTCTCAACTCCTTGCAAACTGGATGATTACAAAAGCGAGCTTTCTGTGCTTGTGTTAGAGATGCGGAAACAGGGTTATAATGAAGTCTCTCTGCATTGATTGTCATGCTCAGTAACTGGCCATTTACAATAATAGTTGTAATTAGATTTTAATTTTTAATGTTTCAAACAGATTAAGAGCTATGGTTCAGTTTATATATTTTCAGTTACCATTAGTGCAGTGACGGTAATGATGAGCTGTTTGCTGTTAAAATCAGTAGTACGCCACCCCCAGGAATGGAATGCACTGAAAAATAAACAGACTTTGGCAATCACCTTGAAGAAAGTAGCTTAGGTTGGCACAGTTTGAGGCGCTTAAGAATCATAATTTGTGCAGTGGATTGTATCCCTGAAGAGCAGTGCCCGCCTTCACAATGAAATAATTAGAGGCATCTTTCCATCCCCTCTGATGCTTGGGGGTTCTGTAGACCTGCCATTGTGAGACTTACCTAAGCCCGCCCTTGTCCATGGCCAGATTGTACAGCCTGATTCAAAGCTCATTGAAGCCAATGGGACTCTTTCCTTCGACATCCAAGGGTTCTGGCTCAGACCTTTAAAGTCACATCTCTGATGTGTCTCATGGGGCCGTCAAGGGAATGCCATCATTGTCTCTGTTAAGGATTCCTTAACTGGACATACGTTGTACTGGCCAAAGGTTCAAATCTCTATCATCTGGTCTCCCTGCTAAAAATGGTGGTCACTGCTCCTCTTGCCTAGAGAACTGGAGTACAGAGGATTCAGGGACTTGGGAAGGACAGCTGGCCTGCAGCTGATGTCTTGGTTTCATGATAATGCTGAAATAATGGCACTTCTCAGGCCAGATTCTGCCCTTCCTTACACTGTTGTAAACAAAGAGTGGCTCCATTAAAGCCAATGGAGCTGGTGCAAAAGAGGAGAGACTCCACTGAAGCCAAAAAGAGTCATACTGGTGTAAGTGAGAGAAGAATCAGGACCACTGAGTCTATTTTGGCAGTATCCAGCAGTGGATTAAGGCAGGATCTTTTTGGGGGGAGAGCTAAAGCTTTAGTAGATCTTAATCCACCTCTGGTGATACTGTAACCAGTCTGTGGCCACTTCCTGCACACCGTGACCACTGACAGTGTACCGCTTCAGAAGCACAAGCCCCAACCCGAGCTACAGGAGAATCTCCTTTAACTGTGCATGCAGTATGGAGTGCATGACACACAGCCGAGAATGTAGAGGGCAATGGTGACAGTGTCTTTCTTTTGAGTCCTCTTGGGAAAGGCTCTGAATCTGCATCCTGAAGTGTGGTCCAATGAATAGGGCCCAGGACTGGGAGACAGGACACCTGGCTTTTATCCCTAGCTCTGTCATTGGACTTCTATGTGACCTTGATGGAGTCACTTCACCCCTCGGTACCTCAGTTTCCCCATCTGTAACTTGAAGATAATGGTAGGGCTGGTCTACACATGGAAATTGCATCGATTTTAACCAAATTGGTTTCTAAATCACTTTAACTAAATCAGTGCAACTTCCTTGTTAAGCTAAGTCAGTATTGGTTATGTTTTTATTGAAAACGATATCAGATATGATTCAAGAGTGTCCTTACAAATGGGTTGCACCAATTTATTATTAGGGAAAAAAAGGTTCCTTGTACTCCCCTGTCTGTATCTACCTGCTGTCTTTTGTCTTATACTTCGATTGTAAGCTCCTTGGGGTCTGAACCATCTTTCTGTTCTGTTTGCACGGCATCTAGCACAATGGGGTCTGGTCTGTGACTAGGGTTCCCGGACACAATGGTAATACAAATAATAAGAAGAACAAATCTGTTACCAGAACTGCTAGATAAACAACCAACTTCCCCAAAATCAGACACTCTTTTCTGCCCTCCATATCTGGTTTTGATAGTGTTGGGAGAGAAGTTGGCATAGTTAGTTCTGTGTCCCTGAATCCTCAAATCTGCCTTTCCAGGATTCAGGAAGATTTCATTCC
The DNA here is from genome assembly GCF_002925995.2 of Terrapene triunguis. Lineage (NCBI taxonomy): Eukaryota > Metazoa > Chordata > Testudines > Emydidae > Terrapene > Terrapene triunguis. The sequence continues at coordinate 5,062,834 of NW_020665065.1, read as the reverse complement.
TTTTTTCTGTCCCAACTTATTATAATACACATGGCAGGGGGTGGGGGGAAGGGAGGCGGGAGATGGAGAATTCTGTAGCTCATTGGTAGCTCCTATGGATTTTAAAAAAATTCTCCAGGCATATTTATGATTTTTATCCTATTGTACAAATTTCTTTATGGTTTGAGACTGATAAAATCAAAGGCTCTGAATATTCAGATATGTCTGCAGAGACTGCTAGAAATCTGTAAAGAATATACAGGTCATGGGAAGTCTTTTATGTTCTGTTCTTGCAAAGCAGAATCCGACTAGCCTTTGATAGTGATGGTTCAATCTGTGTTCGGAAATCTCAGTGTGAACCCCACGCACACACAGAAAGCAATCAATCCTGGCCTAAATTTATGTCAAATAAATTCATAGCTGAGATGACTTAAGAAATGACTCATCACAGATGGACAAGAGCCAGGGCTGCTGCTTCAGTGTCTGACGGGAGTTGCATCCCTAACCAGAAGAGGTCATTGCTAGAAGAAGCTTGAAGTTGGGGGAAAAAAATCTTCCCCCTTTTCATCTTCCTTCCACAGCTTCCCCCTTTTCTGTTCCTTGTATCAGAATTATTCATAGGCCTGTTTTATACCAGGCAAGCCATGACCTCACTGGTTGGTCACTAGTAAATTGAGCGCATGTAGGATCACTTTCTATCCCCGTATTGTCTGGGTTTTGCAGTATAATGAAAACACATTTCAAATTTTCACTGATGCTTTTCAAATGCTGGAAAATACGAGCACCATTCATTGGAGGATCTTAGAGCGCTTTGAAAATACTTGTTAAGCCTCACACGACCCCCACCAAGGAGTGAGTAGGTGTAAGCTCTGTGGAGCAGGGCCAGTCTCCTTGTTCTGTTTGTACACCTAAGAACACAATGGGATACTGGCCCAAGACTGCATCTGCTAAGTGCTAAATGGTAGCCTGGTGATGGGTGACTTTCCAAAACCCTGAATAGATCTTGCATTGGGGATACTGAGACAGAGAGGATAAGCCACTTGCCCAAAGTCCATACTGTGAATCAGCAGCTGAGGTGAGTAATGGATCTCCTGGGTCCCTCGCTTGGTAACACCCCTTCTGATACAGTCAGTAGGGTAAACCAAAGCAAGAGTAAGGTGAAGTCATTAGCTATATTGTCTTGACCTGTTTTTAATGATCTGCTAGGGAACTAGTAGCTGTTATCCAACAGCTGTTAACTGTTAGCACCAATAACCTCTCCGGCCATTGGGACAGGCATTATTCACAGTCTCAGCCCAGATGCGTTGTTCCTTCGAGAGCACACAGATTGGAAGGATGAAACACGTGGTGTCTCCCACTCACCCACTGCCCTGGGGAAGTGTTGGTAGCAAAAACATCTGACTTGCCTGCCTGTCTCCAAGCTCCTGTGTTCTGAGCTACCTATGACTCAAGGTCATCCCTCTAATCAGGAGCTGGCCCTTTTTTCTTTTAGGATTATTTACAGATGCTTAGGTGTTGGGTTCGATGTGATATTAGATCTATTGGGAATAGCCAGGAAATGATTAAGCCATCAGGATAACCAAGTGAAAAATAGAGACATCAAGTAGCTGTCATGAATGCCTGGTTTGCCAGCGGTGGAGGAACAGATTTGCACTCAGAAGCTTGGGGCAGGGATTTATTTCAGGGGGATGCTAAAATGATTTGCTTGGATCGTTCAAGTGAGCCCTTTGGAGACTGGACAGAGACACCCACCCACACATAACAGCCTTAAAAGCACCTCCAGCTCCTTTCCTTTCTCCTATTTCTTTCGCTGAAAAAAGTATGTAGGGCTTGTGAAAGCTGCTGGATTAAGAGCCATGAAGATGAGCTGCGATGCAATTTAGGCCACACTGGCAGTGTGAGCGTCTCCATTGCTTCCCGACAATGTGCCTCACCTAGGGTGACCAGACAGCAAATGTGAAAAATCGGGACAGAGGGTAGGGGGTAATAGGAGCCTATATAAGAAAAAGACCCCAAAATCGGGACTGTCCCTATAAAATCGGGACATCGGGTCACCCTAGCCTCACCCCTACTCACGTACGTTGAGCCATTTGTATAGGTGACAAGATTTGGGCTAGCGAAAAGGAACTTTCAGTCCACAGCCTCTCTGCTGGGATTGCGAGCCTGGGTGTAAATGGGTGCCAGCTAGTCTCAGTGAATTTCCTAGCAGTTAATAGGCTGCCCTGCAGCCACCAAATGGAAACAGCGTTCAGTCACTACCAGTTTGGGACCCATTTAGAATCAGTGAAGAGTTTTTCTTTCACTCAATCCTTGCCCTCCTACACAGTCATGTGGCTGGCAGTATGGAAAGTGCCGTGTATTCATAATATTCTGGCCCTCGGGTTTTCAGCTGCATAGTCCCTGACCTGTACAAATGGAGACATAAAGACAGTAGTGGCTAAACAATAAGAGAAGAGCCTGTTCAAAGGAGACACCTTTTGGGTTGGTGCCCTTTGGATTTCATTATTTTGCATTTTGTTTTTTTTTGAGGTTTTTTTTTTTTTAGAACCGATTTTCCCTTCCTTCTGACACCTCTGGGAATTGAGTTTGAGCTTGAGGAGGTAATAAAATGAAGACTTAGCAGTGGACTGAAAATTCTTAAAATAAATAACCTGTTCAGAGTCCAACTTGCTTACAGAATATATTGTCCATGCAGAAAAATAGTTGAAAATAATTTCCAACCTCTACTTATCTGCTAAGTGCTGAGTTCAGGAGAGCAAGTGGCTTTTTCTCTGCAACAGCTGTAGGGCGAAATTTACTCACAGTATTTTAAAAACGACTATTAACGTAAAGGCCCTGAAGAAGTAGCTCACTCAGGTGCGGAATGCTTGCACCCTCTCTCAGATAAATAGCACACTAGTGATCCATGCATGAATCAAAGGAATAGGTATGATCCACTGGGCAGGTTTGGAGGCCTGATAAGTTACAGATTTTCAAAAGTGCCCAGTATTGGCATAACTCTACCTCCATTGAAGTTTGAGAATTCTTCCATTGACTTCAGTGGTTGTAGTTAGATCAGTGCTGTGTGCTTTCAAAAAATCTCACCTATGTATATGTCCAGTGTGTGTTTGGAAATTAACTACTTTAATGGAGCTGTATATGTAAAATAACGTGCTACAGATGTACACTCAGCCATACCAACATCTGCTGTGAATTTATCATCTTATGTGAGCTACGTATGGTTGGACTGGGCCAGGACTTCAGATGAAACACCTAGTTTTTCTGCCACTCAGTCAACTGCTGTCATAATGAGAATAGCATTGCAAGAGCCCATGTTTGTGTCTCAGTGGCTTTAAGAGGATGATTGCTCTGTATACAACCCAAAAGATTAATTTTATAATTGCTGGTGCTGTAAGCGCCACCTAAGATTTGGAACCCAGTGGGGTTCTGTAGTGTGTAGGAACTGGGCTGAAATGCTTATTTAGATGATACCTGAATGCAGCAAGGAGATAGACTTGCTATGATGTCCCACAAACAGTTTTGCACCCCCCAAATTGTTATGTTCACTTGGTAGATTTCTGGCACCTGCGATCCTGCAGTTGCTGCCAACAAGAACTGAATGGCAAATATTGTTAAAAAACCCTCAGTCATAGAGTCAGGCTGAGGATGTGTTGTTAGGTTACGTGCTTCTGGAATCTGGCAGGTCATACAATGTCATGTAGGAAGTGAATTCCCAAAAGAAAAGGACAAAGTGAAGTGGGTAATAGAACTCCATGTGCACTGATCAGCAGTGACAATCATAGTGATAGGTGGCCACGATGAAGACAAATACCCAAGCAGCACTTATCATTAGCTAACTTTCCTGTACGCCTTTTACGATGGCTTTAATAAATGGATCATCCATCTTTAATAAGAATTTAAGTCTATTAATAACACATACCATCGCTGCTAACAGCTGCAATGGGCAAAGCAAAGGGGTTTTCATGGAGAGCATTAGAGTCAGTAAAGATAGCCCTAAGTCTCATTTTAATCAAACATACACTTCCCTTTTATCTGCGGGGGGCGGGGGAGGAAACACCAAAGAGAGAACATTGCTGTAAGTTAATTGCTCTTGGCAGCAGGAAGTAAGTTCAGAGTTGCTCAGTTTGGTTCAAGAGGATGGGAGGGATCGGGAAAAGATTATGCAAATCTAATTGGCCCCTTGATGGTTGCAAATTTATGTGTGTTTTATACAGCCAATTAAATGCTTTAGGAGAAGAGGGTTTGTTTCCTGATGCTATTTGCTGGTCTAATTCATTCCATCAGTAGTGACCAGTGTCCAGAGCAGAGGCTGTGGAACTATATGGGGTGCAGGAGGGGTTGGTGATGGGACACACACTCATCGCTGGTTCAGTTCAGGAGTAGGTTTGGCGTGGCCAAAAGTGGTTACTGTCTGGTGGTTGTTTCAAGGCCTGTGGGCTAAGTCCATGTTGCGGATGCCGAGCAACGACACTGACAGCTGGGATGTCATGGACTGAAAGGCCCTGGATACTGTCCCATGGGGTTATTTTGCTGGCACATTGGTGAGGAAGCCCACACTGTATCTTTTTGACTCCAAAGGTGCCAATGTGGCATGTTTCAGAAGCACACTGGGCTAATTGCTCTGCCTCTGTAACTTCATTGCCTTTGATGGAGGTATGCTTGCAGAGAAGTTGGCCCACTGTACTTCTGAAATTCTGTTACCTTTGATGGAGCATTGTGAGCAGAGAATTTGGCCCTTAATTATTAAAGTGAGGAGTGGGAAGGGAAAGGAAAGTGAAGGGGCCAGGTTTTTATTGTTGGGTTTTGTATGGACAGTGGCAGTTTATCTACAATCATCTTCAAATATTCAGAACTGTATTTGATGCACTGCTTCTGTCAGTAAGGGGTGATGAAAAAAAATCAATACCCTCTTACGTTTACAATTTAATACCCTTTATGATAGGCAAATTTCCTTCACCACAGTCCTTTAAATCCAGTGTATCTCTGCCAAGTCAATGGCATCACAGAGCAGGTTGTCTACTGTTTTCACTTGAGATGGCCCCTCATTTGGGGAGCTGGAGATCCTAACTTCTAGTCTGAGCACATTCTAAGCATGTCCATTTCTCTTTGCTAGTTTGCTACTGATAAAGTCATTAGAAAAATGTCCTTTGGTTCAAGAAGTGAAATTGATCGCAACAGGATTTGGAATCCAGCATCTGTTGCTGAGGCATAGAGTGTCTCTGCAATGTTTATGGAAAAACCAGAAATAGCCACAGTTTATTCCGAGCTCTGTACCCAACACTGTATCACACACTCCTGAATGTAGAATGTTCCCTTCTACCAGGTATATCTCAAGTCTGATGCATCAATAACAGAAAGAGAGAAGCCAAACACATTTGGTATAGTTGGGTTTTTTCTTTTTATTTCCAATTTTCAGCCATATTTTCAGTCACTTTATCTGCACTGTCTGTCTGCATGCACACACACTTCTTTTTGCATATGCTAAAGCAAGCTTTTTCGTGTACAAATTTTTAGAGTGAATTTTAGGAGGCTCTTTTTGAAAATGAGGCTTCATATATGTGAGATCAGTAACCTATTTGTGTAGACTGACATGAGCCTGTGAAACATTGCTGAAGGAGGAACATGGGTTACATGGTCCGTCATGTGCTATCTCACCGCTACAGAGAGGACTATACCGGAAGCGTCAAAGAAAGGGGAACCCCAATACTGTGATTCTCCTGGTAAATTATGCAGTGGTATTCTTTGGGGGAAGCTGGGAATTCTTTCCTGGCTCTTGTGGTGATCAGTTTATGCCTTGAAACACAAAATGTTATTACCCTTCTCTTGACATATTAAACCACAAATGTTGTATTGGTAACAAAATTATTCAGCTCCTTTTAAAATCCAGCCTCAGCATTTGACTTTGACCTCCTGCAGCAGTGAATATTTATTGGATGTCTGTGACTTAATCGCAGTGCTTAGGTATGAAGCCAGCTGATCACCTCAATGCTAGCATCTTGTATTTAATTAACTTAATCCCTTTCCTTCATTATGATGTGTTGTTTAGACATAGTTTCCCAACATTTCAAAGGCACTAGACCATAGTCATTCCTGGTGTGACATCACTGAAGTCATGACACTATAAGTCAGTGGAATTACACCTGAGATTAATTTGGTCTACGGCATTTAAAAATAAAATAAAATAAACATCAAGCTGGGATTTTGCTGCATGTTTGGTTTCAGAATTCTCAAGTAAAGCCTGTTGTTCATTGTAGATTTTGGTTCACGTATGGGAATATTTATATCTGTCTTTAACACCCTTTATGTTTTCCACAAGATTTTTTTCACTGTCCATGAAAGTTGAGAAATGTTTAAAAAGAAAGTTTTAAACCTTCCAAAGAATCCTCCTGAATTACAGAAGAACAAATAGTCCCAGACCTAGACCATAATATTTCCACACTGTATGTGTAAGTAGGTGTAACAGCATGAGCAAGATAACTCATTTTGACAATTCAATCTGCAACCTTTCTTATGTGCAATATTGTAAGGAGATATTTTTGATATTTCACCCAGAAGCTAAAGCTAAAAATCAGTTAGGATAGAAATGAAAATCGGTTAGAATAGAATCAATCTAAAATCTCAGAAACAATTTCTTCAGTATTTTCACTTATAGCTACTGTGAATGTGGGAGGTGGGGAGGAAATTGGTGGAAAGGAGTGGTTTCCATGTTCAACTTGTGTAAGAGTGATTAAGTCCATATGTGTATTTCAACACAATTTTCACTGCTTTGCTCTTTCCTAAATAGTGCAGGAGGAAGTGTGCAATGCACATTAAGTGTCTATAATTTTTTTCTTTTTTCCTCAGCATTTGTATCAAGCCTGTTTTACATCTTGCATTGCTGCACATCACTCAAGCGGCACACTTAGTACCTCATTATATTGTAATGAAAATTCCCAGATTTATGAATAATTTTACACAGATAAGTGTGGCTTGTATTTTCCATTAATAGAATTTCATCAGGAAAAAAGAGACAAACATGATTGCCTGTGAGGGTGGCACTAAGATGTCTTGTGGGACACTTTTTCAGTTTTGCTTTCATGAAAATGTAAAAGAAACATTTTGTTAATTTAAAAAAAAAGCCTACTCATGGTGCATTTCTAAAGAATGTGGGATCACTTGTATGTGTCCTCCGGCTCCCCTAGGAGCTTTGCTGGCAAACACTGTTCTGTATTCTGTTGGCTCAGTGAGCATTTAGTAATGTATTGAGTTGTCATCAAGTGCATGTTGTTAATTTCTTGTCAATTTCACGGACGTGCATCGGTCACTCTTTTCTAATAGGGTAATAAGGAGAACTGGGAAGATGGGCTATCAGTTGTGTTGCCCATCAGCTAAGCAGATGCTTTTCTGCTTTTGCTACTTCTTACATGTACATTTTGCTTTCAAGTTCTCCTGACATGAGTTTGACACATCACTATAAGTGACACGGTAATGAGAATCTAGCCATTTTTTTTTTTGGCATGATGACTTACAAGCTGGTTAATGTTAACTCTGGGCATTTCATGGTCTTGCTACTGACCTTGGGTTGCACACTGGGACTGGGACTTCTTATATGTGTGGACAGGGTAGCATGTTGTGAGTGCCATTATGATACAAACAACAACAAGAGAGCAATATAAAATCCCATAATGTGTGAAATGTTTGCAGGTAGGATCTGAGAGCTGAGAAAGTGGACAGAGCACCTAGAAATCTATTATGAGCATAGATTAGTCTGGAAAACTTGGGCTGGAAAGCCTACAAGAGCTGGCTTTCTTAGGAGATGTTCAGTGCTTCCTGCGTCCAGGCATACCACTGGAGACAACTTCCTTTGGGGCAGTCTTTTTGGCTTTATTTGAGCCCTTAGAATTCTTGACCTGGTCAATATCTGGGATTGGAGGCAGGAGTGAAATGATAAAATGTCAGGAAAAGTTTATTATTATTTGCATTTGCTTAAAAGCCGCAACTGGGCACAGTACAAGTACATAGTAAGAGACAGCCCCTACCATGCACCATCTAAATAAACAAGAAAAACAGACTGGAGGGAGAAAGAAAGAATGATCCCTGTTTTACAGATGGGGAACTGAGGCCCAGAGAGAGTAAGTGGCTTGCCCAGCGTCACACAGGGAGTCTATGGCAGAGCAGGGAATTGACTCCAGATCTCCCGAGTTGCAGCCCAGGCCCTTACTCACAAGGTCGTTGCTCATCTCTAAGCAAACCTTTAATAATTTATATAAAATTATCTATATAAAAAGATTGAGATTTTGTTTTGGTTTTAAAACTAGGTGAAGGTGTAGAGAGGTGTTCCCTGCCCCATTTTCTACCCAGTTTAGAGGAGGGTCAGAACTGAAATCCCCAGGTCAGAATACCCTTGAACTTTGGAGATATTTGGATCTGGAGTTGAACTTTTATTAAGTATTGTGCTCTGAACATACGTGGAGACAAACTGCTAAGAATTATCTCCAGGAAAATCAGAGCTGTCATTCTGCTGCACTTCAGTAGGCATGAATAAGTGGCACAGAAGATGACCTCCAGATGTCTCCATTCTGCACCTCCTCCAATGTAATGAGCTCTCCAACTCTATTAGAAAGTTAACTCCATATAAATAGGCTCATAAGAAGAGCTAAACATTTGGATTCACTTGCTTTTCACCATTTCCCATTTTTAAAAATTAAATACTGCAAAGAATTAGCCTAAATTATGCTAATTAGTAACTTGTATTTATATGGGGATTTTCACCATAAAGGATCTCAAAATTCTTCACAGATCTTGCACCCAGAAATCACTACTCCCAGCACTAACATGCATTCACCTCTATGATGGTGTGTGATAGTTGTTTAATACCTCAAAACAATTTAGGAAAGGAAGTGAGGAGCATCCCACCCAAATGAAACTGCAGAGGGGATCATAATACCAGTTAGGCAAAATGTAATACAGTACTATAACTAACCGGTAGACCAAGGCCAAAATCCCCAATCCACCACAGCACTGGAGCATGTGTTTAACTTTAAGGGTGTGAGTGGTCCCACTGAAATCTCCTGAAACTCTAAAACTTATCTCTGCCAATCCAAATGGAATGGATACATAAAATCAGATATGAATCTGAATAGCCAGGCAGTGTTTTAATGGTAATATTCCCAATTTGAGTTTGCTTCTGTTCAGATGCAAAATAAAACTAAAAGTTACTATAACTTAGACTGAATTTATTTATTGGATTAAATAATTCAGGGAGGTTTTTGGTGACGGCATGTACTTTCACTGAAATTCTATCACCTAGGAAGGCTGTATGTGACATTTCGCACTCTTCTATATACATAATTTACACTGCCTCCTAAATATGCAAATATGTGATAGCACTGTTATGCCCTCCTAGCCCCTAAACCAGCCACTTTCAATATTTATTTATATTTTGCTATTCTTTCTGGAGATCCTGCATATTTTTCCATAAATAATAACACTAAATTTAATTTCCAACTGAGATTTCTTTTGTCAGTGTTCTATAGCATGCTTCTAAAGGCAATTGCGCGCAATAGTTCTATAACAACACACCTTATAACTTGTAAATAAATATTTGAGGCTATTCCTATTGCTTTATTACAAGCTGGTGATCAGTTATAAATTAAAGTCAGACTGTGCTAATTGCTTTATAAAAGTATATGACCAAAAATAACAGTTAACTGAGTTTTTTTTTTTTAAAGCTAGAAATGTATTTTTTAAAAGTCTTTGAGAGTTTAGCTTCTGGATCCCAGTAATGATGTATTCTAGTAATGACAGAGTGAGACTTTGGCATCATTTGGATATGTATCATGCCAGCAAATGTACTGGAATTGAATTGAGATTGTATAAGGATGTTCTGGAGAGCTCTCAAGCTGTTAGCATATCTTATAGCAAGGAATCAAATATCTGGACTTACTGTAAAATATTAGTGTTTGTATTAATTGGCTTGATTTCACTCTAGTAGATTTTAAGTGCTTTGTTCCTTTGATCTCTTTGGCTCTTCACTCTTTAGAGCACTGCTTTTTAAAGACCCATTTTTGCCACCCTTCTTATTGATTCCAGTAAGAGTGCTTGTGTAGCAAGGTACAAGTTAGCATGCGTAAGAGGGGCAGAATCTGACCCTATATGTTTGAGCAAGCACCGTATTATACCCTACCAGATCATGGACTTGGTTCAAATAACTTGTAACTTTGGATAATGTTTACTATTTGGGATGGGGGGGAAATTTTCATTCTGCCTTTTTTTTAAGATGGAAAATTGGATTTACAAGTCAATGAAAATTTTCACAGAAAACATCTGCTTTCTTCAATAATGTTGGATTTTTCAGCAGAGAAGCACCAAAATATTGTGAGTGAGACTCTTCTCGGGGTACAGGGCTGGCCGTTAGGTGGGTTGTTGCCAAGGGTGGAAAATGTTTTTGGTGCCCTTCTGAATGGCCAAGCAAAACAACAACGACCCTGGTTTGGCTCCCCTGGAAGCTGGCATCCCAGGTGACCGCCCTGATTGCCTGCCCCTAAGGTCAGCCCTGTCAGGGTATGTCCTTCCCAATTAGAAGCAAAAGTACTAGAAATCTCATGACCGAGCTTGTTCACATGAGTTCACCAGCCTCTTGTCCCTGTCCTACTCCTAATGGGGGTGAAATCTTGACCCCATTGCAGCCAATGGTTAAGAGTTTAGCCCTTGACTTCAATAGGAGTAAGACCAGGCACTAACTTTGTAGTACTAGGATAGTTTGAGAAAACATCCAAGCGTTGGTATGTTTACACAAACCTTTTAAAGTTTACCTATTGCTACATTTGATGCTTGGTTGAGATTCAGTTGACTGATGAGATATATGTATTCTGAATATGCAAAAATCTGAGAAATAGACTGAAAATGTGGTTTTTATATTCGTGATGAACCTTTTCATTTTGTACAATTACAAAGTAAATCAGTGTGGAGCTAAATAAACGCCTGGGCTTCTGTTAGAGAACATGGCATATGTTAGAGCTTTTAATATTGGAAAATCTCATTTTTAGCATGTGGTTTCAATGGGAGATTTTCACAGAGTTAGACTGGCTGGTGGAGATTTGCATCCTTACTAACCTTGAAGGACCATTATTTTGGGTAATTGAACAGTTAATCATAGAATAACCTATACTTTTTTATGCTGCACTTTTCATATTTAAGGGACCGCAAAGCCCTTTCCAAGTGTATACTCACCATTGAACTGGCGAAGGGGAAACAGCAAATTGGTACAAAGCTGTGAGGGGCAGGAGAAGCCTTGGCCAGGACATGGGAGAAACACATCCTCATGTAAAGTGTTATGGGTCCAGCACGGAAATACAGTTTATAAGGTCTCATCTGCTTGGATAATCTGCTGCCTGGATAAATTTACAATTATCTGCTCTGACTAGAGTTATACGTCTAGGTTTTCTCCTCCACTATTATATCAGTTAGGTTACCTGCTGAGAGATGTATTGCAATATACCTTTTAATATTGAAGGTCAAGGTTGGAGTGGATTGAGACATCCCAGAGTTTGGAAATCAATAAATGAAACAAGTGTATGCAACAATGGAAGAAACCGATGGGAAAGTATCTTGGCTTTGGGTGATAGGGCTTGCCGCTTGGGGGGTCACACAACTTGTCAGGGAGCAAGGAGTTTCCTGCTCCTGCAAGGCAAGGTAAATATGCTGGTGGAGCAGCAAACCCCTGCTGCTGGTGAAAATTCTGATAAGGACCAGCTTGAAGATAAGCCCTTAATAATGAAGCCTGAGGGAGACATGTTGGGAGTGGACCTTGGCTCAGTGGGAAAGCTGGAGAGAGAGAAGAAATACAGAAGTGAGGGGTTGGAACGTGGATTAATAATACTGTGCACTTCTTCAGCATAGCAAATTCCAGAGTCAAAGTCTCTTCCTCCACCCCTTGATACCTTTAAATCTAGGGACTGTGGGATCCCAGGATCTCCACCGTAGGGCCTCATCGTACTTCACAAACATTGTCTCAAAATTCACCTGTGTGCATCATTATTCCCATTTTATGCCTGTGGGAAACTGAGGCAAAGAGAGTGGTCCCCTCGTGAGTCAGATCCTGGGATTGGAACTTTCCTGACTCCACATCACTGGCCAAGGTACATGGTAAATCTAAGGAGACACTTCAGATAGCTGAGACTTTTATAACTTTGCTTTATACTGTTAAACATGCAGGTTCCAGTTGTAGCTTACGCCTGGTTCATTGGTTCCTTTAGGTGAATCACACCATTCTCAGCCAATCTGCCGAGCAAGAGCCAAGGCTGCTGGAAACTTTTCCAGGGAGTTACTGTTGTTTTAAACGGGCAGTATCGCTCATGGGAGCCTGAATACAAGAAATGAAATGCCTGGCAGGTTCTGTTCCCAACCTTCCTTGTATTACAGCTTCAGCAACCACCCAGATGTTGCATGTGTTAAACACAAATCTAATGCTGAGGCTAATACATTTAATTTCTGGTTTGTATTATTAGGGAAGACTGGAGAACTGGAATCTGCCTAGTCTTTGAGGGAGTGAGCTACACTCTTGTCAGAAGCATCCCCAGAAATTTTCCCCATGGAATACACAGCTGACCCACTCTCACTTTAGCTTAGCACGGTGTCTACACAGACACTTTTTGAAATCTTACACTAGGCAAACCCTCCTCCTGTCTAGCTCCCCTGGGCTCCCTGCCACCTCTTTCCTGGAAGCTCCCCATGTGGGCACTCACTGCAGCTTCCCATACTTGTTACAGGTCTTGAGGCTGTCACTGGGTCCTGCAGGCAAAGCCGAGGGGACACAGGCTTCTGGAAGCAGGGTGAGATTGTGCAGGCCCCCCGGGGGGAAGCCCTGGTCCAAAAGCCAGTCCCACGGCAGTGGCTAGGAGGAGCAGTGCTGGCCGCCCTACTGCCCATTCCCTCGTGACTCTGCCGCCCTCCATCATGATGGGAAGAGGAGGAGTGGCGGGGCCAGAATCAAGCGAGTGACTTTGCGACCTGGTGCACGGAAGTCACGGCACCTCTCAGATTTGGCCCTGCGGCCCCTTTGTGATGGAGGGAGCTGTGGGGCCGAACCTGAGCAGCGCTGTGACATCTGTTCACCAGGTCACAATGCCGCTCACTCAGGTTTGGCCACATCATTCCACCCCCATTCCTCCCTATCATGACAGAGGGTCAGTGCAGCCAAACCTGAGTGGACAGTGGGCAGCCAGAGCTGGGAACAGAATTCAGGCCTCTATGGGTATGTCTACACTGCAGTTAGAGAGACCCACAGCCCGAGCCCTACTAGCTTGAGTCAGCTGGCATGGGCCAGCCGCGGGTTTTTAATTGCAATGTAGACATACCTTTTGAGTTCCAGCCAAATGCACTGACCATTAGAGAACACTGTCTCTGCCTTATCACTCTGATTGTTAATTTTCTCTTTCTTTTATCTACAGTTTCTGTTAATATAATCAATTTTAGCTATCTCCTCTACTTCCTATCTACTTATCTTTGGGGCGGGAGGGGGTGTTAAAGCACCTTTTGCTGTAGTATCTAGTGTTGGACAAACTATTCATTGCAAGCAGTTAATCTGGTGCATTAGGCTCTTTTCTCTATTTGCAAATGACCCAGGAACAGACTTTGATTTCATATGAATTTGCTTGTTCAGCGAGTATAATAATAATAATACTGTAAATTAACAGATTTGCTAACACTGCTCCACTTGGCTTATATGCTTGTTTTTATTTAACCTTCTGCCTTTATTTGTTTATATTTTAATTTGCAATAAGTTTGACTGTTGTGGTTGAACAACTGTTTAAATGAAGCCACATTATTTGCACCACAAATGCTCCCTGTTGGTGGTTTTTTTTTTTTTTTTTTGTTTTTTTTTTTTGGCATGGATCTTTATGTACCTTAACAGATGCAAATTCTGGCTACTGCGAATCTCTCTTTGCGGGCTGGTGGTAATTGACGTTATAGGGCCAGATTCAAAGCCTAGCGTAAGACTCCTGTTGACTTCAGTGGGCTTTGGAACGGGCCCCTAATGTTATGCCTTTCAAAGATCAGCCAATCTGAGTTCACGATAATTACCCCCCTTGCCAAAACTGTGTGTCTGTCTAATCCTGCTTTCTGGTCCCTTATGAGAAAGTCCTGTACAATTTTATAGACAACTTTCAGTAGGTTTTTTTTAGCCATGCTGTAGGATTTAAAACGATATCCCTGCAATAGAGACGTTAACATTCTCTATAGACTTCAGTGGAGCTGTGCCCATTTACACCAGTTGTGGATCTGGCTCTGTAGATTTTTAGACTCTTGTCATTTCTGTAGTGTCCAATTAACGTGTCTACAGAATTGTAGCAGGGATGCCAATCCTGCTAATGGCAGCTGCCTCAGTTTCCCTTCTTCCCCAGTCAATCAAACTTCACACTGCTAGTGTTTTCACAAGAACCCTTCCTTCTGGGAGTCTGAGTGATTAACACCAATCTTCCACCCTGCTGGGTCACAGCCCTAGCTGCAGGGTTCTCAGCTGGGGCAGCCTTTCTCCCCTTGCTTTCCTTCCAGTTCTCCTAGCTGACTTGTGCTCCCCGTGTGTTCTACCTGGAGCTCTGGAGAGTCTACTCCACTGTGTGGGATCCCCTAGTTCACTTTGACTGAGCCCACAGGCTTCATATAAACTGCAGCCTTGTAAGACAGGAAAGTCCTGCATCTGTCCATCACCTGTACAAATGGAGGCACAGGTAAGGCTGAAGCCTTGGAACAGAGATGCTTGGATGTGCATGCCCCCTGGGACCTGTGCCGTCTTACAAGCACCATGTCCTATTGAGTGATAGAGGACTCTTCTGTAAGCGGTATCGATCCTGGCCTGTGGTAGCGGAGCACTCGTAGGGTTGTAGTTACTGCCTGGAAGGAATCAGGCCACCGAGCCAGGTGAGGAAATCACATTCTGGAGTGTCTGGATAATCAGCATGTTGCACAGGAGCGCAGGGCAGCAGGAATTGATGTAATTTCATCTTCGACTTAATTGTAACAGCATAACACGAGCTAGACCTCTTTATCGGGTTGAAAACATTTCAGATTAACTGGTTATCACGTCGGTGCCATTGTTCAGAAAGCCACCTGTAGTTTAGGCTTCTGTCAGTGACAGAATAATAGAATGAAGCACTTTTTCTCCCTCCCAGGGAGCATAGAAGGAAAGATTGAATGACTTCATCTGTCTTCCCACTAAGATTCGCCTGCTATGTTTACTATGTAAGATGCATCGGAGGACTTAGTACAGCTCTACTACATTGTGCTGTTGGGGAAGTCAGCTCTTCCAAGCTAAGCAGGCGTGGGCTGGCTCAGGAGTGGATATCTGATCCTGCTATATCTGGCCCATGTAGTAGTAATAGTTCCTCACTTAGATGAGAAGGCCAGATACTATTGTGATAAGCATCATAGGAATTATTATAAATGCGACATAGTTTTACCCACCATTGTAGCAGCTGATGTGATGCTACTAAAGGACATGTAGCATATCTGACTAGCAAGAAAGTCAAGATGTTCAGCTATTGTAATGAAGGGCATATAGGTACATTGGCTGATATTGGCATTTAGGTACATTGGCTGATAGAGGGAATGCTTCTGGGTCACTAACTCTGCTTCTGTGACTGAAGCCCATGATTTAATTATTGACTCAGTTATATGCTGAGCTGTGATAAATGGGAGACCTGGGAAATATTCAAATGGATGGAAGCCTCAATGAAATGAGTGTGCCCATTGGAAAGCCAAGATGGAAGCATCCGTAGATTAACATGTCCATGTGTTAAATAGCATGTAGGTCATGAGCGAAACTAGTAAAAATCTGGAAGTGGAAACCCAAAATGCTATAGTCAACTGAGGATTCGTACTGGTACTTAAACATTTAAGAATTTTATAGAAACAGGTTTGTTCCCTGCTTGAGGAATAAGTGAAATATGTGAATGCATATAACTGATTGCAGGGAATAATAATCAAGATTTTTCGTCCTCATGGAACCTTTTTTCAAGGAAAGTTTCAGAGGAGAAATCTGTCATTTAAATACACCCTTCCTGCTACAGTTACCAGATGGCCATGTTCTGTTTCCAAAGGCCATCCACTCACCGCTCATACTATCACAGAAAGCCTCATTATGATCATGAGACTCAAAATAGCCTCTCATTCTGGTTTCACCATTCACCCGTGGAGCATCCAGCATAAGTACAATGGATACTTTATTCTGGCTTCATCAGAGAGAACTCACCACTGTGGCATATCCCGTGTAGCCACAATATTTAATAAAAAGTAACAATGTAGTTCAACCCCAGCAACATTAAGTAATTTTCTTACATGTAACAAGAATATTTTCCTAGAGCTGAGGAGTGCCACAGGTGCTCACACTGTTGTGGAAAAAGAGGATGATAATGGTGTGTGTAACGGATGGATTTAAAGGCGGTTCTACCAGATTGATAAATGGGATTAAGCTTTACCATTGCCCTGGGATGAGATTTAAATTGGTGCCCCCAGGCTCTACCCACTTACTGGCAGAAGGAAAAAAAGATTTCTCCTCCATAGGATCTTGGTGAAGAGTTCGGCAAGCAGACAAACTTTCAGGTATACATAATAGCACGTTGGACGTGGAGTCTGTTGGATCAGAGAGCATGTGATGAGCTATTTCAAAATATGCAACTGAGCCAAAGCAAAACAGAAAAATAAATCGTTCTATGGAAAGCCATCTGTGCCCCCCCTTTTCTTACTTTCTTGACCACAGGATGCTCCATCCATCCTTTGGCCCATTTGGTTTATAGGTAAACATGTCCTTCCCTAATACGCTTTCATTGGATGTTCAAGGAATATGCCTTGGAGATGCTTTATATATGTTGTTTGTGGAGATGCAGCCTAATGGATTACAAAGAGGCTCATGCAAAATGGAAGCTCTTTTCTCCAAATAAGATGTTGTTTTGCAGTATCTTTATGCAGATTATTTCCCCTGAAGCAACAGTGGAATCTGGCATAATAGAAACTACTTTTCTGTGCACATGTGTGTTTAAAAACTCATGAAGTCTGATCCTGGACTGCTGAAGTTAATGAAAAAATTGCTAATGGCTTCAATGGGAGCAGGATTGAGACCACACTAAGCTAGATAAATAATATCATGATGTGGCTTCCCCTTAACTTGGCCCTTTGCTTGTGGCCCCTCCCCCCCCCCCCCCCCCTTTTTTTTTCTGTTTGCCTGCTTGCCTTTTTAGCTACTAATCTCTTTGGGGCTGGGACATTGTTGGTGTTACTGGAAATCAGTTGTTCAAATAACCCCGCTGCTGTTTCACGGACAAGGATATCTGGACAATGCAAGTGGCCGATTCCATTGGACCCTTCCAGGAGAGCTTAGAGTCTGGGGTGCAGGGTACCAAAGCCTTTTGATCCTGTACGATTCCGCAAAGGTTTCCTTTCCTGGGTGCCATCTTTTCCCTATATATTTCTCCCCATATCTTTTCTGAGTCAGTCACTTTTATGTTGGGCCCCTGCTGTCTAGCCATTCATGTTCAGAACATTTAGCGTTAGCCTTTATTTAAAAAAAAATCAGCTGGGGTCAGACCTGATAGCAAAGCTTTGATGCTTGCTGCTGTAGCACACCATTCAAAGTTCAGTCCCCCATGGCTCCCTTGACTCACTCGAGTCTCTTTGTTTATTCATATATTATTTAGCTAGCAATCTGAGTAGAAGATGCATATGGGCAGCATTCATAATTTATCACTGAGGGTGAGCACACAGTGGCCTATGGACAGGGAGTGAGGACAAAATCAACTCGGGGTTGGCTTTTCATTAAAGAAAGAGTAGGATTGATGCTCTCAAACAGCTGCCATGGACAAGGGCAGTATCTGCTGGTGATCAGAAGATGGGTGTGCTACCTTTAGTGATGGGCCATAGCAGTTCAGGGTATTGCCAAACAAAATCAACCTGTGCAAAACAATGGGGTGGGTTAGTGCAAACTGCTCTCCAGAAGACAGCACTCTCAGTAAACTAATTGGGGAAGGGGGACTGTGACTTTTCCTTTAATAGCAGGGAGAAAAGATGGAAGGATCTTACTAACACAGTGAAACTTATGTAGAGACCCATCTGCAACAGCTTCCCCTGCCTTATGACAGTTGAAGCATCCCCATGGGATCTGTAGTTCAATCTTAATAATACTTAGCACATGTAAAGGCCTAATCCAGTGCCTCATGTTGTAAGCTCCTCTGCGCAGGGGCCATGTCTTCCTTAGTATGTGTACAGTGCTCAGTCCCACGGTCGGATTTACACCTTACACGTCCCTATGCAGAGCATCTTCAGCGCCCTCCCCACGCCCCGCCTACAGCTGACCTTCGTGTTGCACACAGTTTTAGAGAGGTAAGGTGCTCCTAGAACGCCAGCACCCCTAGGCATGTGCCTACTTTGCCTAATTGGAAATCCGGCCCTGCCAGCACCTGATCCTGATTGGAACCTCTAGGTGCTACCTCAGTAGAAATAATAATAGCAAGGTGTGCAGCGCCCTCCCCTTGGCAGGACTCAGACTGTTCTCACCTCTGAGTGGGAGTGCTAGGATGTTCACTTACCCCTTCTTTCCGGGCTACGTTTACCCTGGGTTTTTTCATAGGCCCAAAGTCTAATTTCCTTTTCTTGCTTCTAGTATTGAGGCTTGCTCCTCTCTTTTGACCTCTAGTTACTATAGGGCAATATAACTGATAATAAGTTAGCAGATCTGTAGCCAGTACACTATCCATAGTGGTCCTCATTGTAGACTTGGGTGGGCAGAACATTCCTCCATAATGGTATGGTATATGGAATCACAGTCCATTTTAAACGGGCGTTTATTTAATAAGGCAAATACAGACACAAAATAAGTAGGCTTCCACACAGCTTGAGCTCTAATTTTGTCTCACTTGTTCACCCTCCTGGGAACTCTGTACACCGGGCGGGGCAGCTAGTGGCTGAATAATGTAGTGCAAGAAAAGTTATTACTAGAGCTGGTTGGAAATTATTTTATGACAGTTTTTTGTCAGACAATGCCAGTTACTCAAAACAGGAAGTTTTGTGGGAAAGGGTCAATTTTGACAAAAGTTTTGCCAGGAGAGTTTTTCAGGTCTAGGATGGTAATTTTTGGTCAAATTGAGACAGAGCGCTACCCATACTCACCTCTTCTGCCTGCTTTGGGGCGGGGACTTGAACCTGGGTCTCCTATATCCCAGCTAACTGCCCTGAGCACTGGACTACAGAGTCAGTGTTGCTTTCTCTTGGTAGCTGGTTATTTAATTATTTATACAAAATGGAACAGCTCCACCAGGAGAGATTTAGAAAGAGAGACTGACTTGATACGCTGGTAATGAGGGCACTTAGCTGGCAGACGGGAATCAGGGAGAGCAGGACTTTGAACCTGGGTTTCGCACATCCTGGCTGAGTGCCCTAACCACTCAGGTGGGGTCTCTTCTCAGGAGACATTTTACAAGGTCTCAGTTTTGTCCCAGTGTGGAACAAAATCGAATGGCAAAACCTCCAAACTATGAACAACATGGAATTCTTGTTTTGTGCTCAGCCCTAATTGTTGCATTCTGGCCTCCAAACAGAATTGGAGAGCAATGCAGATCAGTGAGCTCTTCCATCTTCCCCTGGGGCATTCAGAGCACCTTTAGCAAAGCTGTCAGCCGGATCTCTCAACATGCAGGTCTTTTGCTTGGCATCCTGGCATGCGAATGACTGAGCCATCCAGCTGCCTCCTGATGCCACCACAGCTCTAGGAAACCTGACACAAACATGGTGCGGTGCTTTGATTCATAACACCTCAGGTCCCATCAGGTGCGTCTTGTAAGCTGTTCCAGCTTTCAATGATGAAAGGACCCCTCCATATTGGGTACATCAAAGGGCTTTCAGTCAGTAGGTAATTAACTTTGTGCTTCCTTGGGTGTGGCACCCTGCCTCTTCTCGGGGCCCTGGATCCATTCCTGCCTCCTTGGATCTGTGTAGGAATAATACTCAGTATGAGACATGGAAACTGCAGCCTCCTTTCAGATAACAGATGCCTCCCACTTCAGGTTTTAAATATCTTATTGTACCATTTCACGTTGTGGGTAGGGCACAGAAAATTTTCTCCTGATTCCCAAGTGAACCTCCATGTCATCATGACATAGTCTGTGTGCACTCCAGCCAGCATTGCCACTGGAAAATATTGATGTCATAAAACGAAAATCTGCATTTTATTGCCGGAAGCTTCCAAGGTACAAAAATCCATCAGGAAAATGAGACTTTATAGAAAGTGTCTTCAAGGCAAGTAATCAGCCTTCCCAAAGAGATACTGATTAACTGCCTTCCATCCC
This sequence comes from Terrapene triunguis, assembly GCF_002925995.2. Lineage (NCBI taxonomy): Eukaryota > Metazoa > Chordata > Testudines > Emydidae > Terrapene > Terrapene triunguis. Next base: position 5,042,540 of record NW_020665065.1, on the reverse strand, counting down.
TCCCCGGAAGCCAGAAACAAACATGAATTTGAAGAAGAATCTTTCACTTCTCTCCCCAAAAGCTGCACTGTTTTTATTACTATTGTTACTTATCATTTTGAGCACTCCAACAGGCTCAGGATGCTCTCCACAGAAGGATTGCTGGAGGCTTATGGGAAATTGTCGAGGGAATCTGAATAAGATAGACTTTGGGCTTGTCTACATGGTGCTTTTGTCTGGACCGGGCAGGGGTGTACATTTTAGTCTGCACTAGTGTGCCATGCACTAACTGGCCTGTGTGGACCCAGCTGGCATGCACTAAAAGTTCCCTTGTGCTTATCAACGTAGTCCTGCCAGTTAGCACAGCATGCTAGTGCACGCTACACTTTACCCCTCTCCGGTATGGGCTAACTCAGTGTCTAGACAAGCCTTGTCCGTTTGGATACATTTCCTCTCAGTGCTAGGATGAAACCTTTGGGCTGGATAGTCAGCTGCACTGAGCTGAGTGTAGCAGCGGGGGACTGTAAGGGAGCTGTCTGTGGCTCCCCTGTCTTGGATTTTGAGTTGAATAGACTTCAGGTACAAAGAGTTCAGGGCTGCTCTAAACGGTGCGAGCTCACTATAACCACCAGCAGCTGCTTCATCCGCTGGGGATTAAAGGTAGCAGTGTTCTGGCTACGCCCTGTGTGCCAGAGAATATGCTGTAAGAACCAGCATAGCTGGCTCTATTCCACCCAGCTGGCTGGGTCTGCTGCCTTTGTTGAACCCCTTTGCACTAGTGGACTGGAGCAAAGGGCTGTGTCATGGGGGAGGACCTGACTCTTGAAGTTCGTTCGGTTGAACACAGCTTTTTTTTCACGCACTGGCCTTTTCCATCAGAGAATCGTGCCTCAGAGTTCAACATGGCTGTGCAGCAGAGATCAGAGGGCCTTGGTACAGAATTTGGGTCCAGGGAGCGCAGAAGTAGTATAGACATATCCTAAGTAGAGCAAGTCTATTGAAATGTGTTTGTGCAGGTTCCTGGGGCACGTTCTGCATGTGGGCTGGACCCAGGCTGAGTATACCTGAATTCTCTGCCTTCATCCCCAGGTTTCTGCAGCAGAGCTGTGCAGGATTGTGTTGCACTATGAAATGTATGTACCGGTTTCAGGTTCCTTCCATAGCAGCATTTTACTGACCTGAATATGAAAAGAAATAATGCAATTAGTAGAGTCTTCTCCCTAGTATTACAGCACGGGGCACGTACATGTGAATGTCCCGAATGGGTAATTGCATGCACAGAGTGGTCTCTAGGTGCAGTTTCAGAGGCTGCTTTGAAAAATTGCCTCCTAATCTGAACCACTGAGTTCCACTGCAGGGAAATAGCATTGGGAAGACAGATTTTTCTGTCTTGCACCTTTCCTGTCTAAATGATCTGCTGCTTTCTTGCTCTGTGCACCCAGAGAGCCTACGTTCAGTTGAATAGAGCTCTTTGTGTGCTAAGCGCCCTTCTTTATCAAATGCATTGTGGATCTATCCATCCACAGTGAATACAGCTCTATCTGTGTTATTTTTAACTTGGGTGTCGCTGGACATGTTTGGAATTTCTGCAAAGATGGTGATTTTTCACTGCAAACAACAAGGCTGACAATGGAATACAACAATGTGCATTCTCACTGAAGTAATTTAATACATTCTCTCAGTGGTGCATAGTTAAGGATAAAGATGCTTTCATATCTTTCTGACAGTATATTGTGAATGGCGATAAGAAAGCCATTGATTTCCTAATAGAATATTATTGATCCTTTTGGAGCCATGAATGGCTTTTTAGAAGGCACTGCATGCTAATAACTTCAGATGAAAATGAAAATCAATCTCTTATAGTAGAATGCAAAGGTCCAAGTTAACATTCGGCCCAGGTATGGTAAAACAGCAGTGCAAGCCCCATATAGGATGTCCAGGCACCAGGATGTCCAATAGGCACTCACAGCTGGGTTAATTCACATCAGTGTGTGGACTCCAAGTTTATAATTTTTAAGAAAAAGTTCAAATGATTGAACTTCTAAAGACCTATTACTGGGTCAGCATCTCAGGTACCTAGATAACATCAAGTCCAGATTAACTAAATCTTACTGCCCTGGTAGTAATCTTGACAAAAGTTATATAGTAAGATGACCAGTATTTAAGTTGCTCAGACAGCTGTTTTCGCTGGAAGTGTTGGACATTTTCAGTGGGTTAGCCGGCTAGCCCATGGCTTTGCAACGTCTCTTCTTGTGACAGTTGGATGGGCAGTCACTTTACATTCGGGAGTGTAAAGAAGAGATTGTCACATCCTAACCAGGCTGAGCAACTCATTCTTTTGAAGCCCTGCTGTTAAACTGTAATACTCCCTCGTTCTCATTTTGAAGAACAGATGGTGCAGATTATGTTTTATGAATCTAGAACATGTTAGGGGTGGTGAGCCACCAAGCCCAACTGATCGTTGGATCTTTTGTATTAAGGGATCCGTGGAAAGCTTTTGGAGTTGAGAAAGATTTTTGTTGTGTTCCCTGGATTGCCTGGAGCGCAACGTGCTCATTCATTTGCGAGCAATTTGAAGGCCTGGAGGACTGCGGTTTAGCTTTCTCTCCCTTTTGTGGTATTTTGCTGCTTTGGCTCAGAAACTGGAAAAAGAAAAACAAACTTCCCTGTCTATAAAAATGCAAAGGAATGTGGAGTTTGGTGGTTTGTGGCTTTCAAATTTCAGGGTGGAAGACTTTTTAAAACACATTTTGACATAAGTGAAATCTGCATGTTCTTGGAGAACATGACATTGAGAAGCATCTTGCATTTCCAGAGCTATTTTGCACCTACAGTTAAGTGTGGGCACATTACATAGCTTTTAGACAACTAGCTACCTGATCAGAGATGTCTACATGCTACAGATTCCACCTGCAGTCTATAGTGGGAGTGGGATTTTGGGGCAGTTTCCCTTTTTGCAGGCATAAAATTGCATCTACAAAACTCAAAGACTGGTTGGAGGGGAAATGAAGACCTTAGTGGCCAAAATATATTGTCAGTAAAACTGGCACCAAAACCAACCAGCCCAAATCCTTCTACTTTCTATACATTTAGACAAGGGATCACCACAAGCCAAGAGAGAGTTCAGCCTATCATGTCCATTTAGTCCATGGTCTCTGCTGGAAAGCAGTGTCTAAGTTACTCTAATACACCAAACTTCTTGATTTAATGAGCACTACAATATATTACTGTTAAATCAAACAAATGAACTGATTGTGTATGTGCATTAGTACAAATCTACCAAAAATAATGGCTGTTAATGACACTAGAACGATAGCTTTAGATAAGATTAACATACCTCTGAGCATTGTAGATGAGTTGTTTTATACAGTACAATGCTTCAAGGGTTTTTTGATACTTGTAGCATGTGCATTCCTTAATTAGAATTAATTGAAATAGTAATTCTCACTACCTGGTTTATTATAAAAATAATTACTGCCTTATTTTTGGAAGCATGTGGGCAATGGGCATGCTGTTGAATTATAACAATTCTAGACAGAGTGGAGCACTGACAATGACTGGATTGAAGGGAACAATACAATTATAGGCTCCAGCAGATATAGCGGTATCTTTAGGGGGAGGGATGTGGGGAATAGCACATATAATTCCACTCTTTACCAGTTTTTGAAATCAGTGACTAACTACATTAGCCTGGGAGCTAAAGGTCCAGAAAATACAAAAATTGGCTACCGCATTTTCTGTCCCATTGACAAATCCATCCCATTTCTTAAATCGCCTACAGAGCATATCAAGGTCTATATTTTGGGTGGCACCATGTATTTGTGCATCCAGAAATACTCTGTGATGTAACTGATTTCATAGCATGGATTTCACACAGTCGTAGTCAAATTTAGAACTAATTTTGGTAGATAGTTTCAGCTGCATCAAGGAGTAAATTCTATCCTCCGTTACACCTGCATAACCCCACTACAGTCAATGGAGTATAGCAGTATAGCAACAGACACACTTGAGTCTATTTTTCTCCTCTATGGCGCATAATGGTCATTGGAGATGCATCTTTTCCAAATGGGAGGTGACCCCGACATACCAAATGAATTTATAACCAAGAGATTGAAACTAAATTTGCTTGTAGAAAATAGAATGTATTCACCGGTGATTAAGGAATGTTTTTCCTTTTGTAAATTGAAAGCTGGGTTTTTTGGGGGTAGGGATTTGTTTTATTTTTTTCCCTTTGTTAGTTGTCTGTTGCTCGGTCAATCAGTTTCTTAAAGAATTCTGGGAGGAGACAGGAAGGTTCCGATTATAGGTGTCTTTTCTCATGGGTTGGGATCAGGAAGGGTCTTAGAAAGGGAGTTTGGGTGGAAATCATTGGGAGCTAACTATTTTGGGGAGATACTTCAAGGCGAGCCAGAGTGGATGTGGAACCTGTTGCGGGGGTGTGTGTGTGAATTTGGGCTGATCCTTTGTGCAGAGAATATTAGTGCCAGTAACTGACTATCAGATTGAGAGAATGGCAAAAGAGTAAGAGTCAGCTGTTCGGCTGGTATAAACTGGTGTAACTCCACTGGAGTCAGTGACCCTGGATTTATTGGATGGGGTAATAATCAAGTCAAAAGATCTAGGCTGATTTGCACCAGCTGAGGATCTGGTCCTGTGTATTCTGGAGAGAGCAGTTACCTCTCTCTGTCCAGCCAGCATTCTCTAGCCACCAGCAAGGGATCTGCAAAGCTCAGCACTTGGTAGTGGATTGAGACCACTCACTCATTTCATAAAGGCCACCAAACCACCATCGGTGGTAACAACTTCTTAGTGGCTGCTGACCTGGGCTGGCTGGTTTTAAATCCGTGACCTAGGTTTGAAAGTTCATAATCCCTTAAGCAACCTCCAAGCCATCCAGTCTTCCAGGTCAGTGCCATGTTGCCAGACAAGTGCAGTGTATCTAACGCAAAACCTCAGTTGACATTTAAGCATTGTTGGCAGGCTCATTTCATTGCAAGGCCCCATGAACGTTAACCTTCTCAGCACACGTCAGATGTCATCCCGATGAAGAATAATCTGGTGGCTTGTTCTTACTGTGGAGTAGGGGCAGTAATTGGCAAATGCAGATTTTTCTCCCTGTTTGTCACTCAGAGAAGGTCTGTGATTTAGAAAACCTCATTGTCCTAATAAACCCTGTGGCAGCATTGGGATTGCTGTCTGCTTCCATTTCAATTCCCCGGTAGGTACAGTGAAGCATAGCACATTCCTGCACTTTATACGCAGCGCTCAGAAATGGAGTGGCCGATCACCAAACTATGGCTAGTATAGAAGAAAGAGTATAAGGAATTATTGGCATGAATATTGGGTTTAATCCTGTAGCCCTTACTTAGACACAATTACCGATGATGCTAGCAGGATGCTAGTCCTCTCTGGTGACTCCTATTGACTTCATTGGACTTACACTTGGGGTGTATTTGGCCCAGTAGGAACTTTGCCCCAAATCATGGATGTAAAAAAAAGGGTGTGGGGGGAACTGGAGATGTCCTAAGCTCAAATATCCACAATTTACACACAGGGAAATACTGCTACCATATTGTATTACAGAACAGAGTGGTCTGAAATGGATTTGCTCTCCCAGTGTTCAACTCTTTCACACAGAGGAAATAAGGTCAGATTTCCAGTATAGGAGATAGATCCCTAGTAGCAGGCCCTCTGTCTGAAGAGAGCTCCCCAAGTGGACTAGGTTTGAATCCTACTCACTCACACTGCTTTTATGCTGGTGTAATGTCACAGACAGACAAGCCTACTACTAAGAACCATTCTCATGCACTTTCAGTAGAAGATCCACCTCCGTTAAGCAGCCAATTTTAAGGATCCCTTTTCAGTGTGCCCAAGCCCTCACTGGGATGGCAATAAACAGCCACTCTCCAAATGTAAACAGAATAGATGTGTCTTCCAGACGTATCCACTGTATTTTTAGCATCCCAATCAAAATCCCCAAAGCACCATTAGGTCAAGAAAGCAGCTGTGTTAAGTGATATAACAAGGTCCTGTATTTTGTTCTCCCTTGACAATTTACATATCAGATCTGCTTAGTGCTCAAAACGAGGTTTTTCTGTCTGCCAGCCAGGTCTGGTGTCTGAAAAACCAAGCCGTGCTCTTCCTGCTTAGTACATGGGGAAGAAAGGCCTCTGGAAAAATGGCTCGGCAGGTTCCTCATGCCCTACAGAGCAGCCTGGAGACACCACAGGGAAGAGAAGCCTGGACTCCCTGGAGAGGGGCCAATGTGGGACACCACAGTGAGGAGGAAAGAGGAAAATCAAGGACTTCGAGCCCCTGCACCAGTGATTTCTCCCCGATCCTGCTCGATGAATGTGACTAGAGTTGTGGAGCCAGAGAGAGCTTTGCTAGTGAAGAGAGAGGCAGAACAGCATCCACATTGCGCTCTTCTGGCAGCTCCGTCAACTCTGCCCTGCTGACAAGAGGAGAAAGTTGTTTTTGTTGCTCCCCTGAGCAGATCTGACTCAGGAGAGGCATAGGAAGGAGTGTACCTCTCCGCTACGCCTCACAGGGTACATCACTCACTTCAGGCCCAAATTTACCTCCAGCCCACACAAACCTGCTGTCGCCTCATGGTTTATTTCAGTGCCTTAAATGACTTCAGCTGAAAGGCTGAATCTTGAGGCTGGAGTTATGGAAAAGTTTATGGCATGTCACTCCCAGCTCCATCCTCTGCTAATGTATCTGCAGTGTCACTGGGGGGCTTTGTCACATATTTCAAAGGCCAGTGTGTCACCTTTCAATCTTGATGGGTTGGGAGCTGTGCATAGAACTGAGACAAGCACCAGGAAGGGGTGGGTTGGAGAGAATCACTTTTTGGCCATAACCAGATTTTCCAGAGGGGTTTCTGGTTGTATTCACATAGTTTTGAGACTGTATAGGCAATAGAACAATAGTTTGTTTTTTTCATTTGACCCAAAATTACATTTTACTGTAAAAATGAGCAATGGAACATGTATAGATCCTGGAATGGAATCTGCAATTAGTTATGCTGTCTATATCACAGTATCTGATCTGGCCAGTCATATTTCTAAGGCACGTGTCGTGTCTGTTTTACGTGCCACAGAGCTCTTATTGTGCATAGGAATCTATTTTTCTTATGTACTTATGGCCCCATTTCCATAGTATCTGTGCACCTCTCAGTCTTTACTGGACTTGTCCTCACAGCACACATAGGGAATGGAGGCATGAAGAGACTAAGTGACTTGCCCAAGGTCACCCCGCTAGTCCTAGGCAAAGCAGGTAACTGAGCCTAGTTCTCACAGGTTCCAGGCTAGCACCTTATGCACTAGGACATCGTTCCTCCTACAGGTAACGTAGGAAGAAATATTCCTACATGATCACAAAGAACTCGCTGGGGCACATTTTCAAATACACATCACAGGTGCCCAGCTTGACACAGCAATATGGGCCAAATTCTGCTCGTGGCTGTGCCAGCGTAAGGCTGGAGTAACTTTGCTGACTTTGGATTTACGCTGGTGTAACTGAGTACAGAATTCAGTTATCTCGGTTTAACCAAGGGTTGCTGTCTCCGCAGCTGAATTCCGTCCAGTTTTTCAGAATGGACTTCTTTTTGGGTGTTAACAGGATGAATCATAGAATCATAGAATATCAGGGTTGGAAGGGACCTCAGGAGGTCATCTAGTCCAACCCCCTGCTCAAAGCAGGACCAATCCCCAACTAAATCATCCCCACCAGGGCTTCGTCAAGCCTGACCTTAAAAACCTCTAAGGAAGGAGATTCCACCACCTCCCTAGGTAACGCGTTCCGGTGCTCCACCAACCTTCTAGTGAAAAAGTTTTTCCTAATATCCAACCTAAACCTCCCCCACTGCAACTTGAGACCGTTACTCCTTGTTCTGTCATCAGGTACCACTGAGAACAGTCTAGATCCATCCTCTTTGGAACCCCCTTTCAGGTAGTTGAAAGCAGCTATCAAATCCCCCCTCGTTCTTCTCTTCTGCAGACTAAACAACCCCAATTCCCTCAGCCTCTCCTCATAAGTCATGCTCCAGCCCCCTAATCATTTTTGTTGCCCTCCGTTGGACTCTTTCCAATATTCCCACATCCTTCTTGTAGTGTGGGGCCCAAAACTGGACACAGTACTCCAGATGAGGCCTCACCAATGTCGAATAGAGGGGAATGATCACGTCCCTCGATCTGCTGGCAATGCCCCTACTTATACAGCCCAAAATGCCGTTATCCTTCTTGGCAACAAGGGCACACTGTTATATCCAGCTTCTCGTCCACTGTAACCCCAGGTCCTTTTCTGCAGAACTGCTGCCTAGCCATTCAGTCCCTAGTCTGTAGCAGTGCATGGGATTCTTCCGTCCTAAGTGCAGGACTCTGCACTTGTCCTTGTTGAACCTCATCAGATTTCTTTTGGCCCAATCCTCCAATTTGTCTAGGTCCCTCTGTATCCTATCCCTACCCTCCAGCGTATCTACCACTCCTCCCAGTTTAGTATCAATGAGGATAAGGCTTTCTCCGGGATGCCAACATATTTATGTGCAGAGCTCTTTGGGGCTGTCTTTCTGTTCTGTGTTTTGTACAGCACCTAGCACAATGGGATCTTGGTCCATGATGGGGTTTCTAGTACGGTACTACCACTTTACAAAGCATTAATAATAATACATGACTTGACTGGACAATAGCTCGCTCTGACCTTTAGAAGGGGCCTGAAATATAAATAATGAAAAGTCAGCCTCTATAGAGAGCATGAGGTCAGAACAGGAATGAAACAGTGTTGCAGACAGCAGCTGCTTGATAGATCACTAGATTAAGACCAGCGGTGCAATGTTGGCTCCACCGGACTAAAAGGCAAAATCTCATTGACTTCAGTGGGGACAGGCCCTTCCTTAAAAAAAATCTGATAACTGGTAGCAGTTGGCATCCTCTCTGTGGCCCAGCTGTAGAGGTCAGTATCACATGTAAACGTACACACGTGCGCACAGACAGCAAAGGACCCCAGCCAAAAACGTCACTCATTTATTGTAACTAATCCTTGGTTGGTTGTGCCTGTTTTTCATTGTTCAGAAGCAGAGCAGCATACGTTCTCTAGGATCAAAGGATAAATCATCTGCAACAGGGTGCAAGGGCCCCGACACACAATGGGTCGACTCCTGCATCCCTTCTCCCTCTTTTTGCACAGCTGTTCAGAAGAAAGGCCGGTGGGGACCAGAATTAGAATATCTGGGAGTGATGAAGAGCAGTGCAGGGCAGGCTCTGCTCAGCTCTGATTTGAGGGTTCTGTAGAGCCTCAAGCTGGAGAAGATTGTGTTGGCAGTTCCTAGTCCTTGTGTTACCTGGTTCTGATTTGGGTTTCTCCTGATTGTCCCCTGCTGGACAGACCTCTTTTCCTGTTGCTGTGTTACTGCTTGGCTGTCCCTTGCCACCCAGCCTTACACCATCTTCCAAACGCAAAAAGAAAATGGTTACTCTGAATCTCTGGCTCCATACAGCCTCTGCTCTCTTTTGAGTGTCACGAGCAGAGATGCGTAACAAACAGGTTAAAACACTTAGCAGGCTCACTGTGAAGGGTCATCAAAGTTCCTGATTCAACCAAAAGGCCTGCAAGCTACATAGACAAACCCTGCATGTGGTCTGTTAGGATAGAAACAGCTAGAGCTCTCATCACGGCTTCCCAGCTGGAGTTCCCATCGTTTTCGTCAGTCAAGGAGCGGCTGCTACCATGTTGCGTTCAGACCAGAGCAGCTCAGCAGGGGCCCCGCAGATAACGGTGATAGCCTTGCTCCCATTATCCACTTCCTTAGGCAACAAGCCCTTTCCTTCACACTGGAGATCAGAGCATCTTCACTCTTCAGAGAGAAAAAGGAAGGAAAAACACTGAAAGGGAGAGAAGAACTTTGGTTTAAAAACAATGAGCATTTAAAGTGAGAATAGATGTATGTATCACAGGCACATTTTCATACTTGGGTGCCTCATATTCAGGCATCTCAATACAGTGGCCTTGTTTTCAGAGGTGCTGAGTACCCACAAATCTCATTGAAATCCAGGGGAGCTGCAGGTTTTCAGCATCCTTGAAAAGATCTCTTTTATTTTGGTACCTAGACATGAATTTAGGCAGGGGTTTTCAGAAGCACCCGAGTAATTTTGGAGCACAAATTCTCTTGGCTTTCAATGCAGCTTGTGTTCCTAAATCACTTGGATGCTTTTGAAAAACTCACCCTTCTGCGCTAACTTCATACACCCAAGCTTGAAAAGTTTGACCTACATAGAGGGGCTCAGGAAACTGGTCATGGTATATGAAGCCTTTCATGTTTACTGCACAGGTCAGATCCAGCTCAGTCTGGTGGTAACCAAAAGCTGTATGGTCTTTTACATGAAATAAATTGGTGCTTCCAGGGACAGTTCCTAATGGACAAAAATCTCCAAACCACAAAAGCCACCATCATCATTGGCATGACTTTTGAACTCTTGGGGTTGGCAGTACTGATAGTTACACTTAACACGCTTGCAAAGTGTTTGTGGTCTAAGGACGGGAAAATGCTATATAAATCCTAAGTACTAGGGATTTAGAATCAAGTTTGCCTCCACTGCATGAGAACTACTATGCTGCTTTTATTATTATATTTTTATTTGCACCCAATATGCTGCATCATTAAATTATTTTACGCTTAAAGTAAAGTACCCCACCACAGCATTTTAACTAGTCTTTATGATCTTAGCAGCTGAGTGATAAAGATTGATAAGGTATTTGATCATGTATTTTGCAAGAAAGTTTTAGAATGCAGCTTTGTCAGGGCCAGTTGCTCCTTGGGAATTCAGGAGATGATGCGTTATGGATGTTATTTTGAGCTCAGTGTAATTTGAGAATTATTATATTTTCAATTCATAAGGGCAGTTCCAATGGCTGGGCGATAAATCAAGCTGAACATTGTCGAAGGGGTGTTATTATTTGGCGAGGTTTTGCGTTAGATAGAAACAGCGTGGTGTGATAGTGTTAATAAGTGTTAGACCTGGTAGTTTATTGAAATGTTCTAATTGTGCCCCGAAGGCCAGGTTTAGTGCAGTAAAATATTATCAATATGAATTTCATATCACCTTGTAATGGCTTTTTGTTTTGTCTAATTTATGTATGAAATTAAGACCAAGGAATTTCAGATCTTCATTTACATACTGACTAATTTCAAACACACACACAAAGTGGCTGGGGGAGTGGAAAGAAAAGAAACTTGATCCAGTGACAGAAGGCCCTGACCAAGAGCATGGAGGCTTATGCACATGGTAATGTGGAAAACGAGGCCACAGCTGAAATGTGTTCTAACTAATTACTGGATAATTGGAAAAAAATGTTTCATTTGCTGCCAAAAAATAGTGTGTGGTTGTTGAAAAGTATATCTATCCATCCATCCTTCCTCTTTGTCCCACCATCCATCTCCCCTTGCTATTGTCTGTCTGTCTAATGCTCGTTTGATTCTGTATGCCCTCGGGCTGCTTAGAACATCCATTTATCTTCCTTTTGCTCTCGTGAATTAAGCAGGGATAGTGAATAAGAGAGTGACTGACTGGCTGTAGCCTGCTAAGATTTCAGAATCCCCATTCTAGCCCTATTCTACCCCTGTCCTGAATAGCAAAATGAGACACGGGCAGAGAAAGGCTTAGCTGGTGATTTAAAACCAATTTGTGGCTTTTGAGTGTCAACTATTATGAAGAATAGAATCCTAAGGACTTTACAGTTAGATTGTTTTGATAGCTGTCATCTTCCCTTTTGTCTGTTCCTCCCTTTCTGATCTATCTTCCTCTCCTCTCCTCTTACCTTTTAATCCCCTCACTTCTCCTCTTTTCCTCCTGGAGATTCCCAGGATCAGAGGAGCAGTCCAAAACTCAAGAAAAAATACAAGAGAAATCCCCCTAGAAGAGAGCAACTTTGGTTTGGGCGTCCTCCAATGTAATGCGTGCGCATGCACTCTCTCTCTCTCTCTCTCTCTCTTTCAGATAGGCCCTTTATATGTTATACTATTATTAATGATCACATACGGTGGAATTTTCAAAAGCACAGAGCATAGACTTGACTTTACTCTTAATTAAATCTTTTACAGTTGAGGTAAATGGTGAGGTCAGCGAAGAGTGCTCTTGGAAACCCTACCCATGAATATTATGATCAGCCAGGACCTTGATACGTTGCAGAATAGAATAAATTGTGACAGAATTTGCAAATATCTGTGCCGTTGGCCTCATCCAAGCTATTTGTTCAGTGCGTCATTTATATAGGTGAAGTTACATCGACTGCTCTGATGGAGAGACACAAATTAGGAATCTTTACAAGCATTGCTCGCATGTGACGTTCCATTCCAAATCGGGACAGATATGGGCTTACATGCTTAGGGATGAACTTGCGCTAATACATATTGAAGAAGCTTATTATACTTGTTTCCTGCTCCTGCTGCTGCTCAGATTTTTCTGCTCCATCCTCCTTTCCTTAATGTCAGTGCTCGGGAGATTCTAACAGATTGCTGGGTTCATGTATTTTTATGGTAAACTCAGCCACCTCTGTCTGTAACACAGAGGGCATGCGGCTGTTTTCCATCCAATTTCAGGTTTTATGCTTTTCAAAACATATCTTGGGCAGAAAACTCATTTTCTAGAGGGTCTGGTGAAATTGCAGCACAGCTTCCCTGTGAAATTATTTAGCCCATGTAAAGAATTAGGGCTGGTTGAAAATTTTCCATCAGTTTTTTTCCCCAATGGAAACTGGAGGTTTTAACGAAATGAAAATGTTTACCGGGAGTGTCTGCTTTGCCTGAAATGTTCCATCTTTCATTGAAGTTGTTCAGCTGAAAACAAAACTTTTTTTAGTTTTCAACAGTTTCCGCCAAAAACTTTTTCAGATTTTGGCCAGATTTTGGAGGGGGTTCAGTTGCTGAAATAAAATAAAATAAAATTTAATTGACAAAAAGTCAAACTTTTCCACAGAAAATTTTTACAAAAACAAAAATTTTCTACAAGGGGAAAAAAATTTCTGACTAGGTCTATGTAGAATATTAAGCTTTTGTGTTTTAAAAATACCAAATTATTAAATAGAAGAAGTTGGTGAATTTAGCACTGTGTGAAAAGTGCTGGAGTGAGAGCTCTGTAGACTGCTGTCTCTCTTTATCCCCCTAACTGGTACAACATGCATCAGCAGCAGGGCATGCTTCTCCCAAACTGCCCCGCCCCGTGTCTTAACCCTGCCCAGGCAGGATATCAATGGTTGTTCGTTCTCTGTGCTCATTCAGCCCTTGGTGTCTCTGCTTCAACTGCCAAGTGCTGACAGTTACCAACTAGAGCTCAGTGTGGGGGTTTTGGTGTGTTGATACTAGGCCATTAGGAACTGGGCTGAGACCCACCAAACTCATTTTACACATGCTCTTAGACAGCCATGAGATGGTTACAGTGTTATGGAACAACTAATGAAATAATGAGTCACATTCAGCCCTGACCTAAAAAGTTGCAAGTCCCGCTGAAGCCAATGAAGTAGCACCCACTTACCCGAAGGGCCAAATTCATCCCTAGTGTATGTCTACACTGCAGTCAGAGTTGTGACTGCAGCAGGTGTAGACATACCCCAGCTAAATTTAATGCATCTCGCTCAAATAACAGCAGTGCTGCATCATGGACTAGCTCAGGGGTGGCCAACCAGAGCCTGAGAAGGAGCCAGAATTTACCAATGTACATTGCCAAAGAGCCACAGTAAGACGTCAGCAGCCCCCCCATCAGCTCCCCCTTGCTCCCAGCACCTCCCGCCCACCGGCAGCCCCGCCGATCAGCGCCTCCCCCTCCCTCCCCGCACTTCCTGATCAGCTGTTTCGTGGCGTGCAGGAGACTCTGGGAGGGAGAGGGAGGCGGGAGGGCATGGCAGGCTATGGGAACGGGGCGGGAAGGGGTGGAGTGGGGGCAGGGCCTGTGGCAGAGCCGGGGTTGAGCAGTGAGCACCCCCCGGCCTATTGGAAAGTTGGCACCTGTAGCTCCAGCCCCGGAGTCGGTGCCTATACAAGGAGCCGCATATTAACTTCTGAAGAGCCGCATGTGGCTCTGGAGCCACAGGTTGGCCACCTCTGGACTAGCTGCTCGAATACATAGCCAGGGTCCTGAGTGGTGTTGTACAGCATGTGCTGTTGTGGCTTTGCGGCTATTGTTTTCAAGCTAGCTAGATCAACGCTAGCTTGGGTATGTCTGTGCCTCCTGCAGTCACACCCCTGAGTGCAGAGCAGACATCCATCCCCTCAGAGTAGTGTTTGGTTTGGTGAAGCTCAGGTTTACCCCTTACTTTGTCATGAAAAGAGACACATTATAGAATGAAACGTTGCAGTCTCTTCTCGTTATCTAGTGACCAGCAACGCCCTTCATTGCGCCACGTGATAGGATTCTTCTGCTTGGCTTGAGTCTTTGCCTGCATCAGGACCCCTAAAACACAGAGACTGAGCTGGCATAATCCCTGGAATTTCCAGATCTGAAACAGGAGAGCATGAAGATTACGGGCCGTCTGTTTAGCAGCTCTGAGATCACCAGAAAGACACAAGATCTTGTGTACTTAATTGGAATTAATAGGGCTGCTGGCTTCCCTCAGCCTGGGTCAATAATTCAGCTGGTAATGCCACCAAGAGCACTTCAGAGACTGAGCTCTTTAAATGTTTAATTCCTTAAATCATGGGACATCACATTCTCTGAACCCTGCTAGTTTCAAACAGCATGAGCCTCCTTCAATATTTAGAGCAAAGGAAGTGTGAAAACGCATGTCATTAGCAGGCTCTCTCAGTCACCAGGCTGCTGTTTCACATCAAGGCTCTACAGGCAAAGAAGGCAGCAGAGCTGCACCAGGGAGGGATTTTGTCTTTTTGGAAGGCTCAGCTCACCCAAGTGGAGTGATGGAGGCGAGTGAATTCCTCCTGCCCTCTGTGCCCTGGTGGTAAGCATCCGGGGTCAGTTTGTGGCAGATAATTACAGTCCTGCACTGTGGGCTGTTCAGAACTGCGCTGTCCCACGGTGCTTCCAGGAGGGATTGGAGAGATCGTGTGCATAATGCAGATGAGGGGCAGACCCAACCAGCCAGCACACAGGTCAGATTGCCTGGGTCAGGGATGCAGCTAGCAACACTCCAGTCTCCCATCAGAGCTGGCTTTGATCACAGAAAGTCTAAGTGACTTGACAAGGGTCACACAGGGAGTCCATGTCAGAGCAGGGAATTGAACCTCATCTCCCTAGTCCCAGGCTAACACCCTACCACTGGACTAGATCATTCTTCCAGATAATTCCCACCCTACCCTACCCACTAACACTTGAAACCTCTCGACCTTTAAGACCTTTCAGCTGTAAAACTCCATTGAACTTTATTGGGAAACTTCTCAATTTGTGGGCCAGTGTTGCCAGGTGCCCAGCTCCTCCTCCGAGGTGGTGAGTGCCCTCGAGTGCCATTGAGTGTAATCAGACTGAGGGCACTCAGCACCTTCCTGATGAGATCCTTGCTGCAGGGTCAAGGCTACAGGATGAGCTGGCTGCCCAAATCAGGAAACATTTTGATTACCAAGAGGCTATGTGATCAGAATTTCCTGCGCCCAGGCAAAGCGAAAGCCCGGGCACCATGCCATGCGAGCAGCTGCCTTTGGCAAAGGACATACTTTGCTTCCTAATGCTACCTGAAGGGCACCCTTCTCGATAATAATAATAAAGCAAACAAACGCTTAAGCCCTGAAGGTTGCAGTTTGAGATAGATGGTGGGATTGGAGAAGTTTGCAGGAGAACAAATAATTCCCTTTTCCTGTCATTCAGTGCAATGGTGTCCCAGACCTTAGCAGCTCCTGTGTGTTGTGCTGCCGGACAAAGTCAGGCATATTTCTAAAACTGTGATGCTGCAAAGGAAAATAAAGAGAGACATTATCTCTCACTATTCTGTCCCTTCACTGGTGCCTGAGTATGTTAAAAATAATTCCCATTGGCCTGGATGATACAATTGAGTGTACAAAAAGGAATAAATGTCTGCTTCACTATCCATGCGCCGTGTGTGTCCACGTGAAGGGTGAAGAGGGGAGTTTCTAAGGAGCTTCAGGCTTGAAGGCAGAGGGGATTGGTGATAGGATGCTGGGTCAAATCAAACCTGTGGCTCGCTGGCCTTGCAGCGGCTCAGTGCTTCTCAGGATTGGGCCCCCGGTGGCTGCCATCTAAAGCAGTTTATGCAAAATGAGTTGGTGATCAGACTAATTCTTGGTGGACAGGTGTCCACATCACGCCTGGGACTAACCTCTGGTGGTCTAAGCAGAGATGCCCAGGACTGAGTCAGCCACAGTTTGAACTTGCCTTTTGCTCCTAGCAGAATATCCCTCCTGGGAAGCTTAAAGACCAGCTGCCTCATGTGCAGACTGAATTCTTTAGGAGCTGTCAGTACAGCGCTATTCCCCTGCAGAATACATAGGCGTGAGATCAGAATAGGTATATCATAGAGTGTGCTGTCCAGCTGTGATCAGAAATCTCTCACATGAAGGATTGTTGTTGGCTTTGTCATTAATATAGTTGTGAAGTTCTGTAATCTGTAATTTACCATTCCATCCCGGGGAACATTGCTCTTCATTCGAGTTTCTCCAGCAGCACAACTTATTTGCTGCTCTGATAGAGCTAGTTTCCATCTTTAAAGGTCACATTTCTGTGTCTTGTTTTCAGGGAGGAAAAAAAAATCCTATTTCTTGCCCTAATTTAACCAAAATGCCACAACACTGCAATTATTGCCTTGAAAATTAGTTAATCTTTTTTGTTTTCTTTTGCAAAGCTAGGTTTCCATGATAAAATAACAAGGATCAAAATGTTATTTTTTTAAATTCAGTTTTCATGAAAAGAGATTTAAAAAACAACAACAACTGCAAACGTATCTATACCTGTATCTGTGTAATTCTGTTTTGTGGTTAGCAATAGTACAGTAGTGAGCACATCTTATTTTAGGGATTGCATCCTGTGTTAACACAAATGGTGCATTTGTAACCGACTCTAAGAGAGGGCAGGTGTTTGTCTGCCTTTAGTGGCTGGTTAGGATGTAAGAGTCTCATACTGCCTGTAGGGCACTTAGTCCCTTGCTCAGCAGTAGAAGCTCATGCTTGTAGCTCTAAATGTCCCAGATACAAACCCACCTGTTGGCCCAATCAGCATTGGTAAATGTTCCTTTCTCCATCAGCACTACATTGTTGGAGGAAAATGTCCTGTTACGTATTGAAGAAGACCAGCACCTGCTATGCATTCAACACTTAACAGACATGCAGCACACTGAAAGGAAAGACATATGTGACACACAAGTGAGGAATGCTACCCAAATGCAGAGCCTTTATGATCCCCGACATTAATGGAGCTGTGCAACTCACACGGGGCATCAACCCCTTTTTGCTTGATTATTACCAGCGGATCTTTGCACAACCTTGATTTGACATGGATTCTCTTGAAACTGATTGTTTGGTTTCCACACCCTGACTCACTTGTGCAGATGCCGGCAAGGATGGGGTTGTCTTCCATAGGGACCTGATCCTGAGAGGTGCTGAGCATCTGCAGCTCCCTCTGGAATATATCTACTAAATATTGAACGTAAGTACCGTATTTCCTGAGAGCAGAGCTTCAAAAGAGAACAGTGAACATCCTACTGGTTCCTTCCCCTTGCTCTTGGTGCTTTCCAAACCCTCAAGAAGGGTACGGTCCTTTCTCCCAGGAGCTCACAACCTGAGGACAGACGAATAGAGGTTTAGGGGGAAAGCATGAAGACAGTAGGCAATTGACAGTCCTCTCAACTCACTGTAGATAGCAGAAGTGGGTCTGTAAGAGGGACCTAAATGGGGTCAGGGTAGGGGCATCATGGATGAGGTCATAGAGGTTGTACCATGACAGGAGGCCCTGTAAAAGAAGGCACATGGGTGATTTGGGATGGGGGATAGGCTGGTAAATGGGCATGTTATTTAATGTAAAGGGACTTTGCATAATAGGAGAATGATCTGTGATTGACAACTGGAAACAGAGAGAGGAGGGGGAGAACGAGAGAAGGATCCATTTTTAAGGGCAAGATACAGCTCCAGATTTTAGCTACACACAGCAGAATCTCCTTTCTTAAACATCCCTCCCTTCTCTCAGAGAAATTCAGTTTTAACAATCTCCATAAGGGTTCACGGAGGCAGGGGATGCTAATTTTAGAAACACGTGGCAGCATGTCTCTGATTCCCCCGCCCCCCTAGTTCGCTGAAAAAATGTATCAAAACAAATGATGCAGCAAACAAGCGGCATAAAGAGCAAAGCTGGGAGCGCTCAGGTCACCAGCCTCATTCCAATGGCCTCTTCGGGGAAGTTAGGACTGCTCAAGGCAAAACCAGGAGGCTTTATTCCCCCCCTTCTGGGTCCAGAGTTCACAGGAGCACACAGACACACAGGAGTAATAACTGAGCTGACAGCATTTAAAGGTGCAGTAACTAGGACTAGTCATCCACTCTGGGTGAGCTGTTTAATTATGCAGCAGAACCAGAGGGAGCTTCAAGTTGAATATTTTATTTCCCTGGTGCCAAAAGTATGCTAAGGCACTTCACTGACAGGTGCAAGGCAAAGGTTCCTGCCCCAAAGAATGTATAATCTGGGCTGATCTAGCTGTAGATCTGTTATTGAGCAGAGACTAGCTGATCACTCAAAGAGCTTCTCATCTCTCTTTTCCCCGGTAATCCCAATTCAAGCAGGCACTGTTAGAAGTGATTGTACGTGTTGGCTGTTAGCATGCATGCATTCTTGTACAATGCAGGAGACAGAATCAACTAGATGGAGCATTAGCCCACTCCTTCCTCATTTAGTCTCCCCCGTTTATGACAGAGAATGGTAAGAATGATGGGACAAAGCAGTGAATACAAATTCTGTCCATCTACAAAACATTGTAACATAAAGGTTGACTGTATTTGGGACATGAATAGTAAATAGTTACCAAGGACAGCTCTCCTGTTCTTATACCCTGTCCTTCAGCACCTTAGGAGCTGAAAGACCAATCCACGGGCTTGGCAGTGACGTTGTGTTGACACTGAGTGCTGGAGCAGTGAGTTCTCAGGGTAGGGTTGGCAG
The DNA here is from genome assembly GCF_002925995.2 of Terrapene triunguis. NCBI lineage: Eukaryota > Metazoa > Chordata > Testudines > Emydidae > Terrapene > Terrapene triunguis. Next base: position 5,023,464 of record NW_020665065.1, on the reverse strand, counting down.
GTGACTGGTTTTCGACTGGAATGCCCGGTCAGAAAGGGACCCTGGCGGCTCTGGTTGGCACTGCCGACCGGGCCGTTAAAAGTCCAGTCAGTGGCGCAGTGGGAGCCTGGGGCTAAGGCAAGCTCCCTGCCTGCCCTAGCTCCATACAGCCCCCAGAAACGGCCACCAGGTCCTTGTGGCCCCTAGGCGCATGGGCAGCCAGGGAGGCTTCACGCACTGCCCCCGCCCCTAGTGCCGGCTCCGGAGCTCCCATTGGCCGGGAACCGTGACCAATGGGAACTGTGGGGGTGGTGCCTATGGGTGCAAGGGCAGTGTACGGAGCCTCCCTGGCCACCCATGCACCCAGGGGCTGCACTGCAGGGACCTGGCAGCTGCTTCCTGGGAGCCGTGGTAAATGCCGCACCTCAAACCCCCTCTCACACCCCAACCCCCTGCCACAGCCCGGAGTCCCCTCCCGCACCCATACTCCCTCTTGGAGCCCGTATCCCACCAACACCCCAACAGCCTACCCCAGTCTGGATCTCCCTCCTGTACCCCAAACCTCTCATCCCCAGCCCCACCCCAGAGCCCATACCCCCTCCCGCACTCTGAACCCCTCAGCCCGAGCCAGGAGCCCCCTTCTGCACCCAAAACCCATCATCCCTGGCCCCACTCCAGAGCCTGCACCCCCAGCCCGAGCCCTAACGCCCTGTCCCAGCCCGGAGAAAGCGAGTGAGGGTGAGGGAGAGCGAGCAATGGAGGGACGAGGGGATGGAATGAGCAGGGACGGGGCCTTGGGGCAGGAGCGGGGCAGGGGTGTTTGGTTTTATGCAATTAGAACGTTGGCAACCCTATCTCAGGGCATGTGTGAATCCAAAGTAACTCCACTGAAGTCAGTGGGGTAACTATACCAGCAGCAATTATGCTTCCTCCTATGCTGGTTCAGCTATGTTATTCAGAGCCCGGGGGAGGATGGAGCCAATGCCTCTCTCTGCCCACCTGCTCCAGGACTTGAGGAACTGTGTCAGGTCCCTAAGCCCAGCTAGCTAGTAGGTGTGTAGGGAGTGGCCTTACTCCTCCATATGGTTGTGTAATTCAAGCCACGTTCTGGCTCCTAAGTCTGCCTGGGGTGTTCCATCTCTGGTTTATACACGCCTCTGCCCACCCACATAGGGAAACATTCCAAGTCTCTTTCTTTAAAGGGCCCTGGCTCTGCTAGGAAACGAAATAAACTGGGTAGTCACAGTGAGCTCATAGCAGCTCACATCACATCGAAATCTCTGTGCAGAGACTGGCACCACTGGCAGCCCTTGTGCTTCATCTTAGAAAAAGAAGCCCGAGACAGAAGAGAAATGAGGAACATCTGCTCTCTCTCCCTGGAGATGGAGATGCTCAGTCAGGGAGCCAGCTGAATGGTAAGAAGTGCATTTGAAGTAACTTGAAAGGTGTTGGATTCAGCACCAGTCTGGTGAGAGAACAGCCATTGTCAGCGTCTTTCCATTGCACTCACGTGCTGCAGTATGAGCCAAGTCAGGCAAAATCTTAATATCCTAACAGGACAGAGGGCAACTGAGTGACACCAGTGTCCAAAGATGATGGATTCTCAGTTGTTCTGTGCATCATACTCTGCTGCTTAATGTGGCCCGATCCATAGGAACTTGAGCTTACAGGAGGCTTGCAACATAGACTAATAGCAGGAGCTAAAGCTGCTGCTGCATCAGCATGTGAGCTGCAGGATGGAAACAGGTTAGGAAAGAGAAAAGATGAAAGCAAATGTTTGTGGCCACACGGGGCCTCCCTGGGGCCATGAGAGAAAAGATGATGATAGTAGTTTATTATTATTATTGGAGAGAAGAGAAGCTGAGGTGCTGATGTAGAGAGGATAATAGTAAAGAAAATAGGAACAATGATTGTATCTAAAACAGTGGGTGGTTAAAAGATGCGAGGACACAGAACGGAGATTAAAGGGGGAAAATGCCCAAGGATTAGATAGGGTAAAATGGATGAAGCTTAATAGAAATGGACTCTGGATCCGCACAGACCTGAATTCTGGGAAAGATCCAGGCTTTGCCCCTGCCCATCTCTGCAGCAAGCCCCATTTAAAGGCTTGATCTCATGAGGATGAGGGCTATTGACTGCTATTGATTTAAATGGAAGTTGAGGGTGCTCAGCACCTCACAGGATTGGGCCCTTACTTAACAGAAAATGACAACCCCTCCTTCTGGGAAATATGCACATCTGGATCTCACCATCTCAAATTCTGATGAAGTTTCAGTGAAAAATGGAAGTTGTAGGCCTTCATCCTGCAAAGTGCTTCTACGTGGGCACTTAAGTTGGAAAGCAGCCACATTAACTCAGCGGAACCGCTTTCATGTAATAATTTGGCACATGCTTAAGTGCTTTGCTGGAGCTGGACTTCAGTTTCCTCTCAGTTCCTATTCCCATCCTAAAATCTGAAGAGGCCTTGACATGAGAGTGTATGGGAGGAGAGAGGGCACATGCTGCTCTGTATAGTTATCTGGAAACTTTTAGCATATGTCGATGCTGCAAGTGAAGGTATTATTGTAGCACAGATAGGCATATGTGTGCTAGCTTTACTCTAGCCAGCGTGGGTAATCAATGGTAGTGTAGACATGGTGGCATAAGTTAGCAACCACAGTACGTACCCTTAATTCTGATGGGTTTGTACTCAAGTTGCTAGTCCATGCTGACGCCCATACCGCTATATCTACACTACTGTTGTTACCTGGGTATGCCTAGCCACGCAACAATCACACCTTTAGTCATAGAGTAGACAGACCCTGGAAATGCCATGTCAGGTCTAGATGTGAAGGAGTTATGATATCTGAGGGACCCCCATTGCTCTGTGGAAGAACAAAGCAAAGCAATTTACAGTACATTTGTGCCTAGCTATATGCAATGTTGGTGTCTTGTTTGTAAAGTATAAGGCTGCAAATGCATAAAACAATTTAAAGAGCTTATTGCAAAGGCTTAAGCATAATCCTGTTGGATCTGATGTATGAGTCAATCACAATGTGTAATTTAAAAAGAATCTAAGATTGGTATTGGAAACTCTCTTAAATCCAAAATGCCTTTGTGTCTCTTAAAAAGCAACAAAGAGTCCTGTGGCACCTTATAGACTAACAGAAGTATTGGAGCATAAGCTTTCGTGGATGAATACCCACTTTGTCAGACGCATGCTTATGCTCCAATACTTCTGTTAGTCTATAAGGTGCCACAGGACTCTTTGTCACTTTTTACAGATCCAGACTAACACGACTACCCCTCCGATACTTTGTGTCTCTTGTCCAGATTGTAGCTCAAGTGTCTTCTGAGATCCTAAAACCCAAGTGTTGTGAAAGTTTTGGTTATCCCCCGAGTTCACGTTTTATTTGTGATTGATGCATGATCTTTCTTGCATATTTTGCTAGTGTTTTATGCCTCTGAGCAGCCTGATGGAGGATTGGTATGTTCCAAAGCCTGGAGCAATGGAACTATAAGTCCCAATGAGTGAATGATCTTACCTTCTTTAACGTAACTTTTGCTTCCTGCCTATACTTGATTCTCTTTCATTAATATGCAGTGAGCGGGCACTGTGTATGCACACCAGCTGTGCTATTGTCCACCCTATCAAACAAACCAGCAAGCCCTCCATTATAGCAATGATCTTTTATTGCTTCCATCCAAGGCAGAATTTAGGAAAGAATAGTGGTTGTGGTTACCTTTTACCTTTCCATTGTTTCTGGCTTGTGGCCTTGTAATGAGGTGAATCCAGAGTAGAGCATCACCATAGCCATGTTGGAAGAAGCTGTCCAAAGAGATGAGATAACAAATTCTGCGGGTCACAGTTGAGACTAAGCATTCAGAACTCTGCATCAGATGGCAGGATGCCGGGTAGAGACATCGGTTGGTCTATCTTTGATTAACCTAACCCGGTCAGCAGCCTGCAGAATCGCATAGGGCCATACCCAGTCCAGGTGTGACTCCACTGACTTCAGTTACGCACTTCTGAAATGGCTGGCAGATGTGCATCCTTGGGGAAGCTGATGGGAAGCATGATGTGAAACACCATGAGAAGTGATGGAGTCTTTCCTAGCTAGACATGGGAAATGCCCAGTTATTTATATTTTCCTTTGGGATTTGGGGTGTAACAGTTGTATACAATGATCTTGGAAATGGCAATGTCAGACCTGAATGGGGCTAAAGTGAGGAAAGAATCACAGCAAATGAAGCCTGTAAGAAGCTGAGAGTCAGGCATAGTTTTCTTATTTAGCAAATGCATTTTGAATACATATAGCAATGCATTCAAAGGCCTGACTTTGGCAGGTTTGCAGGGGCCTATCTCGTAAAGCTATCCCAACCCTTTGTTTATGAAATGCTAATTGCTCTGCAGTCCTTGTTAAAAGATGGAGTATTCACCATATTTCAAGCAGCTACATCTGAACTGTACGTTGCTTACAGAGCAGCCTGGGAGAAGGGCTTCATCAGAATTCCAGAGGTGCCTTCCATATGGTCACACAAAGGAACAGAACTTGCGTATTTGTGCTCTGCCCACATTGCTTTGCAGATACCATCTCTCTGTTTTAAAATCCTTCTGTAGCTGGGTTTTTCCCCCTAGCTAAGAAACTCAGAGATTCTGGGGAGTTTTCTGCAGATGCATTGCCGTGGATGATAACATTAGTATGGAAAGCCCATATTTACCTTGTTGTGATAACCAGAACAAATACATTCAAAGCTGAACTCAACCCCAGCCAGCCAGCGCTGCTCAAGCAGCGTGCAAGCACCGGGATCTCATTTTTTATTTAATCTCTATGGTTTATGTGACAGTTATTTTCAGCATAGCACAAAAAAAGTTCCTAAATCTTTAAATGCATGTAAAATGCATGGAGATGAGCGGACAGAGCCTGTTCTGTATAGATCTTCATATTAGCAGAAACTGTGCTTTCAATTATTCCGTGGGATCAATTGACAAAACAATTCTGCAATGTTTTAAACATTTCTATCCTCTTTATAGAGAATGTGGATACACTTGATCAGGCAGGAGGTCTCTGTCCCGCCCCCTCCAAATGACAATGACCCTCAATGAACCAGCATCTTAGTGTGGTGGAAGCTAATCCTGCCTCAGGCTGAGATTTTGACAGGCATTTTTAAAGGTGTTTATGCATTGCTGTGCTCAGCATTGCCTAGCTAATTCCGGATCCTAAATCTCATTTTCAAAAGGGATTTAGGCACTCCTAAATTTAGGCTCCTGAAGTAGTTAGGCATTGCAATGCTGAGCACAGCGACGCCTACATACTTTTAGAAATCTCACCTTAAGGTCCAACTCCCATTGAAGAAACCTCAACAGCGATCTCCAAACTCCAATGAATTTCAGTGGGATTCAGATATCTCTCAGCCATAGGCACCTCTGATAATCCAAGCCTAAATGCATATTGATTTCTTTTTAATCTTTGTTTGTCCACATATGTCCACTGATCCCTTACACTAGGCTCTCCTTGGCAATTCTCTTTCTCTGTCTATGGTGCTTATCTGTGCCCCTCCGCCCCGCACAATCATGGCTAAAACAGTGCAAACAATCTTTAATGTATTTATCCTGCGAGGTAGGAGGAGCACTGATTTCCCTTAACTCCTGCTCCAACCAAAATCCCTACGAGAAGAGAGAATAAATGTGACATGAGGAGCGTGGAGGGAGATTTTAGCTGCACCGTCAGGTTTTCAGTCTGACAAAGTGACTTTTCCCCCCCGAGGGATTTCTTAAAAGAAACTTTACTCACGGTGCTTCTTAAATATTTTTTTCTTTCAAAAATAGAAGCTACTGAAGCATTTGCCTCTGAGGGCTAAATGAAGGTGAAGCACTTTCTCTCTCTCTCTCTCTCTCTCTCTGCTTGTTACACAGCTGATAATATTTAACTCTTTGCCTGTTGAAAATTATGTCTAGGGTTCTGACCTATGGCTTGATAAAGTTGTTTAGGCTTCTCACAGTCACAACCATCCAGAAGGTCACAGCCCTCAGACATCCCAAGCACTGACCCTCCGGAGACGTTGCTCGACCTGTGCTCCTGGTGAGAAATTACAAAGCATCTCAGGGAGAGCTGGTTGGAAAATGCCAATTATTTGATGTGGGCAATTTGATTGTTTTTTCAAGATTTCCTGTAAAATTTTCCAATTTCCCCTCTGTTTTTGATTTTAAAAAAAGTTTGTGTTTTCTATTTCTTGTTTTGACCAAAATGAATTTTTTCTGTGAAAACGTGTGTGAGAGAGAAAGAGAGACAGAGACAGACAATTGCAAGCCTGAAGACTTTTTTTAGGCTAGAAAAAGTTTGTTTAACTTTATATTTCCAACTCTGTTTCTTTGGTCTTTTGATCCATTAATTAATGTTTACAAGGTGGTTGGAGTCTAAGAATTCTGTAGGATCTCTCTTCAGATTGAGTTGTGTTGATTTCAAAATAAAAATGATGATCAAAAATCCATATGATCTGTAACAAGGAGGTGAATTATTTTAGACTCTTGTAATCAAATCCCAGATTTCAAGATGTGGGGAGGCAGAAATTTCAAGCTCATCCAGATGCCATGAATTGGAGTAAGAAGGGCCTTGAAGTTGCAATATATTCAGAGTTAATATCCTCAGTCATGATATTATCATTAGTCTCATGATATATTTTATTTAAAGCCTCAGCCCCTAAGGTCATGTGACAAGAAGATAATTTTTAAAAAGGAAGTTTCTAACTCTCCTAGTTGAAGAGAAAAGCTTGAAAACACAACTTGAGAGTATCCTATATGCTGGAAAACCAGAGGGTAAATAAAAGGAATCCAAAGTGTATTTTTCATCTCATGATTTTTAAGTCAATCTTATGATTTTTGGAGGGGCCGACCCATAATTTTTGACTGCTTGGGATGGCAATAGTAGACTATACTATATTAGCATTGAAATATGTCTTCTAGTCAAAAGCTTTCCTTAAAGGAACACCAGAAGTTTGAATTTGGCTCAACCTTTAGGCTTTGTAAAATCAAGCCCATGATTTTTAAACTGACCGTATCCCTTTAATGTAGTACTCCTTGTTGTCCTGATTATCCATAATTAGTACGGATCTGATCTGTGCTGCAGTAATTGTTCATTCCCTCAAAACATCTTTAGATCATCTCTCTTCATTACAAAGAGAATAATGCTTAAGTGAGCTAACTTAGGAAGCTTTGAGGTTTTTCTCTTTTTTTTCCTTTGTGGTTTTGAAAATGCAAATTTTGTTGTTGAAAGTTCTTTATCCCCAATTTTAGTGCAGCCTCATGGGGGTCATTAGGGATGGCAGTTCAGTAGATGCTGATTGCAGTTGCTCATGCACCTTTTATCATTGTTACTCCACTGATTTCAGTGGAGAAGCTCCTGATTTACTCTAGTGCAAATGGGAACAGAAGTCAGTCCCTAGTTTGTGACTTTTCTTTTCAAAGTGGATAAGTGTAAGGAATTGAATCAGCTCCCATTTACACTCCCAAAGCCTGTGTTGTGGAACATAAATCTATCCTGATTTGTGTTCTGAGTACAGAGCAACTCTTTGGACTTTACTTGATAGTGACCATATAAGTAGAGCTCTGCAAATCTGCGGATATCTGCTTTATATCCACGGACCATGTTTGTGGATTGTGATCAGATGCAGATCAAAATTTTGTATCTGCGCAGGTCTCTACATGTAAGTGCATATGTGATCTAAGAGACTGCCTGTCACTTAGACTTACTGCATGTCCAAAAGTAATTCCCCTTTGACAGTAGTTGCCTAAAAACAAAAATAACAAATCTGTACCCTCGTATTTACTATGACTGCTTTTATTCTCTACTTGATTCGCCTGCATAACTCACAATAATTAGCTGTTTGCAGAGGGTCAGGAAATGCAGAGACTTACAGAGGGTGGAAGAAGTGAGATGAGAACCTAGGCTCTCTTGGTGTTAAGGCTGAGCACAGTCCACTAGGCTAAGGGGAAAACACAATGATTAAGCTGCGGGAGGAGCAGAAGGAGAGGCCCTTTTAAATAGGACTAGTTGACATTTTTCATTTGAAAGTTTTTTTTCAATAATAAATGTTTATTTGACAAAAATCTGAAAATATTTCCATTTATCTCAAAATTTTTCATGGGAACAAAAGCTATTTCCCAATCAGATATACTTTTAAGACCCTGGGTTTCAAAAACATTTGGAAAGGTGTCTGCTCTCGTGGGAGCCTAGGAACTACCCAGATTGTTCTGCGTTTCATTTAGCAATGCCCAGTGTTCCGATCAGGGTACAGAACAAAACCACTAGCACATGTGCTCAGTCAAAACCAATTTTTTCTGACCCCAGGCCATTCGCTGCTCCATAAGGAGTGCTTTTTCCGTGCCAAGTTGTACCTCTCAAGCCTGAGCTGTTTAATAAGAGGTCACAAAGAATTGTTTTATCATGGGAAAACTGTATTTCCCCCCACTCTTCTCTTGTTCAAAAATGACTGGAATCAGTTTTGCCCAAACTTTCCAAAACCAAGCTTGGAAAATGTTGGCCCAAAAGGTGAATGTTTCATGGAGTTATGGCCATCTGAGACTAGGGCTTTATAATGGAAACCATTTTGCAACCATTTTTACTGCAGCTTAATTTTCAAAGTTTACAGAAGGTAAACTTGGTGCTGAGTAGAAAAGTGCTGAGTAGGGCTGGTCAGAAACTGCCCACTGAAACTGTTTTCTGATGAAAAATTGCATTTTTGAAGGAAAAGTAAAATTTTCACAAAAAGTATCAGATGTCCATAGAAAATTTTAACTTTTTGTTGAAAAACAGAAAACCTGAAAACTGAAAATTTTCAGGTTTTGTTTCTTTGATGAAAAGTTTAAATTTTCCATGGGGGAAAAGCTCTTTATCCAAACAGCTCTAGGGCAAAATACCCAAAGTTCCCACTAACTTTGCTTGGTTGCAGGTGCTTGGCACCTTGATAATTGGTCCCATTGTGGTCACTGCTGTTAATTCTGTAGCGATCACAGTTACTAGGAGCTGTAAGTCGAGAGGCAGGATAATGGTGCTGTGTAAAATAAGGCATTACCAGTTATTTCAGAGCAGTTGCATTACTCAAAGCATTTTTGGTTTCCCACAAGACCCACAACATTGATTTTTAAAATGTAAACATTGCTAATGAGGGGTCTGCTTAGGAAGGACTTTTTCTCTTCCTCTAGAACTGGAAATGAAATGCACCAAAGTGTTTATTACATTCAGAACACAGTGAAAACAAATCTGCTTAAATCTTACACACATCATAGTTTTAAACACCCTCCAGTGTTTGCAAGGGGTAACAGAGCACGAATCCATCCACTCAGTGCTGACGCAGAACAACATTTCTCCGTCTCTCTCGTCAACCTATTTGGGGGGATGAAATTGAGCATCATGCAAATGCTGCATGCACCCAAACACATGTTCTGTTCCATAGCTAACTTGGTTTGGAACAACACTGCTGTATATTCAGCAAGTGTTAGTAGCCCAGCTGCTGAAGGACCCAAAACATGTATATATATTAACCTTTCACAAGACACTGTAGATATCTTGCAGATGCTTATCTGGGTAGCAAAGACACCCAGTTATGTTAGTAACAATAAATACTGTTTGTATAAACTTTCCTGTTGTAGGCTACAGGCCATCCATTAACTGATGTGGGCAGGAAGAAAGTTCCTCTATACACAGGTTATTCCATAATTGTCCACTGTGGGTTTTTGTTGTAAGTATCCGGTACTGAGCACAGTCAGAGAGAGGATACCAAGCTATGTGAACAAAGCACTGGTCTGATCTAGTCTAGCAATTGCTGTGTGGCAGAGCCAGGTCACCGGTGTGACTGTGGACGAGCTAGTCATTAGGATTCTGCAAAGAGAACTCTTAGCTCTGAGCACGTCACTGCTGACCTCCTTTCCCCACAGCATACACCTGTCCCCAGAAGACATGCTGTATTTATTGTTTAATGCTATTATGTCTGTCTGCTTTTTTTGAAAAATAAAAACAATAGTCTATTCTGTGAATGATCCGCTCCTGTCTTTGGTTTTTAAAAACACGGTATCTCTGTTATGCAGCCTAGATACAATATACTGGGAGGCATGTTGTTATAGCCTTTCTCGAAGGGTTATTTTGCAGCAGCGATACCATTTTGGCTGTGGTGGTTTTCTGCCCTCCCCATGGTGCTGTAGTAGCAAATATGGGAAGGGGAACTTGGAGCAATGTTCACCTTATCCCCTGCTCCATACTCCACTACTATCAGAGGAAGGTAGAATCTAAACGATCTGCTGTATGTGCTGTCCAAGTAAGTTGTTGTAGTTTTATGTTTCTTAAAGAAAAAGAAAAGGTTAAATGGAGGGATACAGGAGTTTAAGGTCACTTGATATTAAATACCTGTGAACTGTCTGTCTGTCTTACAGTAGCACCTTCATGCCCCAACCAAGATCAGGCTTCTACCGTGCTAGGTGCTGTACGTACATACATGGAGAGAAAAACAGCCCTTGAACATAAGAGTTTACAAATCTAAATAGACAAGACCAGAGGGGAACCAGTGGCACAGAGAGGGGAAGGTCACACAAAGAGCCAGTAGCAGAACCCAGTTCCTAGTCCATTGCCCTGCTCACTAGACCACACTGATTCCTTCATCAGGGTAGACTCCAAGTCCCCCTCCAGACTAGCATTGCTGCCCACAGGCTGCTTCACATGCTGTGGGGCTATCGGCCTGATCCTTAATAAAGTCTGTCCAAGTGCTAACAAAGACCACAAAGATGAGAACCGTACAACTAGCAGAAGACACCATGAATTCTGGTCTTGCTTTTTGTGATTGGTTAAATGTGTGATGGGGAAAGCAGAATTGGTTTCCTTTGTTGGAAACCAAACTCCTGGTTTGGTTTCCAACAAAGGAGCTCCTGGTGCTCAGCCTTTGCCAGATCAGGCTGTGAATCAAAATGAGACATATGTACTGTAAAGTTAGTGGATTACAGGGTTTCGGCCCCAATGTGACTGTCACAAGTTAGTTTTCCTTTGTGTTTTTGACCTAAAACTTGGCAAATGCAACTTATATGGCCTCCATTAGCATCCTCTCACAGCACTCTGAGGTATGAAAGTGCTATCGTCCCCCATTCCCAGCTGGGAAACTAGAACACAAAGAGACTGAGTGACATTCCCAAGGTCACACATGAAGGCTGTGGCTGAGCAGGGAATTGAACCCATGTTTTCAGAGTCTAAGGCTAGCACCCGAACCACTTCATCTCTTAGTATTAGCAAAAGCTTAGCATTACCCTTCATCTCTTAGTATTACCCATAGCTGAATAAAGTGTTCACATGAACCATTGCAAAGCAAAGCCGCTAAGGCTACATTTCTGAGCATGATACATTTGAAACCTCACCCCCCAAAAACCCAGCCCTAGCGATTTCTAATTCAAATACTAGTGGCAGCAGAATCACGGTGGCTGCAAGGAAGAACTTCTTCTCTCTTGGGAAATGTCCCCAGGATTTCGTTAGGGTGCCAGATTTTGTTCAGTGCCATTAGCGTCTTAAGGTGCTGCCGCCCTTGTACTGCAGGAGCATCCCGAAGTTAATACTCCTCTTCCTTGCAAAAAGAGACCTGGTTCCCTCTCCTCCTCCTCCAGTTAAATGTAGACATTCAAAATATCACAGTGCAGGTCTGTACTTCAAACCCAGTTCCTTGCTGTAAACACAGGTGTGCCCCAGGTCTTGGACACATAAAGGCAGGTGGGTATCTGCCTGTGAACAGCAGGGTTTCTGCAGATGTACAGTACTTACTGTATTTTCAAAAGCAGCCCTGGCTGGAGGCAGTGGTGTCACAGGTATCTGCATACTCATCGTCCTTCCTGCGGTTTCCTTTGATTGATTTTTTTCACGGTCAAGAACAGAACAACTATAGTCTGCTATAGATGGGTATTTATTGATGCTCCTCTGGGAGCATTTGCTGTCTCCAGAGAAATATCAAACCACATTTGACTTGTTAACTCTAAAGCTGTGTGTGAGGAGTGGGGGCTCGGAGTAGGGTGAGAAGAGCAAACCAGGGATTTTACATTTTTCTCTTTAACATCCTTAAAGGAAGTAGCACACAACCCAGCAGGAAGTAGACTGTGCCCTGGATCTGTCTGTGTGTGGCTGTGATTAGAACAGCTCCAGCCTCTCCTTTATCTTCTGTAAACTTTGCCAAAATCTCTAGAGGTGATCCACTGCTTAAACAAGGTAAACACCCATATAAACATCTTGCTATCACCACCCAATTCCTAGTCGTTAGTATTAAAATTGGTGGGAAACTTGCTTATAAAACAACATGGTTTCCAGTAGTGAAGTGAACTAAGAAGACCAGGACAAGAGCTCATGGTATTAGGTGCCACTATGGTCACAAAACACAAGATCTTTCCACTCTCTTCATCACCAGCACTGAGCAAAACTCAGCAGTTTGGGTTCATTGGGATTTGTGTGATCTTCTCTTGGGTTCAGTTTCAGTGCCTGTGGACTTGAAAGCTGGGGGTGGTGGGATTTCTTTCTTTCTTTTCCATCAGGCTTCTTTAATATAGGTTAATTTGGAAGACTGTAGATGGCCTGAGGTCCTTGGATGGCCAGGTACGGTTGTGTATCTTTGCTAAAAATAATGCAGACAACTATTAAAATGCTTTCTTTTATTTCTGAATTGGGAAAGGAAATAAGGCTGAGATGATCTGAAGGCTGCCCCCACTCTGACACACTCAAGACAAGCTGTAATCTAAAGAATAGGGCCACGCTGTCCAATCAGGACAGCCGCACAGTTGTTTACAGGCTTTAGCGGGGGTTTAATTTATTGGACTTTGAATGGATATGCAGTGAACGTAGGGACAGTGGGCCCCCTCTTGCGCCCACTGAAGTCATTGAGAGTTTTGCCATTGACGCCAATGCGATAAGGATCAGGCCCTATCTTAGTAGTTCATTCTAGGTACATATATTCAGCAAAAACCACACAAAAAACCTGTGGCATTGAGTCTCAGTGCCTGGGTCAACTGGCTCATCCTGCAGGGCTAAAAACAGCAGTGTACATATTCAGGCTCAGGCTGGAATCTGGGCTCTCTGAGACCTTCTCACTCACCAGGTTTCAGAGCCCGGGCTCCAGCCTGAACCCGGACCTCTACACTGCCCTTTTAGCACTGTAACATGGGCCCCAGTCAGTGGACCTGGGTTCTGAGACTCACTGCCATGGGCAGTTTTTGCTGACGTCCCCTCTTCATCCAGAAGACTTTAGTGCTTTATTCCCTGTGCTGCAGAGGTGCTGCCACACTCCCCTGGCTAACCAGCGGCTACTCTGTGCAGGTTCTAATCACGAATGTGCTCAGGGGGAGATGGGTGCTGTAGGAGACGCAGATGGGAGGGGACAGAGAGAGAGATTAGGCAGATTATTTTCTCAAGGTTCAACTCGTCTTTTCCCTTTAGGAGTTCCACCCTTTTAGCATCCCACATTGTGTCTCTTCTTCCTTCTCTGTTTTAGCACCTGCTTTCTCTCCACCCCTGCTGCCTTTCATCTAAAATGTTTTTTACCCCTTCTCTGGCCACCACTGCCGGCCCAGCGGTGGAGGTCTTGGCAACCTGCTGGAGACTAACCGCTTGTTTACCTTATTGGCATTATTTCTCCAGCGAAACGGGTCAATAAGCCAGGATTTTGCTAACAACTTAAAATTCAGAAGGAAAGCCGCCCCGCAGCCCACAAGGGTACCCTGCAGCTTTAGAGATTAGTTGTTACCTCAGTCAGTTCCAAGCAGAAAACGCACCAGAAGCAGCAGTCATGAAGGGCAGCCTTCTGTTCAGCCAGAGGAATGTAGAGCTGATGAGTTTGGGGGGGGAACACACCCCATTTTTAGTCCAGTGTTCTAGAGGCCCAGCTATATACGGGCCATCCCTGTTTCAGAAGATGCCCGGAGAAAAACTACAAAGATGTACTTAGGCCTTGGATGGAAAGATATGAATGATAACTAGACTGAGAACCAAATGGTGGCGGAAACCCAATGCAGCCAGTTGGGGTTGGAAGAGAGGAGCACAGCGTCAAGAGGGACTCCTAGGGATGCTGGGCCAGAATCTCTTCTCTGCCATGTGGGTGTTAATCTTGGCTATCTCCACCACAGTCAGCGGAGCCCCTTTGGATTTACGCTTGTGAAACTGAAGCAGAATGTGACCTGTTGTGCCTAGCTCAGGCTCAATGGGGCCTGCTTCTGATCTCACTTATGCCAATATCAATCAGGAGCTCTATCCGTGAGGGAAGGATGGTGTAGCGGTTAATGCACTGGAATGGGACTCAGGAGTTCTCCATGTTCAGTTCCCAGCTTTGTCACAGACTCCCTGCGTGAGCTTGGCTGAATCAGTTCAGACTTGATCCAGAGCCCACTGAAGTCACTGGAAAGACTCTGATTGGCTTCAAAGAACTTTGGATCAAGTGTCCAGTCTCTCAGGGCCCCAGTTATCCCATCTTCAAAATGGGGATTGTAACCCATGCCTGCCTCGTTACTGCGTGGGACACTGTGGTGATGGGCCATTCAAGGGCCCACTGATGCTGTGGGTGAGAGCAGAGCAGAGCATCCCATGAAAGCCTGCAGGGCATGATCCCACAACACTGCTTTACCTCCATTCTGCCCTCCCTGCCGTAGCATATTCCTATCACCCATGTTCCTCATGGACAGCAAGGGAAACATTTTATCATTTATCTAAAGCCAAAGCTGTTCACCCTGTTTGTGGAGGAGGGCTCTGCAGCTAGGATATTGTAATGGAAACGCACAGGAGCACGGCATCTGTGTTGTCACCAAGACGTTAGCAGCAGAAGCAGTGTAAAGTATTTTAATTAATCCGGAGTCTATTGAATGAAGCCTGTGTCAGTAATAGATTTCTGCACTGAAAGGGAAGGTTTTTATTCCAACAGGGCTTAGGAGACAGATTTGGTGAATGAAAAAGCCGTGGGCAATAGTCTGTAAAGGACTTTGGAAGACTGTAAAATCCTTTTGACTAAAAATGTGTGAGTTTTAAACAAGGCTGAGGAGAGCATGCCCATTAACCCGTGTGCTGCCGGTGTCTCCGGCAACAGCCACCCACTGACATGGAGATCAATGGGCTGTTTGGACATGCCAGTTATACACCATCTCTGCAAATGTGTTTTACCTGGGCATCCCTGGAATGTCTGACAGCACGCAGGTGCCTTCCACCTCGCAATGCCTACAAGGTGCCAAAGTAGTTCAAGCAGCTCTTTTCTTGGGGCACCTGAATTGCTTCTGCTCCTCTTCCATTAGATTTTAGGTTTCTTTTTATGAGCGTGTTAAACACTTAAAATATTACCCGTGTGCTGACCTGTTAATTATTCATTTAACAGCGAGACTGTGGATCACTGAGCTTATGCTGATTTGGATTCCAGCTCACTTTCTCAAATAGATCATGTACTTTGCATCACAGGATTATTGTGGATTGCTGCTTGCAGTGATCCTTTGGCTGTGTGGATCCAAACTTACCTTCCAGAAGCTAGTGTGTTGTGTGTGCCCCTAATTATACTCATCTGGGGGGTCGTTCACCCATCAGGCTCAGCTTAGAAGTGCTTCACTGAACATTTTTGCCTGGCTTCAGTTAAAGTATGTCTCATTTTAGAAGAGTGTTGTAGATCCAATGGTAATTTGACTGACTGTTTCAGCATTAACATGTCTAATAAAACGCCTGCCATCCTTGCAGAATGGTGTACCTTGCCGTCCTCTCTTCCCTTCTAGGGACAGCTCATGATTTCATGGATCTGCTTGTTGTGATCACTTGGAGGTCAAGATCACAAGAAGTCAGGTCCTTCTCACTGAATCTGACTGAATCCGCAACACAGTAAAACAACAGACTCTCCTCCTGTGGTGGGATGGAGAAATTGCTGGGTGTACTGAGGGTCCAATGAAGGCAACAGATTGCCCTCCCAGGCACACCCCTTATCAGGCCTCCCATGGGCCAGTCCTTGTGCTGAGATTGCCTCTCTCTGGGTGGCAGTAGGGTTCAGTGTTAAAATGAATAAGGCAGGTCACACCTTTTGGAACTATTGTTTCAGGCTGTCTGCACGCTCAGGCAGGCATCAGTTGCACTTGGTTTATGTTATCAGGCTTTCCCTCCCCCCCCCCCTTTGCATCTATTAGGGCTAGAAACTTAAAAAAAAAAAGAAAACTGAGATTCTGATCTCATCACTTGACTGTAGGAGCTGGGCTGTAGGCATGGTCCTACTGTATCTATGCCTTAATCCATCCTGTGCATAGGGTAATCCTGCCACACTAAAGTGTCACCCCAGATTTTCTTGTACACAGCTGACAGTACGTGGATAATACATCTTCCTAGTAACCACCAAACATGGGTTGCCACACTTGTCGTGAATACTATCAAACCGAAGTTAAAAGGCTGGCATAATTTCAGTAGATTCCATTAGCACTTCATCTGAATGGCAGCTGCCTGAACACTGGCTGTTGCTGTAGGTATTCCACGCGCCATTCTTGCTGTACGCGTTGTAACAGGAGAGAACAGCTCTCCGTTCATTTTCTTTTTCTAATGTTTTAAAAATCCATATTAGACTTCTTGCTGTGACCGTGTTTCCCCTGTGGGGGAGCTCTAAAAATACCCTGCAACCCATACTCATGTGAGTAGCCTTTGCTTATGCAAACATTGACTTTAGCAAGTTAGGACAACTCTGTGAGGGAGGGTGACAGGACTGGGCCCTTATTGATGGGTGAGCCTTAAAAAGCTTGGCATCTGTGTTCAGCTTGGGTGAACATCCGATAGTTCAGCTGATTCTCGGAGGCATTGGAGCCCCTTGACGCTGCAGAAGCAGTAATCTCATGAGAACAGGCCTTATGAAATGTCAGTCCCGTCTACACACCAGATGTATGATTAAAAAAACAGAAGAGTCCCTCTTTCCCAATGTGTTGACAACTTTTAAAAGATTCGATTCATGTTTTGTTCCAGAAATGAACAAATGTTTCAGAGCATCTTACTTTTATCTAAGCGGTGTCTCCATCTCCAGTGACCACCACTGATTTTGAGAGTCATTGAGTAAGTTTCATATCCTGACAGTATCTTGGAAACTGTCTGTTTCTTTGGCCATCCGGTGGCCAGGTAATAACAATCCCTACCTCTTATGCAGCACTTTTCATCTCAAAGCACTTTACAAAGGAGGTCAGTCTCATTATCCCCATTTGACAGCTGGGGAAACTGAGTTACAAAAAGGAGTAGTGATTTGCCCAAGGTCACTCTTCAAGCCATTGGCAAAGCAGGGATTAGAATCCAGGTTTCTTGAATCCAGTTCTCCATCCACTGGGTAGCACAGCCTCCAGAGACTTGTGTTTTAGTCACCACTGACCCAGTGTGTGACCTTGGACAAGGGACTTAACCTTTCTATGGCTGAGGTTCCCCATCTCTCCAATGGAAATGTTGATACTTGCCCACCTCTGTGAAAACCCTGAGATTTATGGATGGTCATTGTCATGCATTACTATTTTATGAATAACCTGGAAGGTTTCCAAAGCTCTAATAACATTCTCTAAATGTCAACGCTTGCCAGCACCGTTCAGAAATCAATTTCCAGCTGCTATAGGCTACGTGGTAGGACACAGCATTTGCTGCTAATATGAAAATATTGTTGGCACTTTTTTTGTCCCCTTCCCCTTTGTGGACTGAGCTGATAATGCAACTGTTAGATTGTGCAGAAAGCACAGTGTATAGAGTGGAGTGTCTTGTAGTGTCCCTCTTCCAAGATCATCAGTGCAAAGAGAACCTGGGAACTTCAGCATCACTAGCATTCTCCTTTGTTGTTTGAGCTAAAGGGCAGTTTAATTTATTAACTGGTACCAATAGTAGTTTCTTATCCTGCATGTAGATCAGCCACAAGACCGGGAACACGACATGCTTAGTTAGACTGTTACCTTCTGATGGGCTCAAGTCCTGAATGTCCATTTGATACACGCAGGAGCTACATTCATGAGCTGGAAAGAAATAATTCATTAATTTCTCTTATTAATGGGACCCAGACAAAGAAAACTTCAGGGGTGGGGAAAGGTGGGTGGAGGGGCGAGTTAAGCAGAGTTGCTATATTCTTAGTGATCACTTCCAGGATTAACAGTGTTATGAAACTATTGCTCAGTAATTTCTAGGATTAGAGGATCCTTTCTATGTTGAATAAATCCAGGGAATTAAAATGTCCGAGCAATCTGTGTGAGAAACTGTTTTGCCCATTTCACCCCTCCACTAACATCTAGTCTGATTCAGGTTCAGACTGAATCGTATCCAGGTTTTGTATATGGTTTGGATTGTGGGACTGTACTCAGGGGAGTCAGTAAATTCTGACATTTACCATGTGATGGGATATAAACTTTTGTAACCTTGAGAGGGGCAGGAAAAAATCTCTCACCAACCCTCCTTTAGTGTAAGCAGATTCTACCCTAGTCTTGCACTGGATCCTGTCACAGCTTGGTACCGTGTTTGGACTTTTGCTGGAGCACAACACATTATATACCATTTTGAATCCAACCGTTGCCTGTGTAATCAAGGAAATCAGAAACCCCCTTTGAGCCTTAGATTCAGCTGTTTTACTGCCCCAAATACGTAACAGTATGTAGCAATTAACCATTAATTGGTAGGCATTAAAGTTAATGTGCTAACATTAATTGGTATTAATGAACGGTATTAACATACAACAGCAATAATTATTAATAGTTTACACATTCTATACACTATTGCCAACCCCAACTGTTCAAAAATAATGAGGTTTTTTTAAATACAATTTATTTTGGGTACTTTTTATTTATGTCCTTTTTTGAGCCTTTAGGGTACATGTGCTTTGTGTTTTCAAGCTTTTCTCTGCAACCAGGAGGCTGGAACCTTACTTTTTTTAGGGAAAGCTGACATTCACATATCACATGACTCCAGGAGCTGGAGCTTTAAGAAAAAGACAAGTATTGCAAGACTTGCAATGAAATCTCAAGAGCTGGCAGCACTGCTTTCATCCCAGAAATTTCCAAAGCAACATCCCTTCCAGATTCAGCACCTGACAAGTCTTCCAACACTGCTATGAGATAGAGAAGGATGCTTAGTCCTCTGGTACAGGAAGTTTACAGAGTTAAAGGATGTACCCAAGGTCCTCAGGAAGTCTCTGGCAGAGCTGTGAACATAACACAGACCTCCTCATTTACTTCAAGACAAGCCTTCCCTGACCTCAGATGGCACCTCAAAGTAGAAACAACCCAGTGCATCTCTTGTGGACTCTCTTGACTAGTACATGCATGTAGAGTAGAGCCGTGAGAATTCTGCTGCTGGATATTACTCTTCCTAGGCATAAACTGGAACAATAACTCGGGCAGGGATCTGAGCATGATTCACTAAATAATGCTATTTCTATCTTGGTTACACAGTTAAACCATGCCTGTGGACCGCATTCATCTCTGGCATAAGCCGACCCCATTCCGCTGCCTTCACTGGAGTTGCGGGGGCTTATACCGGGCTGGTTCTGGATCTCTGTCTCAGTAAAACAACAGCCTGCAGAACCAAAATGGCAAAAAGCTATTCATTTTCTTGTCAGCCTTTCTATTGTTTATAAAAGCCCATCGCAGCCATGCGATATCAGTGACATTTAGAAGTGTTAAATCAATGCACACATTGAAGTATTGTTTTGTGCAGTGCAAACTAGCGAAAGTCCCAAGGAGAGAAACACAACGAATGGATGGAGGGAAAGTGAGTGCATCGTCTGTCCAACAGGTCCCACAAGCATATTGAAAGTAAAATGATTCTCTGTCAGTGACAATTGTTAAATCAAGATGGGATGTTTTTTTCTCAAAGATCTGCTCTAGGAATTATTTTGGGGAAGTTCTGTGGCCTCTATTATACAGGAGGTCAGACTAGATGATCGCTGAAATGACCTGTACTCCAGGTTACTTTGGCCCAA
Source organism: Terrapene triunguis (assembly GCF_002925995.2). Taxonomy (NCBI): domain Eukaryota; kingdom Metazoa; phylum Chordata; order Testudines; family Emydidae; genus Terrapene; species Terrapene triunguis. Next base: position 5,003,565 of record NW_020665065.1, on the reverse strand, counting down.
GGTTTCTGTATTGCTATACATCCGACAGGAAAATTATAGGGCATGATTAGAGCAGCTGGAAATTTTCTGACTGCATTTTTCCATTGGAAAATGCCATTTCATCAACATCAAAATGCTTTGTGGAAACATATAGATTTTGATGAAATTTTGTTTAGATAATGTTGAAACAGAACAACCTTTTTGAAATGGAACGTTTCCGTTTTCTGTTTTGAAACAGCTTTTCGTTTCATGTTGTATAATTTTATATAATGTTTTTAACAAGTCAAAATTGGAACAAAACATTAAGATCTCATCAAAACAAATGTTTTGATTGGATTGAAAACAATTTTATTTCAGAATTGTGTTCTCAGTAAATTTCAATTTTGTTTTGTTTTGTTCCAATTCAGAATAAAAAATGTTGAAATGTCAGAATTTCCCATGGCACAGAAATTCCAAGTTTCTAGGACTGATATTGATCTCGCTTACAGTATGCCACTTATATCTGCCCAAGTCCATCGATTTCAATGGAGTTACTCCCGATGTACATTAGTGTCAGTGAGAGCAGAATCTTTACCACAATGTGAAATATCTTAGGAAACAGAGACATTTCCACAATAGAGGGATAATCTGTCCCCCACATTGGGTCTGATCCTCATCTATGGTAGTCAGAGATTGGCTTCAACCCTGAAGCATGAAGTTTAATATCCCTTCCAAAATGTTTGTTTGTAATAATTATAACAACTTGGAATATTCTTGCTATCCATGATATTATCCTTTAATGACCTAGCATTCAGAGCTACTGAGCCCAAATCTCTCCAGTTGAAGCCTCCGAAAATCAGACCACGAGTGCTTAAGAGGTGATCTCTCAAATCTGAGGTCTGATAGTAGCCCGAGTTGCAAAATGTGTTAGTGAAGAAAAGCTAGGAGTGCTAACTAGTCCTGAGGCCTTGCCTTCAGCAGGACGGCAATCACACCGAAGCCTCTGGTCCTTGCTGTAAATATCTGAAGGCACCTTTTCATGCACCTGGCCTGTTTGATCAATATTTTCACTACCCTATGTTTGTGTCCCAAATCTGCAGTGTTTGTGACTTTTTATGGCTCTCTTTTTCCTCTCCACATCCATCCAGTTTAACAGATAATCTAGTTAGTCTCATGGGAAAACTTACTATAAAATTTAGGTCACATTGATGCAAATTAAATAAATAAATCAGCTTTGAAGAGCTATCAAAGTCTGGATGTCAGGAAATGACAGGCAGTGGTTTAAGGTGGGGGCTACCTTCCCCTCCTGCTGTTGTACCTTGCCTACATTGTCCCCAGTTCACTGTCAAGCCACTTTATTTGGTCATGTCTGATTGAGTGAAAGACAGATATCTTCTACTGATCTTTTCCCCTTCCCCTTTGTTATTGACACCCACCAAATTAATCAGATTGCAAGAAATCTGCAGAAATGCCTCAGGATGATGTGGCCACATATTCATACATCCCTCAGCAAATTTAGGAGGAGTGGGAATCTGAAAGCTCAGCTCTTGTCCTCGATGGTCTGTCTATGGTAAATATGAATAAAAAGAAGAAATAGATTCACGTGGTCTGGAAACTCTCTTGCGTATAAGTTGTTTGTTGTAAGTTGTGCCTTTGTTTTTGGAGAGTCTCATTGCTCTGCGGGCAGCAGCAGTTTGTAAAAGCAGGGGGGTGGCTTCGAAAATACACTCGCAGCAAATCTGTAGCCATGGAGCCTCCTACCGTGGAGGCGTTTACGGAGATGATCATTTGTGCTGTCTAAAGCCAGTGGGGGGTGGGGTGGTAAAGACAATGTGACCTACTTCTGTGAAGCCAAAGTCAGATGTATGCAGCAGACAGGAAAACACAGGAGCTTTGTAGATTGGATGTTTCAGAGGCCAGTGGCCATTGGAGCTGATGATAATTGTACATAGGCTGACTGAATGCCAATTCCTAGGCTTCAGAGCCCGAGCTCCAGCCTAAGCTGTAATGTCTACACAGCTATTTTTAACACCTTAGCGCAAGCCCCGTGAACCTGAGTCGGTCAACTTGGGCTCTGAGACTCAGTGCCACGGGCTGCTGCTCACTGTGTAGACATAGCCATGGGAACTTGCAACAGAGCCAGGACCTGAACCCAAATCGGAGTCCCAAGGCAGTGCCTTAATTAAAAGCTCATCATTCCTGCCCTCGAGCCTTTCTGTAGTCATTGGACGTGGGGTTAGCTTTAGTCTCATTCCTTATCCATCTCTGATGAAAGCAAAAGGCCATGAACAATGGGGCAGTACCAAGTGATCTTATTTTATTTGTATGACTGAGGCAAGAGACATTGCAAATGAACTCCAGACATCATGATGTTATTTGAAGCACTTTTCATCTCAGGGTAACATGTCACAGCATTTTACCTCTCTCTTAGTTGAAAATGGCAAAGGTAGTGGCTTGCAGGCAGTGATGGCTTTGACAGGAACTTTCAAGGAAATGGTTATGTTGGGCAAACAGCGTGTTGGGAAATGCTTTCTCTGTTATTTTTCTATCACAGGGATAATTTCATTGCAAGAAACCCAAATGTGCTGCTCTCCATGTAGCTGGGCTTTTACCTTCCTCACCGTTTCTCTGCAGAAAGCCCATGAAAAGTATTGGCCAGAGCTAGTGGTTAGTGCTTAGTTCCTTTTAACATACGATTTAACAGTTGTCCAGTCTGAGACCCAGAAGTGAATAAAATGTCCATAATGTTGTAGATACAGACTGCGTAGAATCAGCTGTGTGGTAGCATCTCATGGCTGCACGCAACAGCCCCTTCGCAGCATCTCCACCTTTGAGAAAATCTGTGGCCAAAGGGGGAAGAGTCAGCTGCACAAGACAGCATGTTCTCTACCTTAACGCAGCAGAATTCACAGTGCTGTTTGGGTTAATTCTGCATTATATGAGGCATCACACGAGCATGGCTGATACTTGGAGACCAGTGAGAACATGGTAAGTGAGCCTGCCATCTTGCCAGCGTTGGGGAGAAGCATGGGAGATCGGCAGCAATTATGGAGTTAGGTGCATAAGACCGCAATCTGCAGCAAGTGGATGGTTTCTGTAGCTTTGGCTGTGATTTGGGGGCCAAGCCCCCAGTTCTTTGGGCTCTGCCCTGCTGTACCAAAGTGCAAATACAGTTTCCTCAGACAGCAAAGTCTGCAGATAGTTCTTGGAAAGAAGAGAACCCATGGGAAAAAACCCAATCACAATTACATCTAATTAGCAGCTGAGAATCTTAATAGTGATAAAAGAATCAGGCCATTATATAAGTTATTGATTGTAGTGTTTACTAATTGATAGTAATTAAACATGAACTTCTTCATTTGCCAAGAAGTGAATTCTTCTTCACTTGCAGGATAAATATTATTTTTATTAAGTAATTCAATAGTGCGGTCGTTTCCCAAAATGTATTTATTAATCTTAATTAATTTTAGATTAGAAGGAGTAAAGAGTCAAGTAATAGTTTTTTTTATAAAAATAGTCATGGTAAAATAATTCTTTTCCCATCTATGTCCCTTAAAGATAAGGATTTCAAAGCATTTTCCAAATAATGAATTCCCTCCTTTTCCTGTGAAGTAGGTTAGTGTTTGTAACCTCATTTTCAAGGCAGTGCGGTGGGGAAGCCAGTGAGTCAGGAATAGAACACGGGAGTTCTAACTCTGTCTCTGCCCGGCTCTAAATACTAGCTCACACTTCTTCCTGGAAGCAGGAGCTGAGCCCGGGAATCCTGACTCCCAGCCCTGTGTGCTTCTGCTAGTTCACTCTCCCCTTGCTCTCCAAGGAATTTTTGTGGCTGCATTTTCATAACATGTCCCGAGTCCTGCAGGCCCCTTAACCTATCTGATGAGCAAATGTGTTATAGCACTTGCACCTTGGAACAGCAATTTGTAAATGTCCTCAGCTCATCTCCTTTGCTTTCTAAGTAGCAGGAGCAGCAGCGGATGAAGTCTGAGGCAGGATTTGGTTGGTGCAATGAATCATATTTCATCCTGGCAGGTTATTAGGAATTGTTTCCCTGGAGGTTTATGTAGAATAGAAGCCAGAACCAGAAACCTCAGAAATGCAATAGCGGGTTCACGCTGTAGAATACCCCCTGATTTTATTTACCCAAAAATATAAAAAAATCCGCATTAAATGTTAGGTGCAAGTTTCTTGAGTTTCCCAAAGTCTGAGGGATAAAGTAGATGATGCTCATCTCACTGTGTGCAAATGAGAGCAGTGGGGTTCAGTGCATTCTGCTAGTGCTCGTTTGGGTGGAGAAATCAGGGGCTCCAGGATAATAGCTGCTTCCGTGAGTGCAGAGGAGCCCAACCCAAGGCAGCCGGCTGATGAGGGGCGCCATGGGAGTGTGTGTGTGGGGGGGGGGGGGGGGGCTGTGCTGATTCCAGCCTGTGCTTCCCATTTCCATTCAACCCTGTATAAACCCCTAAAGGTAGGGTGACCAGATAGCCACTGTGAAAAAACAGGACAGGGGGTGGAGGGTAATAGGCGCCTATATAAGAAAATGTCCCAAAAAATGGGACTGGCCCTTTAAAAACGGGACATCTGGTCACCCGACCTAAAGGCTGTGATTGGGTGATGGGTCCAGATGGTTCTCCCAGATCTGCAGGGCAAGTAGAAAGTCGTTACTGCAGCCACGGGGTGGTGTTGCCCATCATGCGGTGCACTTCCCCTCCCTGTCTGAGCAGGGCTCTTGGGCAGCTGGCGGGCTGGAGAGGTGGGTGCCAATTGGAGGTAAGGGATCTTCAGGCAAGGGCCTCTGTGGATACCCAGGAAGTAGGGTTGCCAGGTATCCATTTTTTTACCAGAATGCCTGGTCAAAAAGAGACCCCGGCGGCTCTGGTCAACACCGCTGACTGGGTCATTAAAAGTCTGGTTAGTGCGGAGCTGGCAGGCTCCCTACCTAGCCCTGCGTGGCTCCCGGAAGTGGTGACATGTCCCTCCTGCTCCTAGGCATAGGGTTGGCCACGGGGACTCTGTGCATTGCCCCCACCCCGAGCACCGGCTCCACAGCTCCCATTGGCAGGGAACTACAGCCAGTGGGAGCTGCAGGGACGGTGCCTTCGAGCGAGGGCAGTGTGCAGAGCTCCCATGGCCGCCCCTGTGCCTATGGGCCAGAGGGACATGCCAGCTGCTTCCCGGGAGTCGCCTGAGGTAAGCGCCACCTGGAGCCCGCACCTCTCACCCTCTCCTGCACCCAAACTCCCTCCTGGAGTCCACAACCCCTCCCGCATCTCACCCCCTGCCACAGCCTGGAGTCCCCTCCCGCACCCTGAACCCCTCATTTCTGGTCCCACCCCGGAGCCTGCACCCCCAACCCAGAGCCCGTACCCCCTCTCATACCCCAATCCCCGCCTCAGCCCAGAGCCCCTATCCCACACTCTGAATCCCTCAGTCCCACCCCCCAGCCCGGAGCCCCCTTCTGCCCCCCAAAACCCTCATCCCTGGCCCCACCCCAGAGCCTGGACCCCCAGCTGGAGTCGTGACTCCCTCCTGCACCCCACCCCCTGCCCCAGCAAGCGAGAGGGAGGAGGGATGGAGTGAGCGAGGGTGGCGCTTCAGAGAAGGGGCGGGGTAGAGGCGGGACCTTGGAGAAGGGGCAGGGCAGGGGGCAGGGCAAGGGTGTTTGGTTTTCTGCCATTAGGAAGTTGGCAGCCCTACCAGAAAGGTGGAGGTGAGGGGCTGAAAGCCTGGCTTCTCCCATGAAGGGCAAACCATGGCCCCAAATACCAGAGCAAAGAGGAGACTGAGAGTCAAGTCATGTCCACGCAGGACATGACACGGGCCTTCATCCCTCTGGGCCTCATTCACTCAGCTGCCTAGTGGCTATGAAGTGACTTACCCACCTCACAAGCAGCTTGTGAAGCCAAACTGATTAGAACCTGAGACACTCACGAAATTCATCAGAGGGATGTGGGTGATCCATAGATGCAACATACTCTTATAATATGTCACCTCCCACCGGGCAGTCTGCAGTCCATTCCAGACTGTCTCATGGGACCACAGCGCGGGTCAGTTAAGCAGCTGTTTGGATGTGCGGGGTATCTCTGAGCATCAAGAGTTCGGGTTTGGCAATGGGTGGGAAATCTCTGATCCTTGGGGGTGGAATCCCCTAGTTTCTGTATTTGTGTTCCAAGCTCTGACCTTCCGCTAGCAAAGCTTTCTGGTAGAGGGGAACCATTGGCCACTTTCATGAGCTAATAACCCAGGGTTATGCTGTGGCTATAATAGCTCCAGTGACATTGATTCCTTCTCCTTTTGACTTGCCCCGGCCCCTAAATCTTCAGTTCTTATCCCCGCTTCACCCTCTGCCATCTGTCGCTGTAAATAACCTCACAGCTCATGTATCGGGCTCAGACTGCTGTCAGAAATCGCCACTCCCACATGTGCAAGTGGGCCCAGTGGGTGACGGTGCCTAAGGTGCACACAGCCATGGGACTGCAAAATCAAGAGTCTGCTCTTGAATACTGGCCCCTGCTGTGGTTAAGTGCCCGAGTAGACAACCAGGACAATTTGCAGATGGGCCAGTAGAGGGTGCTGCGTGTTAAAAGCAGCCTCTGTCCCCTTCCTTTTTTTCTTGTCCAGGGTACATGTGGTGGATAGGCAAATTTCTCTGCTACTACCCCCAGCTAAGTGGTTAAAATTCTGCCCCAGCATATGAGCACTGATGCTTGGGGAGAGCTGGCTTCCAAGGAGAAGACAAGCCCTGTGCCTTATTTTATTCCAAACAATGTTTCTGTATTTAAACATCATTAATTCATCAGCAGAACAGCAGGATGCTGCGGTCCGTGATCATCCTTTGTCTCAATGCACATACGCAGCTTCCAGATGAGAGAGGGTCATTGCTGGCAGTGCCAGCAGCATCTCGCTCCTTTGCAGACCTCTGGGCAGGACGAGTGGATGAGGACAGAGTAGGAGGAGGAGGATGGAGTGACTTGTCAGACTGTGAAGTTGTTAAGCTTGTAACCAGTTAGCGGGGCCGCCTTGTGTTTAGGAATGTCTGGGATTTATACATTTCCGCCTCTTGGTTCAGGATAGATTCCTTGGGAGGTTTCTGGGCAGGACTTCTTGAAGGAGAAAAATGTTTCCTTCCCTTTGGCTAGCTCTGTACTGGGTGGGATACTAATGCATGCCCCTTATAGGATTGGATTCTACCCTCCGATGTGCACATGCATTTCCATTTTTGATCAAAGGGACCTGTACATGCTTATGTGAAGGCAGACTTTGGCTCATGTAACACCTTCTATCAGAGGATCCCACAGTGCTTTGCTTGTACCCAGAGCAATACATTTAGTCTCACATTGGGAGGCACCTCAATATCATTATCAGAGGATGCACATAGAGTTTTAAGTGACTTATTCAAGTTTTAATGGGCAATCAGTGGCAGAGCTGGGAATAGAACCCAGGAGTCCTGACTCTCAGTCCCTTCTTCCAGCCACTACCCCATACTGCCTCTGATATGCTTAAGGGCTTCCTCCTGAATGGAATGATCAGCAAGAGGTGGAGCTCTGCAGTTTTAAACCACCTTCATCCTTCTGCTATGACCTCTTTCCTATCTCCATCCTAAACAAACGTTTTTAGAAATGGCCTGATCCAAAGCCTACTGAAACCAATGGAAAGACTCCCATTGACTGCAATGGGTGGCCTGAAATGCATAGATGGGCTACTCCCCTTCCACCTCAGAGTTGAATCGGACCCATTGTAGAGCCATTGTCAAGGGAGGGCACATAAAGAAGACGGGGTGGCTGTGTGTCAAGAAGGTGGAAATGGCTGGAGGGCAATTCCGACAGAGCACAGGAAGGAGAGACAGGAGGAGTTGTCTTACATAGTCATTCATGAACGGTCAATGAGATGCTGCAGTTCCTTGAGAAGTGACTAGATGCCGTGTGACCACGAACTGCAGGGGTAACTAACCCGGGAGAGCGTCGCAGAGAGAGTGACCTACAGTGACTGCACTGGAATTAGGACATGCTAATGTTACTCTGCTGCCATCTGCCTTCACTCTGGGAATTCACTTGATCAGACAGGAGAGGGATGGGGGGAGAAAGGCGAGAGAAACAAAGGACTATATGAGAGCGAGGAAGAGTCTCTGGAAGACATGGCGAGTTTGAGTGGTTTGTACATGCCACAGAACCCTATGATAATAAACCAATGGTTTATCATCTGCTCAGTTCATGTGCAGCTTACTACTTCTGACACTCAGACCTCAGTCCTTCCCAGATCAGCATCTCCAGTATTTGTCCCCTGCCTAGCAAGGTCACATCCTTTCTTGCTGTTTATCCACATTCTTTTCAGGTTGGTTTTATGTCCCCAACATGTTTCTCTTTGTTCTTCCCATGCAACAGCAGAACCGGTGGACACTGCAGCAAAAGCACAGGAAATTCCTTATTTAAAAGCAAAAAAGTCACAGAGGTTTTACATGGGATATCATGTGCTGCTATGCTATATCACAGGGCACGTTGCTGTGTCAGGCTCAACTCTGCAAATGTGTAAATGTATTGGCAGCTTGTGAAATTACTCTCAGGGGGGTAAATACATTAGCTCCTGGGGGATGCTGCAGGTTGCTGGACCGAGTGCATTGCTCCTGAGGTAGTTTCACAGCTTTTCCTAAACATTTGGCAATGAAATCCTTTTCTAGAACCTCCCCATTCGTCACATGTTTTGTTGCTGCCCTGTGTTTTGCTTATGTATTTTGTGCTATTTTTTTTAGCTGCCCTCTGCTTTTTCCCCTCTGAAGTACACTCGTAACTATGGGAACAAAAGTACCGTTGGTATGGGGGGACTTTGCGACACCCACATGCGCCAAACCAAGTCAGTTTATAAAAGGGTTTTGAAGTGATGCCATGAATTGTGAGGTCTGGGATGGGATTCAGCAGCTTTCTGTGGGAGCTAGGTGTCTAACTCCCTTGAGCTATCTTAAAAAATCCCATTAAAGAGTAGATCTGATGTTCTCCACTTTCTGTCCTAACCTGTAGTGGTGTTGCTGTGCTCTATCAAACAGCTGCCATGTTTTGCTCCAGAGGTGGCAGCATGGAAATAATTTCTGCCTCTTTGTGCCGGGAGAGATGTGCAAACTAGGGCTCTGAGCATGGTACTGAATGGCAGAAACTCCTGCGGGTCATGCCAGCTTGCAGTGCACTTTGGGGGGGCTTTGGTGGGAAAGTGCCAAAGGCATGTAGGAGAATAGATAGACCAGTGCTTATGTAATCCAGTGGTGTGTCACATGTCCCTGATCCACAGGGGATATGAGTCTGTTATGGTGCCACCTGGCTTTTAGCCCTGGAGGGACCCCAGTTCGACCTCTGGTGTGGAGCTGTCAAATACATGGCTCTAGAGATAAAAGCTTGAGCTGCTAGAGCTAAAGAGCCGAGCTCGCTAGCTGAGAGCCGTAGCAGACTCTCATCCTGTATGCATTAGGCATGGAAGGTGACCTGTAACACACACTCACCAGTAACGGTGAATATCAGAACGGGTGTTAAGACCACTGAGATGTAGAGAATTGCTGTGGTTCCAAATAAAGGAGAAGCTGTGCACCAGGTATGGAGCCATGTTTTTCAGCATTCGAATACAGAGTATACAAGTGTCCGGCAAGCACAAGGTCCGTGGATTCTTCTTCCCTGTCTCTGGTGTTTGTTCTGACGGCAGCTGCCTTTGGCGCGAGCTCCCCACTCCTCTCCCCTTGTGCTGCGGTGTCCAGTCGCTCGCCGAGAAGATGAAGTGTCCTGCTTGGCTGGTTTGAAAGATCGAAAGGATGATGGAAATTGAAATACCTGCATCTGTCTCTGCCAGGCCTGGGCTGTGTCCCCGCTGTTGCCTGACATCTCGCCCTGCGTGGGGCTGTCAGGGCGGCGAGCATGCAAAGGGGAGAGCGGAGGAGGCGGTGTGTCACAGGGCCTGTCATCTGGGCAGAGGGAGGGGGGATGAAGACAGATAGCGTGTCCAGAGCAGTGTGGGTGTGTGGGGTGATCCATGTGCCCGGAGAGCAGGAGTGGCGCTCTGTTCTGCAGCACGGGGAAGCGTGTTATATCACTGAGTCACAGCGTGCATCGCAGCTATCCCAGCCCTTCACCGTAGGCATGACAGGGTCCGGGAGAAACACCTGGTTCTCCAGTCCCAACTCAGGATTCAGGGTGAGTGGAGATTTTTGGAGGTGACATCTCAAAGACAGCAGATGCAACGTTGGGAGGAAATAAGACCTCCCCGTGCTCACTCAGCCAACACCAGGCTGAGCTGTTGGTCTGTTCTGTTCCATCGTTGCTGGGCAGGCTGAGCAATCCAGCATCTCAGAGCAATGCACCGGAACCCCAGCCATGCCAGGGGGAGGCAGAGATGGAGACAGGGAAAGCAGCGCCAGGAGACCAGGATCTCATCTGGATGTCTCTGGGGCACTGCGGTGGTAGGAAGATGTGTTCACACCAGCAAGGGACAAGGCCTCCAAAGCCCTCAAGATTCAGCTGTTTCTCTAGACAAGTCTGCACAGCAGCAGGTGTGGAAATCTCCTGAGATGAAGCTTTCTAGCTAGATTTCTAGGGCTCCCTGGATTAATCAGAAACAGGAACACTGATGGGAACTAGTGACGGATTAAAGCTCTCTGCAGCCCAAGCTCAAGGCTAAAACCCTTGCCCCCGGGGTAGGTGCTTGCTGCACAAGAATGCAGGAAGTAAAACCACTTGGCAACATCCTCTCCAGGAATCCCAAGGTTTACTAGGGCCAAGCTCAGTAAACGAGCACTACTTCAAGCACACACAGAATTATGCTGGATGTGGTGTCCGGGGAACTGAAGAACATCATAGCATCATAATAAGACACGGAGCCAAGTCCCATCATCACTAGCAGAATGATGAAAATCAGTTCTGTATCCCATCTATCTGCCCCTGTCCCCCATCCAGCCCAGATCAATCTGTATTTCTGCCCAGGACAGCTTCTGTCCCAATGTTTGCCCTTGTCTAGTGCCTCCTACTGGAGGATCTCAGAATTTCAGTATACTTCTGCTGGCAGATAAACTATTTCAGCTACTAGTGTGTGCAGAGACATTGTACTGTGTCCTGTATGTGTTATCAAAGCAGACTTAATGGGCGTGGAAGCTAGACAACTTTCCCTGCTCTCTGCTCAGTGGAGGATGCATCCACCGATCGCTCTGTGGTGCTAGAACAGGCCTTGACATGATGGAACGGTACAATTCAACACATGGCTGTCGCAGCTGCTGTGCAAGATCTCGTGGAATCGTGATCTCCAGTGTGGATCATTCCCACTAAACTGACAGCAGTGCACTCAAAAGACTCACTCTGGGAAAAGGGGTCTTTTCACCAGGAAGCCATAGGGAAAGGTTCAGAATGACGTGAACAAGGGCAATTCGAGGAAAGGTCTATTCCATTCTATTCTATTCTATATATGTTTTTATACCACTCTTATCACCTTAGTATCTGAGTACCTTCCAGCAGTGCGTTAAGCAACATGACTAACACCTGTCACATGCTGTTTGTTCAATCACTGGAGTGGAGCCATCCACAGTGTTTCAGCATCCCTAGCCTGCTTCTTGCAAGAGGACAAATGATTCTTGTCTCTTTGTATCCCGCTGCTGATAAGATGACTGTTATTTAGTGAGCAGTCAAAGCGGTAACCAAGCCCCCTGTAAGTAACAACTGAAGTTGCTGAAATCATTTATCATAATTTTTTTAATTGAATATATTTAACGTCATCCTGCAAGGAAAAATAAATAAATGGTAATAGCTACAAAGCCGTGAAGTCTCAATACAGAGCCAGGCAAACCAGCTGAAGTTAGCCCTTGTTTAGAAAAGGCTGCAGAGGGGGAAAGCTGTCTCCTGCAGGCAGGTGACCAAAGGTAAATTGACATCAGGAGAGAGCATGTCACATTGTGTGATGCTGACCGCACCTTCTCTGCTCTGTGGGACGGATTCCACATCTGCATGTCAGCGCTCGCTACATTTGTCAGGTCATTTTGTGTAAAGATATTGCTTCCAGCTCTAACGGACAGAGATTATTTCCTCCCAAAGAAAATAAAATACAAACTTTCTGTGCTGTATTGCAATAGCCATCCAGTGGATTTATTAGCCTGGAATCTTTAAAGGCTGTATTGTGACTGGGAATTGGAGGGAGCACCCCAGATCTCTGTACTGCGCAGGAGAGCTCCCCACATGAAGGTCTGGGCATGGGGGAGAGGGAAGAGCACCCAATTCTCCCCACATGAGCCTTGCTGAGCTGTCAGATAATCAGTTCTTTGTTAAGGGCTGTAGCATCCTACTTCCCCTCTGGAGCAAAGGGGAAGTAATTGGCTTTCTCAGCATTATATAATTCCTTTCCAGATCCCCTCTTGGAGCGGCACAGCCAGGCGCTGCTCAGTACTTGGGGCTTGGAGCAAAGGCAGTTCTGCTCATTCCAGGAGCAAAAGAGGCTTTTAAGCCTCCTCACAAACTAATCTCCCCAGTGGGCTCATCGACAGTCCATGTCCCATCCCAGCCCTGTTCCACCACGCCACTATTCCAAGGTGGCTGCCTAGGGCTGTACTGCACCTCTGCTGGGGTAATTCCCCAGAGCCCATTGTGTTTCCTTTATGGGACAGTCCCCATATGCTGCCAGAGTGACATGTGGAGGCTGGACTGGGGGCCAGAATTCGGCCCTCAATCTAGCCCTAAAGGAGCAGTTATTTATATAGGACCAAATCCCGCCAACCTTACACTGCGATATTTTTCTCCACAAAGAGCTCCGAAGTAGAGCTCGTATTTGTTGTGAGAGCGGCAGGATTTGGCCCTTATTTTTGCAGCCTATATTTTTTCCTGCGCAGGTTATTTATCCTGCACTGGGGACGTCCCCCTAAAGAAAGCTGGAACACTGAACATTAAAATCCTCACAAGCCCAACAGGTTATCTTTCCAGATGACATGCTTTATTTTCACATCCATTTTGTAAACCACTCAGTCATCAAGCAGTCAATGATGATTAATTGATGGCATTTTACCCTCAAAGACAAGATATAGCTTAAATACTCAGGAAGAACATTGACAGCATCAGAATTTTAAGCAAATTAATATAAAATGTAGCATGCCATTTCTAAATGAGATGCCTTAATCACAGGGACTGTCATAAAAGACATAATCTCTCTCTTTATTTCAGTTCAGTGGCTCTGGACTGGCAGCATTTGAGAAATTATTTAATCTTAATTCTGCAGATGTTCATTTGTTTTTGTATTCTGTGCAGACACGAGGGTAAAATGTCACATCATATAATGGAGTGGAGCTTGGCATGACATCAGTTTGGCATCATCACACACTAGAAAACTTTCTTTCTTTCTTTCTTTCTTTCTTTCCACCAGAAGTGAGTCAGGTGCCTGCTTTTTAAATCTACCCTTTGTAGGACTCCAGCATGTCCCACTGTATTTGAGGCATTCTCTCACCAGATCCATCTATGACCCATTAGGGCCTTGAGGATGTTGAGTTTACAGACCGGTATTCGATAGCCATTATTTTTAGCCACAAATATATTTAATGGTCTAAAATCATCCAGCTCTTTCAGATGATGAAGTTTGTCTTATGGGAGTAGGCAAAGCTTTCTCCTAATTGAATCCTATGCAGTGTCTAAGACAAGAGACAAGGCTCCCGACTGCTGTAGGCACCTGACTTTCCAAGTTGTTCCTTGAAAGGTTGCCAGCCATTATCGCTATGTAAAAATAATTATAGGTCCCATAAAAGGCTGAAAGAAAAGAAAGGAGGGAAGAAGGAAAGGAAGAGAATCATACAGATAATGAAAACCTCAGATTTCTTAAGAGCTGCATAAAAGAAACTAGACTCTTAAAACAATAACCCAGAGATTGTATTAACCTATGCTCCTCTTTTTATGAACAAGACCTCAGGGCTTGCAACCTGGCTTGTAGAGCAGATCTGAGCCGATGGGAAAGCCCATCTTAATCCTCTGTTGTTTGTTCTTTGCTTCTTAGTCTTTCAAGAAAGTGTCCACAAACCTCCCTCGGGGACGCACTCATCTAAACATATCTCCCGTCATGTAATCTCTTCCCTCCCCGATCTGTTGAGGTGGGAGGGAAAGCTTTTGTCTCACAAGTGCTGGCCTATAATTTTCTTATCAAGTGCCTGTGTAAGTAACCAAACAGTCTGAAGTGGGTCTGAGATCTGTAGGCTCAGAAACTGGATCACAGTGTAAGGGGGGAGGGAATACATCCCCATAAAAGATAATGGGGGTGCACAAGCTAACGACCTGCCGGATGTGCATAAGAGACTGCTGCTTATTAAAATAGCAAGAGTTATGGTGACATGATCAGCAAAACTGACGGGGCAGTGCAGAGAGTGTCACTTGAAAGATCTGCACTTTTAATCAAGATGGAGAACAATCTTTCCACCTCTGCATGTTGTATCCCCATAGCATTATCTTGCCATCTGCAGAGGCCTAGGGGTTCCAAGGCTTAATTAGAGAACATTGGTAGGATACTTTGAGATCCTCAGCTGGGAGAAGCTAGACAGTTTCAAAGAATGACTGTTACAAACTGGTTTTCAGGAAATGCTTTGGGCCTGATTCTCCATTGTTAGCCACCTTGTGTTGTCATTTATACGTGTGCAAAACACTACCCTATCACAGTGGCTGCATCTAACCTCACTTTGCACAGGTGTAAATGACAATAGCAGGTTTGAGGCAAGTGGGGAAGATCAATCCCTTTGGATTCGTTCGAAAAAGACATGTAGTGAGATGGAGAAAGTCCATGTGATGAATTCTGAATGTGTCAGAGTTTACTGGAAGCTTAAACATTATTTGCTTGACAGCCGTTTGCATGACAGCCATTAAGTGCTTAAGAAGGCAGAGATTTTAATTATTTCGCTGCTTCATAATATCTTATTAAAATTTCTGCAAGGTATTAGGAGCCTCATCTGAACAGTTGCATTGTTATGGTGTAGATCATTTGTTTGTGTCAGGCTGTGTCTCCTCTGATTGCTTTCTCAATCTTTTTTTGCTTAGCTTGCTCCCAAGGACGTCGTTTGAGACTGTACATCTAGAATTTAATTTCTGATGCATCAGTAGGGCTCCAGTGAAAAACTGAAGGAGGTCTTTTAATGACTCAGTTGCACTCGCTCTAGTGCTGCAGGGCAGAGCAATATAGGCAGGCCAGGGTGAATAGTTTGAGGTGGAAGGAGGAAACCATGCTTATCAGAGGACTTGACGCCCTCTAAGCAACCAGAGCAGAACTGCACTCTGGCATCCTGCTCTGAAATCTAGAGATCTTTCCAGGCTGTTAGAGATTGGTTTGCAGCAAGGGGTCTTGTGCAGTATTGCCAGAAACACTGCAAGACCTGCTTTGCCTATGATGTTTTGGCATAGCTGGATCCAGCTGGCTGGAATGTATAATTCCACAACCATGAAAAATAAACTGAAACATATGTTAATCAAACTCTTCTGAGCCTCCAGGAAGGGTTTGGGTTTGGCTTGGTTTTTGAGTGAGGATCCAGGTTGTTTTTTGCCCATTCCTGGTAAAAAAAAAAAAATTAGGACCAGATTCTGCTAACCTTATGCTGAATAGCCCCTTAGTCCTGAGGTGGGTGACCATGCTACTTACTGTCTGCCAGTGTGGCAGAATTAGGTTTTTACTAAACTGAACAGCTCTGACGTGAGAAAAAAACAGAGGGAGAAGATGAATGTGCAGTGGCCACAGGATACCATTTGCAGAGTGCCCTTTGGCATTGCGGAGATGCTGGAAGCTGGAGTCTCTCCCTCTCTGATCTTTACTGGGTTAGAGTCTCTAACAGAGTCCTACCCTCTTTTCAGGGTGGGAGGAGTTCACTTCAGGGAAACTTTCCTTTCCCTCCCTCCATTCCTGGCCTTTCATTTCCGTGCCATATCTCAAAGGCTCTTCAGATCAAAGCAGTCATTTGCACAGTCATTCCAGTGATTACATTCAGTGACTGTGGGCACTGAGCACTTCACAGGATCGGGCCCTTAGGACCCAATCCCACATCATTGACGTCATTGGAGGGGGGGGTTGCCATTTGGTGTCAGTAGAAAGCAGGATCAGGCACTCAGTGGGTTACAGACCAGTGTGGCTCTATTCTAATTACATGCACTAGTCAGTCAATACAGCCAGGGGTAGATTGTGCCTACCTCGCATGGGTGTGAAAGGAGAGAAGGGTGCCAGGACCCTTCACTCTCTGTGCTCACCTGCCCAAGATCCAAGCCCTTGTGCTCATGGCATAAAAGGATGGGGGAGTCTGGCATGGATACCACAAAGAGGACAGGAAGGAGAATGCAAGTGTGGTAAGGCCATGCCTCAAGCCACGCCTTCTCCCTGGCCAGTGGGGCTGGGCAGATGCAGAGGGTATCGGGGTGGCTCAGGCTTGTGTTCTGCTAAGCACAGCGCTTTGTGAGGTAGAGATCCTCCAAGAGCAGTTGCCAGCCCCTTTCCACCCACTGCCCCATGCTGTTTCTTTGGGCCGGATTCCAAGCCAGTGGGTAGACTCCCATTGATATCAAGGGAGATTGGAGTAGGCCAGGGGTTCTCAAACTTCATTGCACCATGACCTCCTTCTGACAACAAAAATTACTACATGACCCCAGGAGGGGGGACCAAGGGGTTCAGCCCTGGTGGAGGGGGCCTGTAGCCTGAGCCCCTCTACCCAGGGCTGAAGCCTGAGCCCCAGGCAGCGGGCCTCGGGCTTTGGTTTTGGCCCCAGGTGGTGGGGCTTGGGCTTCAGCATGTCTTAACGCCAGCCCTGGCAACCCCATTAAAATGGGGTTGCGACCCACAGCTTGAGAACCGCTGGAGTAGGCTCTTTCTGCATAAATCTCCCATGCTTAAAGCCATCATCTTGCCGTCCATGGAGGGCATCTTCAGTTGAAGAATGATCATAATAGGGCAGCCTGTTTTCTCTTTGCCTGCAAAACATTGCCCTGCATCAAAATGTTTGTGAGACATTTGCTGTGTGACCCTTTTATAGCTACATGGTGGAAAACACAGAGAGATAAACTCTTTTCCTTGCAGTGTTTTGAGTATTTATATATAGATCTCTAATAACCCATATTGATTCTGAATATATAATGTCCTCATAGGTTAGATGTTACCATTTAAAAACAAACTGTCCCCCCCGAAAAGCAGCAAACTTTGATGAGTTTGAAATTAGATGCTAACCTGAGAGTGAATTAGCCTGAGAGATTTGGAGCTGGTGTCTTTTCATTTTCTCTGTCTCTGAGCAAACTTGCACAGAATAATAATCTACTGAGGGCAAGATTGTTCCTGTAGGCGCCCCAGAGGTGCTGCACCTCCCCTGCCAAGGGGAGCAGTCATTCATTGGTGGCCTACAGCCCCCTGCCCATGTGTTGGCTCAGCTTACTCCAGCTGTTTTCCCACCCCTTCCTGTCCACTCCCTGCCCACCTACTCCGGGAAAGAAGCAAGTAGGCAAATAGCCCTGCTTACTTTTACAGGCTGGCGCCAAGGGCCAGGCCTGTAGAGAGAAATTTGAGGCCCCTTCCATTTCACTTTATTTACACAGATCTATTACAGATGTTTTGGAGGCCCCGCTGAGCTCTGGGCCCCAGTACAACTCTCCCCCCTTCTCCCTCTCTCATCAGTCCTGACAAGGTCTAGGTACCCTTTTTAAGCGCCCTGCAGCGGTGGACGGTCTGAGTCACAGCCTAGCCTTTAGAGAGCACCTTTCATCCCAAGGCATTTTACAGACTGTATCCAGAGAGGGCACACGTCAGCCACTGCCAGAATGCAGCGGCTTAATGGGTGGAGGGCAGCAGGTTTGACCACAACAGCTGTGCAACACTCTGCACATCTGTAAGGGTGTGGGTAGACTTAGCCAAGGTCATTCGGCTACAAGCTGACTCTCCCCAGAAGTGCTCTAGGAGCTTTAATGCCCAGAAAGAACCTTGGGTGTTTATTATGGATTGTTCCCCTCCAGACAACATAACAAATAGACTATAGTCTTACACAATACAGAGACAAAGGAAAACACAACGAGATAGGAAAAACTGCTTTGTAAGTTTATCCATATCTAGCCAAATAAAGAAACTCAGCCATGGGGCTGCCAGCAAGATAAAGTAGTATGTTGACATAGAAGTATTTTTGTACCACATCCAAAATCAGATCAAAACTCCATCAGATTTGTGCTCCAAGAAATTAGGATCTTCATTCGTATTCGTTAAGATCAGACTCATTAATAACTTCATTAAATTGACCATCGTTTGATGTTGGCTTTCTTGAAAGCTTTGAAAATAGAATAAAAGAGTAATCATTTTAAGCCTCATCGAAATCTGGAAGCTGCGAAGGATGAAATATCTCTGCCTGACTGCTTGTTTTATCGACATCTTGCTTCAAGAATCCAAGTCTCATTCTGGGGGGTTGAGTTTCCTTCATGAGTCCTGGGAACATTCAAGTGTCGTGTGCCACATAATTGACTTGTGTTCGCTGTTTGCAGTGTTGGTCCCAGGATATTGGAGAGACAAGGTGGGTGTAATAAAAGATAATACCCCCTCCCCCCCACACACACACCTTGTCTCCCGTGTTAGCTAACTTGGGTTAGTTCTGTGGGACATAGACATCTGAAAAATCCCCCTCCACTAAGCTGCAAGGAACTCATCATCTCTCCTTCAGCAGGACAGAGGGGTGACCTGGGCTTCCAGACAGCATAAGGCTGTCATACTTCATGTTTAAACAACAAAACCGCCCCCTTTTCTAGCCTTACCCTTGACGGGGATCAGCATCTACTAATAGCAACTCATTTACCAGCCCAGCAGGACGAGTGAAGGGTAGGGGAGATGTGTTCTGCTCTTCCGTTGCTGCGTGGAGAATTCAGGAGAGATGTTCCTTTTCATCCTTAAATCTCCAGTGAACCAATGGGAGAGCAAACCCCATAATCACTCATGTAACGATTACATCCCTTTAAAAACTTGGCAAGGCTTTCTGTGTAGGGATCTGCTCTGTTGGTCAGCATTTCTCCTGCTGTGTTTTTTTCCTTATGCAAGTCACCTACGTGCAAACAGGTGCAGCTTGAACATTTCACCTGCTGCTGCTGCTTATTTCTCCACTTAAGTTATAATCCTCTATTTGTGAAACAAAGTTATTATTCATATGGAACCCAGAGTGTGCACCGCGTGTACAATGGGCGAGGCATGCCAGGCAGTTGGCAGACCCTTGCCCTGAGGAGCTCCCATTATAAAAGGCCCAGCAGCTACAATAGGAAACAAAACAAATACTGAACAGTGTGAGTGCATGATGTCCCAGAGGCCTCCTGCAATAAGTGCTCCTATGGTAATAGGTTGCTGTGGAGATAGTTGCAATGTCTCAGAGGCATGGTGGCTTTGGGGGAACAGTAAGCAGCAGAGATTCTATTTTCATGCAGCTGTGCCTGACGTCCTTACTCGGGCAATGATGTCAGCGGGAGTGTCGCACGAGTGAGGATGGAGCAGCACATCGGAATTGCCATATCGGATTAGACAGACCCATGGGCTGTCTAGTCTCCTGTCTCAGCCAGTGGCGATAACCAGACCCTACAGTGATGCGTGCAGGAGACAGATGAAATAGAATGAAAACCCAGCAGAGCGACCAGACTCTAACAATGGAGAGAAATACGCATGCATTTCTTGCCATTCCTCTAGTTTGACAAGACTGAATATAGTCATCACTCCCTAGCGTCTTCAACCCAAAGGACCCCACAGCCCTTCACAGACTTTCTTATGTCCACCATTGCAATGCAGCCACCTGAGAAATGAAATGCAACAGTAGTATAACAACGCTACACAGCCAGTCAGGGAAGGAATGGCCTGATCCTGCAAGGAAATGAGTGTCTCTTACCTGTGGGATGCTAAGAGCCCACGTGAATCATCCTCCTTCTCACTCACTGAAATCAATGGAAGCTGAGTTCTCAGCCCCTCTCAGGATTGCGGTGAAGAGGAACTCCAGGCCTGTTGAAATCTACAGGGGGCGAGGAGACATGGGCTCAGTTCCTGGCTTGTCTGTGGACTTCCTGTGTGACTCTGGGCAAGTCACCTCATCCCCCCTGTGCCTCAGTTCCCCTTCTGTAAAACAGGGATAGTCACACTTCCTTTGTCTGCCTTGCCTATTTAGATTGTGAGCTCTTTGAAGCAAGAACTGTCTCATTCTGTGTATATGTACAGCACCTAGCACAATGGGGGCCCGTTCTGGGTTGGGGCCACTAAGCTTTTCACGTACGATCAATTAGTGAGGCGGAATGTATTTATTCCAGTTACAAGTTAGCCAGGACACAGAGGTTTGTGCCCATCTTGTTGGGACACAGCAAACAGAGTGCCACGCATTTGCATCATTCACTGGCTAGTGTCCATCAATTCTGAGTGAATATTTCCTGGCAAATTAAAAAAGGAGAGAAACACGGGTTGTTTGCCAAAAAATTAAAAAAATAAAATAAATGAGACAAAAGTCCAAAGACAACAGCTTGCATGTCTTTATGAGTAACTCTACACTTGCATTCTGAAAACTAGCAGACTAGGAGAGAGGATCTTAACAGGCTGTAGGGTAAAGAGCTGGTGCAGGGGAGGTGTTAAAGCATAAAACACCAGAGCAAGCAATGAAGACCAAAGTAACACTAAGATTAAAAAATGAACTGACGTCCTGCTGGTGAGAAGTGAAATTGGTGACAGCTGCCTACTGAATGAAACAGGTCCCAGGGGAACATGACTGTCAGTTACCTGTTTGTTATTTATTTCGCAACATCCACCATCCTTTCCCCAGGCACTTTCATGAGGGAACCAAGCAAAACAGGCTCCCCTATCTCAGTTGAGAGTGGGGAGCAAAGAGTTAATTCCCGATTATCCCAGGTGGCTGAACACTTGAGTTGCAGTGAAAGGCTGGTAAAATTCATTTAACTCCTGTGCTGGTTTCTACCTGTCAACGGCTCCTGACATACTGTACGGGGAGTGAAATGAGCCTGCACACTCCAGAGGAAGAAGAAAGAAGAAAGGAACTTTCTGATGTTGCATTAAAGACCAATGTGCATGCATTACTATGATTATTATTATTTTAGAGGATGCTTTTAAAGGCGCAGTGATGAGCATTGCTTTGGTCTTCATTGCTTCCTTTGCTGTTTCTTTCACTTGAGTCCGGCTGGAATATGGACGATGTAAGCACCATTAGATGCCTCAGTCAAGATAAAGGTAAGGGAAGATTTTTGTTTGTCACCTTTTCAAAGATTTCGTTACACTGAGAAGGATTGCTTAGTTCAGCCTACATTCTGAGTTGATTATTATGTTTTATTCAAACTGAGATGTCTAGTGCAAAGATGTAGCAGTTTTCTGAGCGAGTCTTTGCAGTAACTTGGCTTTTCCTGACATTACCAACAAACCTTAATAAATGTACACATACACACACACACACATTTGTTTGTAGCCAGGGTCTGCTTCTCACCGATGAGCAGAGAGGAGGCAAAAGTTGTATCTGTCTCCCTTTTCTCTTGCCTAGATAGCTGGCTCTCACTATAAAGAAGAAATTTCCATTTTTATCCTCGGTCTTTTTGCTACCCACAGCAGAAGAGGGAAAAAAGGCTCCCAGAACTATTGCGAGTCAGCTGTTCGCTTTTCAGAGAATATGTGTGATTAGTTTTTAATTTTATACAGTTTATTTTAACCCTACCAGGCTAGAGTCCTTAGAAACACACTGAGCCATACTCATCCCTGATGGAACCCGAGGTCCTCTCTATGAATTGCCTCCAGCTGGTTTGATGCTGCTGTAGACGTTACCAGTCACATGAATTTGGGGGTCAGACCCTCAGCTCCTAAGGTCACCTGGAGAAATTATAATAATTTGAGCAGAAACTTGTGCAGTATCTGGGCAGATCTACACTTAAAATGTTACAGCGGCGCCACTGTAGCACTTCAGTGAAGATGCTACTGCGCTGAGGGGAGGGTTTCTCCGTTCGGTGTAGGTAATCCACCTCCCCGAGAGGTGGGAGCTATGTCAGTGGGAGAATTCTCCCCTCGACATAGAGCTGTCTACACTAGGGGTGAGGTTGGTTTAACTGCATCAGTCACGGATGTGGATTTTTCACACTCCTGAGTGCCGTAGTTATACTGACTTAATTGCCCGTATAGACCCGGCCTCTCTCTCTTTATTTTTAAAACTGTATCATTGTTATTGACTTCTTTGGAAAGAGTCCAGTAACAGCAACCCTGAGTTGCTGTAACATTACATTAATGGAGTCAAATGCCTAACTACTTACCTCTACATATTTTATAGCACTGTATTTTATGCCTGGTAGCTATGCATTTTATAATCGTTTTGCAGTGACTTCTTGTATGGCTTCTCGGTGTGCACTGGGTGGGGCATGTCAGTTATCTCCTTCACGTCTGTTGGAATGCCCGCAGTGGCATGATTCCCTAGATAATGCCACACCAGACCAGGGACATATTCACCGGGCTTACGTCCCTTTCACACCACTAAAGATGGGTCCTGGCTGGAAAATTCACATTCACATTCAAACTTCCCCAAAGTTAGAAAGGCGCAGACCGGTGTGGTTGGGACCATTTCAGTCATTCATCACTGAAGCGGCTGATGCTTCGGCAACCCAAAGACGTGGATTTGAAAATTAAAGCCAACTGGATTTTAAAAGCCTGGCTATACTGCAGCCTTTCAGCAGCGTTAGAATAACAAGGGAAGTCTGGGGAACATCACCTATGATTTGACATGTTATCAGAGTAAACGGCCAGACTGTGGGCCCCTTACTCACAATGTTGAGCAGTACAGTACTCACCCAAGTAATTCAGTTAACTACAGTGAAGTTCACAGTCTGAACCCAGGGGGCTTGGATGCCCAACAAAATTCCTGAAGACTACCTAAGCTGTAACCACTATCCCATGGGGTTTGCAAAGAATTAAACAAAACGATAGAAGTATTTGAGATTCAACAGGGGGACATGCTTTAATGATGACATCAACTTAACTCTGAGTGGTTTCAGAGTAATAGCCGTGTTAGTCTGTATCCGCAAAAAGAACAGGAGTACTTGTGGCACCTTAGAGACTAACAAATTTATTAGAGCATAAGCTTTTGTGGGCTAAAACCCACTTCAATGGATGCATGCAATGGAAAATACAGTAGGAAGATATATATATATATATATATACACAGAGAACATGAAACAATGGGTGTTACCATACACACTATAACGAGAGTGATCAGTTAAGGTGAGCTATTACCAGCAGGAAAGAAAAAAAACTCTTTGTAGTGGTAATCAAAATGGCCCATTTCCAGCAGTTGACAAGAAGGTGTGAGGAACCGTAGGGGAGAAAAATAAACATGGGGAAATAGTTTTACTTTGTGTAATGACCCATCCACTCCCAGTCTTTAGTCAAGCCTAATTTAATGGTGTCCAATTTGCAAATTAATTCCAGTTCAGCAGTCTTTCGTTGGAGTCTGTTTTTGAAGTTTTTTTGTTGTAATATTATGACTTTTAGGTCTGTAATCGAGTGACCGGGGAGATTGAAGTGTTCTCCATGTGCAGCAATGCCCCTCTGCCATGTACATTGGCCAAACCGGACAGTCTCTATGTAAAAGAATAAATGGACTCAAATCAGACATCAAGAATTATGACATTCAAAAACCAGTTGGAGAACACTTCAATCTCCCTGGTCACTCAATTACAGGTGCTAAGAAGAGCTGGGTGGGAAATGGTTTGCCTGTTCCATAAGAATTTTCGAGATTTAAAAAATTCCTATCCCAAACTGTGAGAAAAAGTCAATCCCAAAAATCTGAGAGAATTTTTGAATTGTGTCAGTTGAAACATTTTGTTTAGACAGTTTTGAAAAGTTTCAATTTCAACCTTTTTAAAAATTTGATAAATGAACTTAAATTTCTAAATGAAAAGCCATTTTGAACCAAAACCCAGAACTTTTGAAATGGACATTTCAACCATTTGAAACTTTTTTTTTTTCAAAATTGTTCTGAAACGGGAGAGTTGTCAAAAGTTTCAGTTTTGACAGATCGTCATTTCCCATGACAGAATGTTTTGTTGAAAGATTCTCAACCAGTTCTAGTGTTGAGTGCCTCCAGGAAGATACTGAGTGCCCCCGATTCCTGGTAACCTGACTAGAGGTTGAGAGCACTCCCCATGTTTCAGGATTGGGCCTAGTCTTTGCTCTCTGAGGTCAGCCACTCCACACCTAGGAAACGTCCCCTGGGGAAGCAATGGTAGAGTGGGAAGCATACCACCTGCAGCACCTTAGCCTCTTAATAGCAACCCTGCTACTGCTTGTTAGTCTGTCTGGGAAGAACAGATTCGGGGCACATCGGAGAGATGAGTTCTCAGACTTCCATCTCCCAGGCCCCAGGGAAGCAGTCAATCGCAGTTACTTATTTGAGTTCCGTTGTTTAATCCCCAGCATTGTCCAACTGTGGTTTGTGGATATTCACCAAGTCTGCGTTTTTGCCAGCGGGGTCATTCTAAGCCAGTGATAGGAAGCGTCTTGGAAGCAAAGGGTGCTGGGGCAAGAAGGAAGAGCAAAGGTACTACAAGCCTCTGCTGTAGGGCTAGCAGCGAGGCCATTACATCATGTTTCTTTTGTACCGGGCAGGTGTTTCCTTACTATCACTTTGTGTTAATTGAGAACCTGATTCTCCTCTCACTTACCCTAGTGTAAAGCAGGGATGACTGCACTGGAGCCAGTGGAGTTACATCAAGATAGGAGAGAGCAGAACCAGCCCCTGACTGGAATGTTTTGTATTCCTGAATTGCAGCCTGGTAGTGATGAAAGGTGTCAGCTCAACAGCTCTCGAGGCCAAAGCCTGCGAGTGACCCACAAGTTAGTAAGAAACAGAGAGCTTTTTCCCTGCAGAGACACTGTCAGCTCACCCCATAATTGTTTAAAAAAACGCTGCACTGCTAGGCAGCAGACTCCCAAACTCTGAGCAATTGCTCAGGACACAAGGGAGATTGGAAACAAGCATCAGTGGGAGCAGGATTGGGCCCATAGGCAATAGAGCCCAAAGTCTGCGGAAGGGACTTTACGGTATTAGGAATTTCCTTTCCATTTGGCATTGGTAAGAATCCCCACTGCCCTGATATGCAGCACCTTGTGAGTCAGATCTAGGGGGTTGGTTAGGAAGTCAAATATATGTTCCCATTAGATGTGAATCAAGCTGGAATTCCAGCAGTGATCAAACAGCTGTAATTTGGGAAACACCAATATTCCGCACTGAGGTAAATCTCAGTAACTTCACTGAAGTGAATGGAGCTGCTGTGGATTTACACCATCTTAACTGAGAGCAGAATTAGGCCCCGTGTACAATGGGCTGGGAGCCAATTTATCAGATATGAATGGGCATCTTTTATGGACATCCTAGTTGCTCCTATTAGTTAGCTGACTCTTTGCTGCTGCCTGACATTCATCTCACTGTACTCAGTCCCGGCTGTCAGTTTAACTAGTGTCAGGCGGAAAATGCCAGTTGTGGTGCTCAATGTCCTTTCCTATCAATCTGTCTAGCAGTGGTACTGAGCTAGCTGACAGGACACTTTGAAATAGCACACCAGAATCAGATTCTATTTTGAAACCTTTTACTTACTACACACCTCACAAGAGCAACATATTCCTGTTTGCATTACTCCCAGAAATGGAATCTGATAACAAGCTTTATTGATGTGAAGTAGGGTCGGGTCAAAGAGCTGGTGTTCGTCTGGGATTGGGATTCAGGGTTTGAGACTGAACGAGGGCTTGGATTTGATGGTGATGAAATCTCATGAGCTGCTGCAAGGTTGCCTCCCCCAAATTACAGCAATCTACAAGAACAGCTTTTGTGAGATTTTTGCCATTTTGGGCTGAATCCAATCTGAACAGACTCCTTCCTGGCTTGGATCCTCAGTCAAAAGCACTGGGGCAGGATTGGATTCGTGGAACTAAATTTGAAATAACCCCAGTGATTTGGGTCCCGTCTTTAGCAGGAGATAAATACATAACTGGTCTCTTCCATTGTGGGTAAAATTGTCACCTCTGGTGGATCTGCATCACACACTCCACTCAGTCTTATACAGGTAGCTTCCATTTTCATCCAGCTATGGTGATTGATGCAATATATTTCTCTTCCAACGGAGAAAGACATCGGTGAGGAAGGATGGTCTATCGAGTAGAGCACGAATCTGGGTCTTGGCACACCTGGATTCAATTCCCAATTCCTGACTTAGGGCAAGTCACTTAGTTTAGCCTGAGCCTTGGTTCCCCATCTATCAGATGGGATGTAGCCTGATCAATGATTACACTTACCAGATCATTATCAAGGTGCAACATGCACTTGTCACACGTGACAGGTTCTTTTTTCAGGTGGCTACTTAGAGTTAATGGAGAAGATGAAATTTGGTGAAACACATACACAAACTTTGAGCTTTACTTCATACAGACAAATATAATTGAAATCATAAAAAAATCAATATACATAAATATAATAATAAGTACAGTAATATGGTTTCCAGTATTGTTCATATTTGTAATCTTGCATTGTGTATACTTACAACTTTATGGAGAGCATTGGAAACAAAGACAGTATGAAAAGTAAGTGGAGCTCATCAGCAGGGAAGTCCTGATTTGGTTTACACTTCTCGGGGACCCAATGAATTAAAAAATAGGAACTGGATTTATCCCCCTTCTTTATGTAAGTTATCAGCTATACAACCATATTTGATCAATTTCCATGCATGCAACAAGATTAATACCTGCTCCTTATCCATATGTGGCATTCCAGCTTTCCATAGCTATGCCTTTAATCATGAATATCGCTAAAATATATCACACATTTCTGAATAATTCCTATACATTATTATGGTCTAACTACCTAGTTACAGCCTAGTAACCAGATTCCAAACCCCCCTCTCCCCCAAACTCCCTTCTTGCAGAATTCTGCAGCGTATTGCACTTTTTGTGGTTACTTGTTTGTCTCGAAATGAGAGTGCAGAATTTGTGACCTGGGGTTATCTTCTTGGGCCTACCAGCTTTTAACCCTAAACTTCAGCCTTTAGCATGAGTACTCCCACAAGGCTTCACACTAATAACAAAGGTCTTTAACTATAGCAAAGCCTAATCATCCAATTATTTGTTCTCCTACTTGCTGTTACAGCTTTGATACCTTCCATTAAGCATGCTTAACAAAGAAATTATATTTTACCCAAAACTATAAACCCTCCAAGGTCAGGTCAGAATCATTGGTCAACAGGGGATGATGCCTCCCTACTACATAGTGGAGTTTTGAGATGACAAAACCCATTAATGGTTGGAAGCTGCACTGTTACTATGGTGAGGAGGGCCTAGATAAATTGATTTATAAATTAGGTTCGGTGGGTTCTTATGGGTGAGTCTACTGCACTATCTGTTCTTACAAGGTCTTAGTGGGATCAGTGTCTAAAGAGGAAACGCTCTAATTTATGATGGTGAGGAACATTTCTGATAGTCCAGTCACTTTTTGGTGTGAAAAGTGCTAGTCACTTTTCGGTGTGAAAAGTAAAGAAATGACAAAATCCCACTTGAAGAAGTAGGCACAGCCCTCTCTGAGCTGCTTGCACGATGCGTGTCGAAGTGAGATAAACAATAAGTCTGGTACATCCAAGAGCCTATTACACTTGCTAACGGTCAGTGAATTAAATAAGGTGGAGGAATTTCTTTTTATCTTTAGGAAACATTTGGGCCTGCTGTTGCATCATGAGTGGGGTTGGTAGCACCAACCCTAATATTAAGGTTGCCTGACACTTCCCAGTGTAAGACCCTGTTTTGAATTGCTTATAACTTTGCCAAACTTTAACAGTTCAGGCTGAAATTTTCCATGGAGGGTGTCTGCCTCAAGAGGATTTTGAAATCTGTAGCCAGAATGGTTCAGTTGTTTACGACAACGAGGCTAAGGAAAAATATGCCGCTTTGCAATGCAATGCAATGCAATAAATAAATAAATCAGGTAACCTTTCCTTTGTAAAGCTCTAGAGTCTCGATGCTTTCAAACAAGGACTGGAAATTCGGCAGGAGAGTGCCTTTATGTCAGGGATGTGCTTTTTGCCTTCCCGGTGAAAATCTGCCCACATTTGAGCATGTTGTAAACATAGGTGCTGGGGGTGTGGCTGCACTCCCTGGCTTGAAGTGGTTTCCATCATATACAGGGTTTGCAGTTTGGTTCAATGGCTCTCAGCACCCCCACTATACAAATTGTTCCAGCTCCCCTGGTTATAAGTAAGGCTACGATTTGGTCACGGAGATTACGGAACTCACGGATTCTGTGATTTCAACCCGCAGCAGCTGGGAGCTGCAGGCTACCCTCACCTCCCCTGGTGGCCGGAAGCTTCATGGTACCCCTGCTGCCTGGAGTGGTGGGGTCCCGCACAGCTCCCCAGCCACCATGGGTGCGGGGGAAATCCCCCAGAGCTCCCCAGCTCCCAACCACAGCAGGACAGGGTGCTGGACCCTCTTCCCTCCCCCTTTTTGTCATGGACAATTTTAGGAAAAGTCAGGAACAGGTCACGGCTTCCCTGAATTTTTGTGAATTGCCCGTGACCTGTCCGTGACTTTTACTAAAAATGTCCATAACAAAATCATAGCCTTAGTTATAAGCCTTGGAAGAATCTCAGTTTGCACATGCTCAACAGAGACTTAGATTTTAGAAGCTAAAATCTCTGAAATGCCAGAATTAAGATTGTCTGGGCAAACTTAATTCGCACCTTTTGTGTGCATGCTTTATGATAGTCTTTAATTATATGATCACATACTATTTTGTCCACGGGACCCCTGCCTCAGTCAGTGCACAGAATGGACCTGCTCTGGGAATGAATCAGGACTGTGTAGTTAAGGAGACTGTTGTGTGCAGGACCCCAGCTTTGTTTCTTGTAGAAGTCGGAAGA
The DNA here is from genome assembly GCF_002925995.2 of Terrapene triunguis. Taxonomy (NCBI): domain Eukaryota; kingdom Metazoa; phylum Chordata; order Testudines; family Emydidae; genus Terrapene; species Terrapene triunguis. Next base: position 4,974,727 of record NW_020665065.1, on the reverse strand, counting down.
AGTGGTATGTGGCAGGGACTGCAGGAGGAGAAAGGATGGTCTCATGGCTAAGGCAGCTGAATGGAGAACAGGATTCTATCCCTGCCTCTGTCACAGTGTTCCTGTATGATGCTGGGCAAGCTGCTTAAACCAGACTTTCCTCATTTTCTGGGTGTCTGACTCCTGGTCTGATTGCTGAGCACTCACAGCTGCAAGTGAAGGCCGTGGGAGCTGTGCTTTGGACAAATAAAGTGCTGTATAATGGTAAGGACTCTGAAAAATCAGGTCTCAAATTGGACACCTAAAGCACTCTCTATGCCACAGATCCCCATCTGTAAAATAGCACCCCCTCACCTCACCGGGGTGCTGGGAAGGTAAGTTAATATTTATGAAGCACTGAGACATCATAGTGCTGAGTGCCATAGAAAAGCCATTGAGGACGTTTGTAACTCTTCGTAGCAGGGTTTAAACAGTGTGCAGTAAATAAGGCATAAGGCCCCACATTGAACAAAAAGGAGAAAACAAAATATTGAATAGGTTCTCATTAAGTGAGCACCATCCATTCTGTGCACTGAGTGAGGCAGGAGGCCTGGAAAAAATAGTACATGATCCTGTAGTTAAAGACTGTATCGTAATTCATATGCACAAGAGGGTTGAATTAAGATTACGCAGACAACCTTATTTCTGACATTCCCTAACTTTACAGGGTTTGATTTTGCAAGCTTAATATTCTTTTAACATAACTGTTTTGTGTATAACATCTATGGAAGATAGCTACTATAATTTGTAGTCTAAAATTTGTAGAACTGTTAAAAAAGGAGAAAGCACAAGTTAATACCAAAAGCACAACAAATTGGTGTGTTTCTCATTTAATGACGTCCCTAAGCAGCATATAAGAGATCATTCTCAGAATCTCGACCCTTTGTGGGCCTCTGGGAGATAATTTAACATAAATCTACATTTCTACACACATTAGCTGTACTATTTATGCTCCGCTCCCTGCTTTAAACATATTATCAGTATATTTATTGCCTCAAAAAAAGCTGACTTTCCTTGTTAATAATACATGTAGTGAATCAAGCAGCTTGCCAGGCAATGGATAAGGAGATAAAATGCAATTTTGAAAGATTATATATCCTGCATTATGGAGGAACGAAATAGGGGGGGAAATACTTTATTCATAAAACAACAAAGTGGGGAGAGGGCTGAGGGAAATGGTGTTGAGAAAGAGGGAGGAGGAGCCCTTTGAATACATTACACTGAATTTATTAAAGAGAAACATAGCCAAGCCAGATTACCTGGGTGAAATTCATCCCTATTCAGAGGGGATAATGCCCCACATAATTCCCCACTTAAATTTGGGGAGGGATAGCTCAGTGGTTTGAGCATTGGCCTGCTAAACTCAGGGTTGTGAATTCAATCCTTGAGGGGGCCACTTAGGGATCAGTACTTGGTCTGGCTAGTGAAAGCAGGGGGCTGGACTCGATGACCTTTCAGGGTCTCTTCCAGTTCTATGAGATAGGTATATCTCCATATATTTAAGTCTGCAAAATAGGTTTTAAGTGGTGCCTAAGACTTGTGCTTGCCTTTGTTCACTGGGGTGATTTGAGAATTTGTATAGCTGAGATCAGAACCTGGCCTTTGGACTCTACCTGGATTTCACTGGCTCTGCAACAGCTAGAGTTCATGAATCAAAGTTAGTAAAAAATTCTAGCTGAAATGAACTTCTTCTTGTGCTATGTTTTTTTCTTTTGTTATTGTTGTGAGCAAATTGGACTTTGTTTGTAGAGGACAGTGAAGCATAACTATAACCATATAGCAATTGAATACAAATGAATGCTGCTCATTCAAGATTTTTACCCTTTATAGGGGAGTCTGATTTTTAAAGATGATTGACAGCAAAACTTCACAGTCTGTGTCATACAGCATCCCATAAGCTAAGCAAATAGCCTGCAAATAATAATTTCTTCAGATTTAGCCTCCTTTTATCTTCACAGGTGGCAATGCTGTTAAATGTATTTCTCTGTCCAGTTTAATCAACAAATATCTTTTCTGATTTTGTTCTCCAGGGATTGGTCACAGATACTTTACATTCCCGCTGGGTTGCTTAATTTTGATTGGCCAGATAAGTCAATGTGTACTGCTCCCTGATTGGATGAGCAGGCAAGCACTTCCAACACAGATTCTCTTATGTATAAATTCCATGTTTGGTTTCTGTGAATGTTCACGTATGTAAGCCTGAAATTTGATTTCTGACAAGTTTTATTGCGTGAATCTCTATGGGAAACATGCACAAAATGGGTATGAGCATCGCAAAGCGAATTCTTGTCAAAAAGGATATTTGCCTTATTCTCTCCCAGATCTGTCGGTAATCAAGACTTAGCTGGGGAGATCATTGCGTGACTGCTTGATTCATTGCACAACTGAAGTTCACTGCACATAAACTGCTGGATTAGATGAAGGAAGAATCAGACATTCAGGGCAAACTGTCTTTTCTCACTTTGGTTTGTTTAATTTGGCCCATTTAAGTAGAAGTCTTTAGCACTGGAAGGAAAGGAAATGATAAATGTCCTGCTTTTGAGAGGAGGCATGTACTGTCACTCATAATAATATACAGTAGCTGCTTTGTCTAGCTTTAGGACTGTAAATCAGGATTTCTCAGTGGAGAAATTTTACTGTCTTTGGTGTAAATCAGGGGTAGGCAACCTATGGCACGTGTGCCGAAGGCGGCACACAAGCTGATTTTCAGTGGCACTCACACTGCCCGGGTCCTGGCCACTGGTCTGGGGGGGCTCTGCATTTTAATTTAATTTTAAATGAAGCTTCTTAAACATTTTGAAACCTTATTTACTTTACATACGACAATAGTTTAGTTATATATTATAGATTTATAGAAAGAGACCTTCTAAAAACATTAAAATGTATTACTGGCACGCGAAACCTTCAATTAGAGTGAATAAATGAAGACTCGGCACACCACTTCTGAAAGGTTGCCGACCCCTGGTGTAAATCAAGATCAGTCATTATCTTTAGTAGGATATGAAAGAATAGGAGAGATCCTTGTTGCTGTGATATATGCACCATTTCCTTCCAGGAGCTTTAAAACCCTCTAGCTATTCTTCTCAGACCTCTTAAACTGTAACGAAATGAATTGAATAATGCAACTCTTAGCTCTTTATATTTAAAAAGATTTTTAGTTCCCAAAGGATTTTAGACTCCATTAGGCCATGCAAACCCTTTACGTTTAGTATGTTCCCTGAGACTGAGTGGTGGGGCATAGGATACAAGTTTCCCAGGAAACTGACATTGTGAGCTTTATCTTCCTTCTGGACAAATTTCTTCTGAGATTAGATCACATCATGGCCTTTGAGCTAAGCTCAAGGATCTGATTCTGATCTCACTCTTCTTTATAACAAGGGAGTGACTCCAGATTTACTGATGTAAATGACAGGAGAATCATGCCCCAAGCATTGAATGATGAGGATGGGTTGACCTCAAAGAATAGATTCATAGATTCTAGGACTGGAAGGGACCTCAAGAGGTCATCGAGTCCAGTCCCCTGCCCTCATGACAGGTCTAAATATTGTCTAGACCATCCCGGATAGACATTTATCTAACCTACTCTTAAATATCTCCAGAGATGGAGATTCCACAACCTCCCTAGGCAATTTATTCCGGTGTTTAACCACCCTGACAGTTAGGAACTTTTTCCTAATGTCCAACCTAAACCTCCCTTGCTGCAGTTTAAGCCCATTGCTTCTTGTTCTATCCTTAGGGGCTAAGATGAACACATTTTCTCCCTCCTCCTTATGACACCTTTTTAGATACCTGAAAACTGCTATCATGTCCCCTCTGTCTTCTCTTTTCCAAACTAAACAAACCCAATTCTTTCAGCCTTCCTTCATAGGTCATGTTCTCTAGACCTTTAATCATTCTTGTTGCTCTTCTCTGAACCCTCTCCAATTTCTCCACATCTTTGTTGAAGTGCAGTGCCCAGAACGGGACACAATACTCCAGCTGAGGCCTAACCAGTGCAGAGTAGAGCGGAAGAATGACTTCTCATGTCTTGCTCACAACACACCTGTTAATGCATCCCAGAATCATGTTTGCTTTTTTTGCAACAGCATCACACTGTTGACCCATATTTAGCTTGTGTTCCACTATAAGCCCTAGATCCCTTTCTGCCGTACGCCTTCCTAGACAGTCTCTTCCCATTCTGTATGTGTGAATGTGGAGGTTTGTTTCAAATCCAAGAGTCTGAATAATTGCCCAGATTTCTCTGGATCTCTTTGGTCTTGAATTCAGGTTACAACTCCCATAAGAGGATCCTAAGGCTCTCAGGAGATTTCTGGTAACTACAAGTTACAGTTCAGTTGGCGGTATTGCAAAAATAGCCTCTTTCATGAGAGTTTAGCACTTCTACTTCCTATACCAGCCCAAGCCAGCTAGTGCAGAGACCACACAGAGATTTTTCCAAGTTTACTAAACTTTTTAAAACATCAAGAAGGGTTAGGTACACGTTCTGGGGAAGGTTTAAGATCAATTTTGATTGTGTCCCAGCCAGTCTTCCCATGGACCCAGGCTCTGAGACTCACTGCCGTGCATTTCTGGTTGCCATCTAGACTTACCTTTAGGTTGCACTGCAATGCAAATAAATCAATAATAATACCAGAACAGGTATACAGAATGACGGAATTCATCACCTGTGGACTTGTACCTTTACGAGTCAAGTTTTGGCTGGGGAATAATATATAATGAAATAGTGACTGAAACTGTGTTTTGTGCTTTGCTCCCAACTGAAACCATGAGCAGGGTTGTATTAGCAGGGGACAAAGTTCTCCTTTGGCATTGAGCTTTTCCTCCTCTAGTGAAGGCTTCATGGAGCTTTCATGTCCTCAAGAGGCAATCAAGGGAAATCTCCAGCATCGATTCCACATTGCTTCCTGCAGCCAATTAGCTGCAGGCCTCCTTTGAATTGTTGACCAATCTTCTATCACAAGGCACCATGCAGACAGCTGTCCTGGGGAGTCTCAGTTCTCTCTGGACTGCAGATGAATGAATGAGTACAGATGAAATAAAAACCAACTGGGACCTTCATCAAAAACTCAGACTAAGCCTGAACAGATAGTAGATGTTCAGTCACTTTGTTGGGCTTTTGCCTCCAGGTTCTGGCTGAGATGGGAAGTGTAGGTAGAAATGAGAAATGCTGTTTTCGTATTGCTGCCCCAGATACAAGCAGGAAGGTGCGGAAAACTTAGGCTCCCAGGAGTAGACCTGGGCAAAGGTTTTTGGTTGAAGCTTTTTTTCAGGGAAAAATGCAGATTTGGTAACACCAGAACATTTCACAAATTTGTGTCTGTTTTGCCAAATAGTTTCAGTTACAAAAGAAAAGGAAAACAAACAAATTCTGACAAAGTGGAAATGTTTCATTGTTTGACATTTTCAAAACGAAATGTTGTGATTTTTTGGTTCAAAATTACTCTTCATTTCAGAATTTCCTTTGGTTTTGTACAAAATGAATCCAAAACACTTTAAAATGGTCGGAATCGAAATGAAACATTTCATTTGAACTGAAACCATTCTTTTCTTCAACTTTTCGATTTGCCAAAAATGTTAGTTTGAGCACAACCCAAAACTCCTTTTTAAAGTTAGTTTTTGGAATTTCCAGCAAACTAAAGACTCCATTAGTCACACAGCTCTTCCCATGAGCCTTTCATGTCTGGATAGTTCATAGAAGCATCCAGACCTCTGGATGCTGACCTGAACCAGATCTCTGACCCTTTTGAGGCTTCCCATAAATCACAGATGATTGGGCTGTAAGGGACCCCTTTGATAACTTGCTAGATTTACAGGATTGAACCTGATGATCTGGAAAGTCCTGTCCAATTGCATCACTAAGGAGTCTGAATTATTCACCATAGCTACATCTGTCTGGCCCACTGGATTGACTTGTATTGATAAAGAGCAAGATGCTGGCTGTCCAAGTGGGGGTTTCTATACAACACCTAGGCTTTGAGAGTTCATTTCTGGTATAAATATCATGGGCTGAATCTGTGCTGACTCTAGTTCAGGGGTTCTCAAACTGGGGGTCGTGACCCCTCAGAGGGTCATGAGGTTATTACATGGAGGGTCACGAGCTGTCAGCCTCCACCCCAAACCCTGCTTCTCCTCCAGCTTTTATAATAGACTTAAGTATAAAAAATGTGTTTTTAATTTATAAGGCGGGTCGCACTCAGAAGCTTGCTGTGTGAAAGGGGTCACCAATGCAAAAGTTTGAGAACCACTGCTCTAGCTGGCTTACACAGGGTGTGCATCAGCACTGAATTTGGCTGTGCTACTGTTGTTGTTTCTTTATTATTTCACTATTTTTATTTGTTGCTGGTGGCAGGGAGCTGTTTTGCAAAATGAATGTTGATAATTTGCTCTTGGCTTTGCAGAGCTTTGTGCTAATAAAAGAGGAATCAGTAGTAAATTAAAAACCCAACAGGAGTGAACAGGAAAATGTTGTATGAGCAATAATTCCATTTCTAGTTATTGCAATGAGAAGACAGTCCCTAGGGTAGCCCCTGACTGACATCCTTGGGAGGCAGTTTGGTCTAGTCAGGAGACTAGATTAGTTCTAATCCTGTCTTTACTATTAAGCTGCCCTGTTACCTTAAACAAGTCACTTTGCCTCTCTCTGCCTGTTTCCCATCCTGCCCTTTGTTGTCTTGTCTATTTAGACTGTAAGATGCTTGGGGCAGGGATGTCCTATTATTTGTATGTGCAGCACCTAATGCAATGAGCCCTGGCCTCAGCTGAGTCTCAGTGCTCTGGTAATATGAGTATATGACAATAATAAATGTGCTGAGTACTGTGAGGGCATTGAAACGACTCACGTGCATAGTGTTAAGCATATGCGTAAGTGCTTTGCTGGATTGAGGACAGAATGCTCAGGACCTTATGTGATTGAGCCCTAAGATAGTGAAGCAAATCTCAGGGATCAGGAAGGAATTTGTCTTTTCCCAGTTATAACATAGCAATGTGCATGAGTGGGAGTGGTCTTGGTTTCCTTGGAAGCATCAAGCATAGGCCAGATACAGAAAACAGACTTGATCCAAGGCAATGTAAGGCAAATCCTGCTAAAGTTCCTGCTGCACAGAAAGACACCATTGCCTGTGGTTTCTAAGCAGATACATCCAGTGCGGATGACAGGTCCTGGGTCGACAGCCCTTGAGACTGAGGGTTTGGCTACACTGCAGTTGGAGGGGTGATTGCAGTTCAGGTAGGCATACCCACACTAGCTTTATCTAGCTAATGTGGCCAAAAATAGCAGTGAGGTTATGGCGGGATGGACCCCGGTGCCAGTTAGCAATATGAGCACATGCCTAGGGTTCCAGTGTGTGTCACTGGCGTGCTACATCTTATTACAGATGGAGAAACGGAGGCCCAGAGAAGACGAGTCAAATGGCTGAGTTCACCTTGCACGGTGAGTGCCAGCTCTGGAAATAAAACCCAGGAGTCCTAATGCCCACTCTCCTGCTCTAACCACTAGGGAACACAACGTGTATAAACCATCTGATGGGACTTCAGAGGTCTTGTCTTTTAGTGGGGGACATTTTGAATGCCAAGGAAAGACTTTAGAAGACTCTGATATAGGCCTCTCTGTCTGCCATCAGATGGGCTATAAATCAAGAGTGAGTAATACAATCAGTGCTGCCCTTTGAGCCTGTATTTTATAGCCTTGTGAATGAACACAGTGGAGGAGGGATGAGCACAGAATCCCAGAGAAAGTGAGTGTAACTGATGCTTATGACAGAATCTAGTGGAGGGTTATTAATATGAGGAATCAGGTAGTGCATAAAGCTGTGAAATGGGCTATTTATAGAGTCGGTTTAGTCTTGATGGGCCTGTCGAACATGATTAATGTGAACAAGAATGCTGTCCATGCTGAACCTGGCTACGTGCTGCAGATCTACCCAGAAGAGATTTATAAAATAAAGGAATTTTTTAAAAGGTTAATCATCGACAAAAATGCCAGATTCTGAAGAAAGTTACCACATATGAGTAAAACCCTAATTACATCAAATGCAGAAACCCTTGAAAAGGTTTAACAGGCACTTAAAAGTCTTCATTCAGGCTCAAGGTTCTGTCTAGAGGGAATCCACTCACACACATAGGTGCACCCTTGAGACGAGACACTCCATATACTGCTTAGAGCATGGACTTCTGTTTCTGGCTCTGCTACTGACTACACATGTGACCCTGGGCACATCACTATGAGGATGATATCCTCACTTGGGGTAATTCATATTTGTAAAGTGTGTTCAGGTCCTCGAAGGAAAAGTGCCAAGTAATATTACTTTTAGTAGAGCTGGGAGAGTGCATATTTGCACAATTAATGCCAGAAGTGGATCTACATCTACTATGGAAGAGGATTAAGCAAATTCAGAATAAGGCGCTCTTACTCCAGAATAACAGCTTTCACAGGCTAGGTCTACACTACCCGCCTGAATCGACGGGTAGAAATCGACCTCTCGGGGATCGAATTATCGCGTCTCGTCGGGACGCGACAATCGATCCCCGAATTGACGCTCTTACTCCACCAGCGGAGGTGGGAGTAAGCGCCGTCGACGGGAAGCCGCGGAGGTCGATTTTGCCGCTGTCCTTACAGCGGGGTAAGTCGGCTGCGATACGTCGAATTCAGCTATGCTATTCGCGTAGCTGAATTTGCGTATCTTAAATCGACCCCCCCCCCCCCCGTAGTGAAGACCTGCCCACACATGGAGTTAATCAGGAATAGTTAATTCACTTTACATTCATACCCTCCCTTATTCCAGATTAACTTTCATGTACAGACAAGCCCTAGGTACATGACAAGAGATAACAATCAGGCAGGGGAGCACAAGGTAACAGTGAGATGACGGTGATTAGTGTCAGACATCATTCACAGCATGCCAGATGACCAGTTATTGTCAAGCATTGATTGATTGACCACTGCATTATGCCACTTTGGCCTGGTCTACACTACGACTTTAATTCGGATTTAGCTGCGTTAATCCGAATTAATCCTTAACCCGTCCACACAACGGAGCCAGTTACTTCGAATGAAAGGGCGCTTAAAATCGATTTCTGTACTCCACCCCGACGAGCGGAGTAACACCAAAATCGATTTTGTAAATTCGAATGAGGGGTAGTGTGGCCGCACACCACCGAATTAATGTGGTTAAAATTAATGGGGTAGTGTGGCCGCACACCACCGAATTAATGTGGTTAAAAACCGAATTAATGTGCTTAGTGTGGCCGCGCACAATCGAATTTATACAATCTGTTTCCCAAATTCGAATTATCTAAATTCGAATTAATCTCGTAGTGTAGACGTACCCTTTGACATCAGCATGGGGGGGCATGTGTTTGTTGTTCCTTTAATAAATCAGCTAGCAGTAGTCGTTCCCTTTAAATATGCCATACTCGGCACTTTTGTTGCTCTTAGTTTCAAAGGGGTTTTGATTTTGAAATAATTGGTGCTTTTGGAGGTGGGATTGCAGCACAGGAATACCCAGATTTCGGCATGTTCTGGTTGAATTATCAGCTTGTTACAGGTTAATATTATGGGGTGTCTTGATTCTTCGCGGGCTTACAGCTTTGATTTTCAGAGAGAATTTCTTTACAAGGATTTTCTTGTCACTATTGTTGCTGTTTGTACTTACTTTACTCTGAGTTGATTAAAGCAGGGAGAAAGGAGCCAGAGTTTGCTCCCCAGCTCAACCGACTCACATGGCTTTGAATTAAGTTGGCTTACCCGAGACTGCTTTATAGCGTATGAGCCCCCTTATCAAACATTTCTCCTGCTCTGCTCTTTGCAAAGGTCCTTTGAAAGGCTCGCAGTGAGCAGTCGAAAAAATCAAGGTGATTATTTTTGGAGGCTAGGTTGCCACACAGAATCAGTGCACAACTGTTCTCTTTTCCCCTTTCCCCCCTGGCATCTTATCAACTGATGATTCGTTAGTACCTAAGAAACACACACATTGCACTGTGCTTGTGGCCTGAAGTTCAAAGAGGTGTGCACATTTCTCTCCCTCGTTTTTGCATACATAAATAAATAAAGGTTTCAGAGCGAATTTCCTGTTGGTTCCTGATTGGCAGCCTTGGAAGTGGAGATCTGATCCCATGTTTGCCCCATCAGTATGCACTAGGCTTGTTCTAGAGGGAACAGACGGGAAAGGATTGTTCAAGTCTCCCTGCCCCATACCGTCCCTGTCCTCTCTGCTGAGACGGCCCCGCAGGGGGCAAGTCGGTGGCATGTGGATTTGTGTTATTGGCACAAACGTGACTCAGTTCATGTAAGCGGCTGAATGGCCTTCCGATGGCAGGAATTTACAGGGCCAAATTCAGAGGGGCCATAAATGGGGGTGTAAGTTATACACTGGCAAGTGGGTGTCAGGTAGTCCAGGGGTCATGGAAGGGGATGTAAGCTACACTAGGGGAAGGCCCTTCCTCTGCTTGAACACTTACATCCTCCTGTTAGTTCCTTGGCCTGCTACACCTCATTCTTCCACCCCTGTGACATGTAAGGAGTAGCAGTGCAGACACCGTTCGACCCATGACCAACCTAGCACCACTTTGCACATCACCTCTGACGTTGGCCCAGCGTCACTGCCCACCTGGGCCAGACTGGAACCAATGATGTTGTAGCAAAACATGGCATATCCCATTCGCAATACCAGTCTTCTGAGCCCCCCAGCAGCCCCCCAGCACATGAACCAATCCGCATAAGAATGTCGCTAGAAGTAAAAAAAATCCCAACAAGCCCATAACTGAACTGCATTAATAAAAGAAGCATGGATAAAATCTGCCTTTCCCTGCGTTGTCGTTACAGTGGTGGGCACAAGTTGGCCAAGAGCTGCTGCCATGTTTTTGATAAAGCTGTTTTCTTGCCATAAACTGAAACGCTGGGAATGGTTTGTGTTCACCCTGCAGCTGCAGAATGTCTCCAGCATCATAAGAGAGCCCATTCATTCCCCACTTAGCTAACTGTCCGCGAGAGCCGCCTAGTGGCCTTGATCTCTCCTTCCCTGGTAGAATAATCTTGCCCGTATTTGGGTCAAAAGGAATCCAATTTGGGGAACAGGAGATACCAACAGCTCAAAGATTGGCTGCATTTTATTTGCAGCTCATCTCATTAGCAGCCTGCTTTGCAGGTAGGCGTCTCTCCGAGAGGCCGAGTGCAGCTGTCCTTTGTGAGCGGTGCAATGCAATACCAGGAAGGGGCTCTTGGGTGAAGGAGCCTGGAAGTTAGTGTCTGAGTATAAATGTCATTGCATGGTCTAGAAGGGGATGGTACACACTGGTGTGTGGGAGAGAGCCGTCCCTGCACTGGGGTCCAGTCCCTCCAGCTATGAGCACTCTCGGCTTCCCCTGACATCAGTGAGAGCTGAAGGTGCTCGGGACCTCACAGGATTGGGCCTGAAAGGGTCAGCGGATGGGATGTCGGAAGGGGCAAGAGTGCTGCTCATTAGGATAGTTCCTCCAGGAAGCTTCCCACACATGGCTCCTCTGCATGCTGAGTCCCAGCGGGATGGGTGTTCTCGCCCAGTTCATTGTTTGTGCCTCCCATTTCCTTCCTTCATCCTTCCACCCCCTGCTAGTGGCCAGCGTCGCATGTGGCAGCTCTGGAGCCTGTCGGCACAGATCCGTGAGCTGGCTGATGGGGTGCTGCAGGGCCAGGGTGCTCAGGATCCCCTTTTTGCCGCCTCCTTCTCTCTGTGCTTTGCACCCCCACCTCCACCCAGCACTAGGAGCCTGATCCGGGCGTGACGGTTGCTATTAACTGTGTTGGGAGCAGGCCTGGTGTGCTCTGGGAAGGGAGACTTTGGGAAGTCACCGGAGTAGCTGTCGCTAACTGTATCAGAAGCACTGAGAGCTCGGGAAGCTTGTCCCACATCCTGGCTCAACAGTACAGAAAGAAAGGGTGGGTTGGGGAAGGTTATTGGGGTGCACAGAGCCTTTGATCTCCAGTTAGCAGTTGCAGTCCAGCCCAGGTCAGGTCCCATGTGACAGGCCGTTTGGTGGTCTCTTTGGAATGAGCTGGAGTGTCTCAGGCTAGTTCCTAGCAGACAAATGTCTCTGTCATGAGACCATCATTGAAATTACCCCCTTTGATAGTTGTATCATAGGCCCAAAGGCCTGAATGGAACTGGAGCTCCCCGGTCCCCCTCACCCCGCTCCTCATCATGCTCCCGGGGTGGAGAGCAGTGGGAGGAAGCTGGCACTGCCTTGCTGCTCCCTTTTTGCTCCCTTCTGGAGATAAACAGAAGAGACTCTGTTTTCTAGGCCCACAAACAGAGCCCCTGTCACCAGCCGGAACTTCCCGTAGGGCCAGACTGTTGACTCCTTACACTGGTGAACAGTGACTTGCACAGGCAGTGCTACTGAAATCACTGAGCTGCTCACCTGTGCGAATGAGGCCTTCACAATCTTCCCGTCATTCAGGGAAAACTGTGCACACTGCTAAGGTGATCAAATTGGAGCACAGTCCTTCTTTAAAGTCTCCACAAATCAGAACTGGGGCTGAGCAGGTGACTGAGCCGTGTGCACCACAAGTGTTTGTATTCTCCCTGCTCCCCAGCAGATTCAGTACTCGTTGCTGAGTAGACTGACGTCCCTCAGCACTGCACTGTCAAGGAGCCAATGCTCTTAATGTAAGTGTAGAAATAAGAGCAGCAGCATGCTGGAAAGAGCTTCCCATTTCCATGGCGCTGGCATGTCTGAATGTTTGCAGGCAACATTGCCCCTGCCTCTAACAAGGAAATGAAGGGGCACATCCCATCTGCTGGCCTCCCTCTCTTGCTTTGGTTTGTTTATTAGTAATTTGCCCAGTTGCCAACTTGGGGGACTAAGGAAAGTGCTTTCTCGGGTTGTGGAGCTAAATCTGCAGCTGCCAAATGCGCCGTGCAGCAAGTACCATTCGTGTGTTTGCTTGTGAAGAATGGGCGATGAGTTTGCAGTTCCAAAAGTCTGCATTAACCACTGCAGGGACGCAGGGGCTCCTCCCCGCACAGCCCTCCTTTAGCAAGGAGAAAGCTTGAACGTAGGCAGGCTCAAGTCCCTGTGGCCATCGCTCTTGAGAGACCCGGATTGGATTCCTTGGGCCCATCTCTGTCTCCCTAGGCCAGCAGGAGATACAAGTGCCATGGAAACAACAGTTCAGCTTCTAGAGAGGAGGCTGCAACGAGAGAGAGCGCTCCCACCGACCGGGGGAGACTAGCCCTCAGCCTTGCCCCTTCTGCCCCCCGCAGGCTAGCACCCCCCTGCCCCAATCCCAGAGCGCCGGGGGAGCGGGCGGTGCACAGCCGCAGCCCTCCCAGTCCCGGAGTGGGAAGCAGGACGGGGGGGCAGGGGTGGAGCATGGGCAGGGCCATGCCTGGTATTTGGGGAGGCACAGCCTATGCTACCCGCTGCCCTGGGGGAGAGTGCCGGCTGCAATAAGAAAGGGAGAGCTCTCCGCTCAGGGAGAATGGGCAGGGTGCAGTGAAACAGCGAGCGCTCCCTGCCCTGGGAAAGGTGCAGGCTGCAAGGAGAGAAAGCTCTCCTTGCCTGGAGAGAGCATGAGAGCTGTAATTAGTGTTGGCATGTGCAAATCTAATGATTCCATCTGATGGGGAGCAATGTAAGCCTGCGACCGGATGTGCTGGAACCAAGGAAGTTCAGCAATTCTGTAAAATCTGGATCTCTGCTAAGTGTTATTCCCAAGGAGCCTACTTTCACAGTTCAGCCAGCAACAACTCTCTCCAAGCTGCAACCAGCTGCCTATCTTCTGCTCCCACAGCCCAGAGGGGAATGTCTGCCTGACAGCTAAGCTTCAAACTGAAGGGGTTATTGGGGGACCTTGCAAAAAAATAGAAACACTTTTCCCTTAAGAGCCCAGAAGCAATTGTTTCCCCTCCTCTGTGAATACCCTAACTACTGCATCCCAGCCTCATAAATATTCTGCAGTGAGCTTTATTGACTTGCAGCCATTGAGACAGTAGTGGGACTTGAACTCGCAAATGTCAGATGCAGAGGGCTACTGCTTTATTTGTTATCGGTCTGAGCCACAGTAGGAAGAACCAGAATTCACCTTTTCTACCACATCCATCATATCTCATATAATTTTGTTAACATTTCCACTTTGGGAATACAATAGATGATTGCTGCTAAAGGCAGGATAAAGTACAGTTGTATCCTTCATCCAAATTATTACAAAAAGACCTGTGATCGATTCCCAAGAGCCGCAGATTCTGGCTTCTCAAAAGTGTAATATTTTTGCAACATAAAGAAATGAATAGCTGTTTTTCAAAAGTGTTTGATCAAAATGTTAAAAAAATATTCCTCTCTGGGAGGACCTGCAGGTAATGCTCCCAAATGGAAATGGGCGTGTCTGGACGTTTGTGCACAGCATGAAACCACCACTCAATTCAGCCCAGGTGGCCATCAGCTCAGGAGATACATGAGACCTGGAAAAGCAAGGAAATTGCAAGTGAGGTTGGAGGGGTTTTGGCAGAGCCATGAGAAAGGTCGATCCTAGGCATTTCCTGAGTCTAATCTCATGCTTTTTGAAGTCCAATGCTCCCAGCATCCTCTTCCTTATAACTCCCCAGTCCAGCACCCTGATCACAGCTATTGAATCCCTCCCAGCTCCTGGAGTAAAAAGTACCATGAAGTCCCACTCGGTTGATAGTCTCCCAAACACCCACCTCAGACTGAGCAGGCTGTAGATGTCTTCCTGAGGCTCCTGCAGATTCTACTTGGCGCAGGGCAGCCCTAATCTTGGGAGGACCCTAAGGCCAGTTATGGGACAGCAGCCATGGAGGCAGGCAGGACTGAGGTGCATTTGTAGATCTGGGAACCCAGCAGAGCAATAGGGTTTAGAGTAGAAGGACTGAGCTGTGCTAGCAGAAGTATCTGGAGGAAGCTAGCAGAGTGCCTGCCTGCACCATGGCTGGTTTTAGCTACTGCTATCAGTCATTCATTTTTATGCGCATGAGATTCACCCAATTAAAAAAGATAGAGCATATAAAAAAGCCATAAATTCTGCTTGATGGGCCTGTAACACAACCAGGTTCCAAAGCGATAAATCGAATGTGTTACGGTTGCCAAGAATGCAGGAAACTAGAACAGGGAACTGTCCATTAGCATTCAGTAAAAAATTATGAGAGGTAAACACTGAATCCATGATTGATACATATTCTGCATCTGAAGAAATGTGTTTGACACAGAAACTTCTAGGGAGTCTCAGGCCATTGATAATCGTCCTAACCAGGTCAGCAGTGATCAAGTGTTGTTTCATCGGAAAGCTGTTTTGTGGCTGGTGTGGCATGAACTGGGTGTTCTATGTGGACTGGTGTCCACTTTGCAATTGATTTTCTTGCTGGCATACTCAGCAAGTGAGGCCCAGGAGAGAATGGATATGGAGAATGAAATGACCAACTCCAATGGTAGTCCTTTGATAGTAAGCTGAAGTACACCAGGTGGGGCTAGTTGGCTGGGTAGCTGTGCCACTACACCAGTTCTATGGCAAAAGTCTTCAGCTCTGATCCAAGACTGTCACTTAGTTTTGGGAGGAAATTTTGAAAAGTTTTTTTTGCCTGTGAAATTATCATTTTTTCAAAAGCCATTTTCAGTTAAAAAGGGGGGGGGGTGTTGGTAAAAATGATCAGTTTTTGTAAGTCAAACATTTTTAGCAAAAACAGAATTGTTTTCCTACAACTCTTTTGGATTTCAGAGGGTTTTTTGGTTATAAAAATCAGAAAATTTTGACCAAGAAAAAATCTTAAGTGGAAATATTCATTTTGGTTAAAAAAAATGTTTTGCAAGAAAATTTTCAACCAGTGTACTATTCACAAGTGCTAAATTCACTTAAAATTAATGCATACAATTAATTTGCAGGGACCTGAGGTCTCACAGTGGGTTGATAGTTTTATTTCAGAATATCATTGATTGCATTAATTAAATGTAGTGTTTCCCTTGAGGCTAATAGAAAAATACTATCCCCAGAAGGAGACAAATGCAGATCTACACATTTCTCTGCGCTTTTTAGAAGCGAGATCAGTACCACTCTGTATTGGTTTGATGAATAGTTGGCTCATTAAATAAAAGCATTAATATTCATAACTCCAAAGGGCTAACCTGAAGGAAAACGCCAATATCTGAGCAGCAATACACCAAAACAAAACAAAAAACCTGATGTGACATAAATCCACAAAAACAAGGAAGACAGAGCTAAAGTTAAAAGCATGTTCCTTTTCTTCCTAAGACACCTGGATATGCCTTGGGTTTGCAGCTGATTACCTTAACAGCTCTTGCCACTGTCTCCTAGCGATAGGTAAGGTCTCACTTGTTTTCCATCGGAGCACAGGAACTGATCAAATACATGCTCTATCTATCCTTGACTCCAACTGTGGCTAGTTCTAGATGCTCCAGTCCAGAGGGAGTTGTAATAACATGCCTTTGGAGCAAGTTTCTCTCTAACCCTGGGAAGCCAGGTTGGCTTGTGCCTTGCATCATGAGAGTAAGTCTCTTATGAATTTAGTCCCTAATCCAAAACCACTAAAATCTATGGGAGTCTCTCTGTTGGAACAGGCCTGCATATCCTAGCCAGTCTAACTGGGGGTGATGGGGTTCTTTTATCATTTATATAAATGTCTAATCCCTATATAAAAATCCTGCCACGCTTTTTACCTCTTTCCCTCAGGAATTGGAAACCCCAGCGGTATTGGGGTGGGAAGGAGCAGGGATATTTTAAAGTGTAGCATTCAAATTAAGAAAAGGGAGGACTTGGGAAGCCAGGCTCCTGGGGAGACTTCCTGCAATCTCGTGGAGATTGGCATAAGAACGAGGATGGATTCTTTACATGCATTAGCTTAGCAACATGCATTTAATTACATGCATTAGAGTAGGAACAAGAATCAATTCTTTACATGTATCCATAGCATCCACGGGAAAAGATCACCGTGTGGGACCGCTCTGTTGTTTGCCATGGCTATGTGTGTGCAGAAGCACACAATAATAGAGAGTCAGAATGTGAAGTCCATTCCACCTGGTTTTATTATTCCTCATGTGGAGTTCTGGTAAAAGACATGGAGAACAGAGGCATATGCTGCCCTTGATCCGAATGCGCCGCTTCTGCTGACATCACGGAGAGCCATTTGAGCAGAATGAAGGCTGGTCATGGCCCTTGCTAGGCTGAAAGTATCCAAGTTAGTTAACATCCCCACACTCCTGTCCTGGCTCATCGTGGTCACAAGTGTCAGTGCGCTTGGTCGGCTCATTCTTTTCGCCTATCTCCAAAGTGGCACATGGTTTGGTACCATTCAGCCTGCCTCATGCTCTGTGTCTGCAGAGGGCCCAGATAGGAGATGCTGAAGGTCAGGCCTGAGAAGCAATTTGACACCAAACATCTTAATGAAAAATGATTCTCGTTACTTAGTTAACGATGGGCTGAGCTTTGTGGTCCCAGTGAATGGGTATCCGTGGCACAGAGAGGGAAAAGCTAGTCTTGCGGGTAATGTTTTGGCAAAGGAGACCTTGGTCCAGTTCCTGGCTCTGCCACAGACTCCCTGGGTCACCTTGGACAAGTCACTTGGTCGTCTCGGAGCCTCAGTTCCCGGTTTGTATAATGGGGATAATGATATTCCTTCACCCTGTGTCGGTTGGGTCTATTGGGAGAGGGACTGCCTCCCACTGTGTCTCTGTACAGCAGCTAGCAGGGCTTTGATCTCAGCTGTGGCCTCCAGGCACTACTGTAACACCCGTCGTACGCAGTGTGGACCCGGGCACCGTTTGGTACCCTTGCTGGGAGTCTCAGCAGGGAGGCCCAGAACTTGTTGACAGTTCAAGGCACATGAAGATTTGAGCCAGTGGAAGGAATGAACTTGGCCGGAGGACAGTGGGTGGGGAAGCCAGTGGTGATGCACACATTGTACTTGTTGCATGGATGAACAGAGGACTTAATTTTCCAGGACTCTGCACCTTGCACCTTTCACAAGGAGCAAAGTGACATTCTTGTTATTGAAATGGACAGATTTCTTGTAAAAGCGGTTAACAAAATTAAGGGACCTTTCCATCTCTGGAAAGCTTTTACATCAAATTTCATCCTGGAAAAATGTTTGAGATTTTACGAATCTTTGAAAATAAAGAGTGTTCTAATGGGAACATGAACAAACTCTCAAGCAGGTGCTAACACAACACTGCAATAAATAAATAGATCCTGCAATACATCATGTCCCCCCAAGTATTCTCTCAGAATAAGAGGTAGTTACCAGTTAAAAGTTTGTATAAGAAATAATGTTTTAGCAAACCCACAGGTTGATCCATTGCTGTGCTGTATGTATTCATCACCTTGAAGAAATGCTGGTTAATTACACAGGACAAGTCGGATCCTGAGCTAGTGTAAAACGGCATGGTGCCATTGACTTTAATGGAGCCAGGCTGATATTCACCACATGAGGATCTGAATCTCTGTTCTCTCAGATTTAGGATTTCAGCTGGATTGTGTTTTTTAAGGGGGAAAATGGTGAATTCCAAATCAAGCCAGTCCTCCATCTTCATCAACCCACAAAGGACCGGAGAAATTGGATATGACCTTTTAGGGCAGCTAGCTCCATTCAAGGTGTTCCAGGAGAATGTATTATCCAGGACACAGAGACAGATGGTTTAAAACAAACAGCAGAGAAACCAGCTGCACCCAAAAGAGAATGATGCCTTTTAGGGCGTGATCTTGCCCTCATTGAAATCAACGTCAGACTTCAGAGTGAGCCTTTTCCACCGGTGTGTGAAGTGCCCCCTGCGGCTAGAACTCCAGACACACGGGAATTTTGTCTCATTAGGATTCTCTCGGTCTCTCTATCCATGTTAGGTTTCTCTGTAACAGCCATCACTGTAATACCAAGGCCCCGATTCAGCAAAGCACATGCTTAACTTTGTTCAGGTGTATAAATCCCAGTGTCACTGGGACTTGAGCACATGCTGACATTCTTTGCTGAATAGGGATGAACTCTCCCGTGTCTTAGTCTGGTGCATTCACCACCAGACCATTGCTCCTTCCTAGACGGTCAACAGAAACAAACTTTGTTAGAGGGAAGCAGATCACACACACTGAACGTTGCGGATCTAACGCAGCAGGTGAGACTGGCAGGAGGGAGGGAGAGCATCTGGATGGCTGCAATATAGCATAATGCAGCCAAACTCTTGTGGTTTTCCTTTTATACTGGAATATTTTAATTACTTCCTATTAAAGGTCCAAAGCTAAATTAAAAGTCAGGAAGGGAATTCGCCCTGATTTTGTGTTTAGTGTAGAAGGCAGATTTGCTGCCTGTGCCAATTGTTGGTGAAGCTTTGGGAGCATCTCTCAGCATCCTGGTTTGTGCTGATGGCTCTGTCCTGAGACACACGTTGCATTTTTGTTTATGTCGGTCTCCGTAATTTAACAGAAGGTTCTGGTTCAAATATTTCACAGGAGCCATATCAAGAGGATGCAGTTCCCTGCAGAGCAAGTACCTTAGCTGGAAACTAAAAGTGCTAATTAGGTTCAGTAATATGGCTCAAACAGACACAATGGCTACAGATCCACCCTGTATATATGGGTTATATGGATAGCACAGACACTTACGTTTGCTTTGATGTTGCTTTTTATAATCCTGTATGAATCACTCTGTTCATTCTAAACACCTGAAAACATTTTGGAAGTTTAGCTGTTAGACATCAAGGAGATGTACTCTAGGTGTAGTTCGATTTGGATGGTTTACCCTTCATAATTTCTAGGAAATGAAGATTCACCAGGACGAGTTGTGCCGGTGGGCAAGGGGGCGTGTTTAGTGAAATGTTTAGGATCAGGGTTTCAGAACTCCTGGCTTTTATTCCTACCTACCTCTGCACCCCAGCACAAGTCGCTCTGCTGGAATTTACAGAGCAGCCCAAGGGATTTCGCTACCCATCTCCCATTGAAAGTCCATTTGATTCTTCGAAAATTCCAGCCGAGTCTACATGTTCAAACTTGGGTGCCTTCAGTTTACCACTTAAATCCATAGTCAGGCATCTAAATAAATGGGCTGATTTTTAGAAGTGCAGTCAGCACACTCATTTCCCATTGACTTATTCATGGCCTAAATATGGATGTAGGTGCCTAACATTAGGAAAATACTTAGCTACATCGTGTTCCTTTTTTTTACCTACATTAGATGAAGGATGCTAGAGAAAAGTGTTATAACCTGTGTTTGTGCTATCATAAAGTGAACCAAGCTATTTCTCACAAGTGGTGAAAATGGCTTTGCACCAAAACAAACAAACAAAATGCATATTTCCAATCCTGGCCCCACATCCATCTGAGATTGGCTGTGCACCGCAATTAACTCTGCAAAGCAGCTTCCTGAAAAACAACCTCATCCCTCTGTAAGGTACCTGCTTGCGTTCGGTCTCACTTGATCCTTAACTAGGAGACAGAGACCTGCAAGTCTCGTGGATTCAGGAGTGCTGCTGAGATGCTCCAGTGAATCTGTAATCTGCACTGACAAGGTTGAGATGAAGCCGAGATGGCAGTGTCCTGCCAGAGGCCGGGGCAGCCTCTGAACCCCGAGTGATACTGTGGTTAAAGGAAAATTGCTTTCCCTCCCGGCCTGAAGATTGCAGCCATCAGTAGCTGTGCTCAGATTTAATCATAACTCCCTGAGATGGATTGAGGTGGTCAGGGGTGTTTCTCAATTCTTGATTTTTATCAAGGGGATGAAATAGATTGTTTGTGGAGATAGAAAACCTAGGCCTGGATTTTAGCACTTTGTGAACCAAACAGTTGCTTATCTAGGCTGCAGAGTGAGGGAACGTGCTGTGCCTGTCAGAACTGAAGCTTCATCACAACATTTAGGGCCTGATCCAAAGCCCTTCGAATCAGTCGGAGTCTTTCCATTAATTTCAGTGGGTGTTGGATGGGCCCTTTAGAGCAGGGTGCCCAACCTGAGCCTGAGAAGGAGCCAGAATTTACCAATGTACATTGCCAAAGAGCCACAGTAATATGTCAGCAGCCCCCCCATCAGCTCCCAGCGCCGGCAGCCCCGCCGATCAGCGCCTCCCCCTCCCTTCCCACACCTCCCGATCAACTGTTTTGTGGTGTGCAGGAGGCTTGGAGGGGGAGGGGGAGGAGCGAGGGCACAGCAGTCTCAGGGGAGGAGGCGGGAAGGGGTGGGGTGGGGGCAGGGCCTGTGGCGGAATCAGGGGTTGAGCAGTGAGCATCCCCCGGCCTATTGGAAAGTTGTCGCCTGTAGCTCCAGCCCCGGCGTCGGTGCCTATGCAAGGAGCTGCATGTGGCTCCGGAGCCACAGGTTGGCCACCCCTGCTTTAGAGCATGATTCTGTGAAGTACTGAGCATCCCCAGCTCCCATTGAAATGTTTGAGTGCTCAGCACCTTGCAGAATCTGGTCTTAAGTTAAGAAGCCCTATTGGTCTGAAACAGCAATGGACCCATCTCCAGGATCCGGAAGAGAGATAAAAATCTTCCTTTCATGTCAGCATGGGCTTCCCTGGAGGATGCATTTTTGGCTGTTATTTTGGGAAGGGATTTGCTGATTATCATTAATCATAATAAAGGCAGTGTATGTTGCTGGCACTTTCCAGCCAAGGACTGCAAAGCACTTTACAAGTGTGAATTAAACCTCACAGCATAGTGAGGTAGGGAAGCATTATTATCCCCATTTTACAGCTGGGGAAACTGAGGCACAAAGCAGTGAAATGAATTGCTCAAGGTCACACAGCAGTTAGTGTCAGAGCTGGGATCAGAAGCCAAGAGTCCTTTTTCCTGGCTCCCTGTTCAATCATACCTTGATGCCCAGCCACAATTAGTGAGCATGATGAATTAACAAAGGACTCCTTCCTAGGAGTAATAATTAGATCTTTGTAACATCTGGGGCCTTTATGTCTTGCATCTGAAATGTCTGTACAATGCTATTCTGTGTTTTATCCCCCAAAGTCCCTGCTCAATGCCAAACTTCAGGACTTTGCGTATCCCATTTCCAAGATGGGTTCATGCAAAGAAAGACAATGTAGAGAGGAGTTTGTGATCATCTGCAGCGAACAAGGCACACACACCTATAATAGAATTGCTGGCAAGGAAGCAGTTTGCTTAGAGAGATCCAAGGTACAGGCATTAGCTGACAGTAAAATCATGACAAACAACATCCCACGGTGAACCTTTCATCACAAGTCTCTGAATCACCTCACCCCTCACTGAAATGCGGCCACCTGTGGGGTGGAACTGAGCTGGTGCATTGCACTTAGGTGCTTCCTTGCTCTTTGTGCAGCCGCTTGTACCTTTGCTAAGGGAGCGTAGCGTGGGCGTAAGGTGCTACTAGAGGGGCAAACGAGTTGAGAGTTCTGGTTTGGTAGCACTTTACATGACAACATAAGGTACAAGGCAGGGGAGAATCCAGCCACTGATGTTCAGCAGCACACAGCAATGCGACGCAGCAAGAGAAACACGGAATTCAGTTGAAGCTGCAGACGAAGCGAATACAGTTTGGAATGTGGGCAGGACTAGCAACCCTACTCTTGCTCAGTGTGTCGTGGGTTCTTTAATGGGCACATTGGGTCAGGAAGATTTCAGTGGCTAACACCCGGCTGGGCCTCGCATTCAGTGCTGAGTTAGGGAGAAGAACTAGACAAACACTTGCCCCACTGCTGGAGCTCTCTGGACTTAGAGGGTCCCCCATCCAAGTGCTGGTCCAGCCCAACTCTGTTTAACATGTAACAGCTGAGTTGAACACGGGCCAAGGCTGCGGCCCATGTAACAAGCCAAAGTAGATCCCTTGTAACAAAGCATGCAACCCTAATCTGACGTCTCGACACTAGGAGGGTCGTCTCATGCTGGAGACGTTGTTTGGATTATGCATCATCTAATGGCTGCCTTTGTACAAGGTGGCACCGAGGCCGTGTTAAAAATGGACACACGTGCGTTTAGAGTGTCTGAATGACACGTGTTCAGTATGCACCTGGGAGTGGACATGCCAAAGAGCCAATCTTAATATCAGATGGGCGCATTTAATTGGACAGGCTGTCATTATAGAAATGTTCTAGCAGCAGTCCACTCAGACTAGTTTTGGTGCCCGAGGGCATCATGTCAATTGCCAGAGCAGCTCAGAGCTGGGCTGTCTTTGAAAATCCCAAAATAGTTTCTGCAAATACATGAAGTGAGTTTATGGCTCGGGTGGTTCAGGATTTGTGCTCCCTGCAGGGGAAGGAAGGCAGTATTTGAGAAGTCTCCGCTTCCCCCCAACACCTCTTGCTAGGGAGACTTCCGCCGCTCTTGGCAAAACTGCTTCCCCAGTGAACGTCTCTGGAGAGTGCTGGCCTTGATTTCCCTTCGCTTCCTGAGGCTGCTGCACTGGAGAGTATATAGCTCAGCATATACTTTGTGCTGAACAGGCCCAGGGCTGCACCGCCCAGACTGGCAGGAAGAATTCCTCGCTGATATAAAACTCGGTCTAATGGGAGCTGTGCCTGGGTAAAAACTGGTGAAGGACTCAGCATGATGAATACTAGGGGTATGATTTTCTAAAGAGCCTATGTGATTTAGGAGCACAAGTCACATTGACTTTCTGTGGGGATTGTGTTCCGAAATCACTTTGGCTCTCTTGAAAATCCTACCTTGTATTTACAGTAATGGTAGTTTTCCTGCCAGGCGTAGGCTTAAATAGCAAAGAAAGCCAATGAATGCTGAGCTCTAGAGTCAGGGGAGCTTTTGCCTGAGTACGGCGCTGAGAAATAGTGTAGAACAGGAATGTAACACTCTGCTGGGTTGAGTAATCTGGCCGTAGGGCTCAGAAGGCCAGTACGGGGCATACTGGATGCATCAGGGGATTGGTAAAGGGATATGGAGCTTTTTAACTTCACTAGGGGAACATGGATCAAGGTGTTGCTGTTGGAAGTTACTGGTATGGTCTGGTGAGCGCTGAGGAATGCATAGATTCTAGCCAACAGGCATTCATGCTCTCAAAAGCACTCTCTCACCTGGCATCTGATGGTACCACTGGCAACCAAGGGGCCAAGGTCAGACTAGGCTGTGGAGGCTGACCTCCCCTCTTATCCCTAGAGCGGATTCCCGGAACATATTGATGGGAGAAGCTTGCACTACTGAAGCCCCTGGTGCAGCTGCTCTGTGGATGATTAAAAGGACTTTATTGACAAAGGGTCAATTCCTTCTCCTCTTATTCACTGAATGAATGGCAATGAGCAAGGCAAGCAGGATTTAGCCTAGTGCTGCTCCCCGAGAAGCCAATGGGAAAGCCCCTTAGGGCCACCCCTACTCTTGGTTACACGGGCATAAAACAGGAGTGACTCCATTGGACTCAAGGGAGTGGCACTGGTGTGTGAGGAGAATCAGGCCCCTTGACTTCAGCAGGAGCAGGACTGGTTCCTAAGCCATTGCCTCAGACTGCAGAGCAAGTCACAGGCAGAGCCGGGATCAGAACTCAGGTCCCGGTGGTCTGTATCATGCGCCATCCACTATATCACGCGGTCTCTCGGCACTGTATGTCCTGTACTTACAGGGAATACCTACAAGGGTTTGACTCAGCCAGCAAGACAGGTGGTTAATTAACGTTTTCCCCGGCTGAGAACCTATGTGCTAAAACAGCTTGAATTTCTGTTTGTCAGTGACAGGATATCAACGCTGCCGTGGGCACATCTGTTAAGAAAATGTGTAGGGAGTGCCTGCATTTTGAGATCCCATTTTTCTTTCCGTTGCTCTGAATGCTGCATGCTCCCCTTCTGCTCAGAATAAACATTATCAGTAGGATGTTATAAACCATTCCGTAGACTGAGATTATACGATTCCTGCTGTATCCTATTATGCCAGCATCACGAGTGATCGCCCATTAAAATGTAAACGAGGGACATGAACCCGAGCCTAACATAACGTTACAGATGAGGAACTAAAGAATGCGTCAGGTCAATGTATTCATAACTAGTAAGAATGATGCTGTGATCACCCTGTCCCCTAAAACAGGCAGAGAGAAATGCCTAAACCAGGCATCAGCCACAGTCCCTAGGGTACTTGGCAGTAAGGATGGGCAAGACTAGAGTGGTTTTTGCATGAATCCAGAATGCAGGGGTGCTTCAGAGCTAAATCCCCTTTTACCCAACCCACTGCAGTTTGAACAATTCAGATCAGTGGTTCTGGTTGATACTGCCTGCTAGCAAGGGTGCGCAGCAGAAGGCAAGACCCTTGTAAAATCCATTGTAGTGGAAAAGAGACAGGACTTGATTGTAATGAGTAGAAAGGGGGATTCTTTATTGAGGGTGGACACAGATGGGACCCTGCAGCTCCAAGATGAATTAAATACAAACCATGAGCTATGTATCATTGCAGAGAGAGTCCTAGGTCCCTCACATGGGGGAGAGGGAGCTGCAGATAACACAGATGTGTAAATAGAACAGGGAGGACTAAGGAATCTGGTGAGGAGACTAGGAAGAGAAGGTGAGGAAAACAATGAGGCCCTCGATATGGGATTCCCTAATTCCAGAAAATGGGAATGAGTCAGTGGAGGGAAAAGACTCAATTCTTTGTCTGACCCACACAAAGTGTGAGTCACATACCCCTTGGGGGAGAGGGGGGGGTGGGCCACTGTAGGATAACAGGCTACTACAGCTACCAGCTAGAGTAACTCTTTTAGCTCTAGTGGAAGAAGCTCATGTTTTTTGCAAAGTCCATCTTGGTTCCAATCTTGCTGATGACTTAAGTGGGATGGGGGGGGAGGTATTTGCACTTCCGTGGTTTGTATTTGCAGACATGTTTTCATTCAGTATGCAGGCCCACCTATTACTCATTCCCTCTGCTGCTGGGGGGAAAAAGGAGCTCTCCCTATGTGCTGGTTAACGCTGTGCCACGAGGGAGATGCAGGTTTGATCCAGGCAGGCAGAGGCTCAGAGAGCTAGAGCTGTGCAAGTTCAGGGACTAGTGTAACTGGTCAAATTTGCAAGCTGGTTGTAGGCCCAATCCACACAGAGCTCAAATCCTTTGCTGCTCAGAAAACCAGTGGGAGGGGAGAGAAGCTGGTCTAGCAGCTGATGCCCTTCACACCAGGACCTGCCCTTGGCCGCTGTACTGGGTCTCTTGCTAGCCGCAAAGGAAAGCCAGTGCATTCAGCCCCTCCAGGGAATAGCGGGGACCTCCGTGCTATTCCTTAGCCCTGTTCTGCACACTGTTTGACTGGGGGGTTTTCATTCATGTAAAAATCCATTGAGTGACTTACTTTTTGCAAGCAGCTACCTACTTTTGTGTTTCACTGGCATTCTCCATGGTCTCTCCTCCTTGTTCTGCAGCCTCACACTGTCTGTCAAGCACCAGTTAAAAGCAAATAGCCACAGCTGAGTTATATAAACCACTAACCCAAGGGGCCCAAATAGCCCCATTACAGTCCTGGAGCTGGGAAACGTCAATACCTGGGCTTTTAGGACCTGCAGCATGAAGCTGTCTAGTACTGCATCTAGATCTACAGTAGGGGGGGAAGCCAGCAGCCCTGAGACTATCTCTCTGAGATGGCTGACTCCTGGGTAATACAAGAGCTAGGGAGTGCGCTCAGGGAGGGTGGAGAGTGGGCTCCTCCCACAGCAAACATTGTTTCAAAGACCTGCTTGCCTCAGTATCTGGCATGGGGGAAACACAGGTAAGAAGTCTGAGTTTTCACACCCTGCAGTAGGCCAAGTCTTGTCCTTGCCGTTTGGAGCTTCCACTTCGTGTCTCAGTCCTCTGATGATTCACAGTCTTTGTTCCTTTTTGATGAGGCATAAAACTCGGTATAAAAGGCCTGAAGGAGAGAGTTGTTACAGGTGGAATAAAGCTGCAGCGTGTGTGGGATTCCCGTTTCCTTTAAGGTGGTGCAGCTGCAAATCCCCCAAGGGAGTTGGTGGGGACTACCCAGCCTGCTGCCTTCGGGAATGGCGACTTGAGCAGCAGGTTTGTTCCCTGACCAAGCTGACTCCACGTGCACTAGATTCAGGGAGCCATTCTCCCAGGGAGGTGAGCAGAGCTAGTGAGACGTGCAGTGGTGGACAAGTGTAGTGCATCTCTGTGGAAGAGGGGCTTTGCTTGCTATCTTTAAATCTGGCTGGAGCTCTTCCTCTGACTTTGCTCCAGTTTTTAAAAGTGTTTTGGTGCGAGGCTAATGGTTCAGTAACAGTGATGGATTGATTTTCTTCTCATTTAAATCTCCCTTCCCATGTTTGTTACTCGCGTCACTGAACAGATGGTAAAGTGTTGGGAGATCTTTGGATGTAAAGAGTTTAAGATCTTACCTCGGTGATGGTGTAGGGTGCCTTATTATATCAGCGAGAGGTTGGCAAACAAGGTGACCTTAGAGCAGGATTTATAGTCCCTACTACAGGCACTGGGGGGGAAAGGATATTCTATCCTGGCATTTCTCTTGCAAACATGCAAAATTGCACTTTTAAAATTTTCATGTAAAATAGTTAATATGCATTTTGTTCGCTGTTTCACTAAAGAGAAATTGATAGCTGAACTTTTTCTACCAAATAGCTTCAGAATTCTTAGTGGAGTTCATTAGTAGTTCTCTCTTTTTATATCCTTGGAGGCAGAAAGTTAGATAAATATTGCAAGGCTGATGTATATTTTAAATGGAAAAGGGATAATGCTGCTTGTAGTGGTAACAGAATTTAATTAAGGCATTTTAAAATGTCAGACCCTCTTTCCTCCCCTTTTTTTTTTAATGCCTTAAGGACAAATCCATGGCACACCTTTAATGCTTAATTGGTAAAACATGCTAAAAACCTTAGTGTGTATTTATTAAAGCAACAGCCTTCCTCTAGGCCAGAGAAGCTATTTGGAGACTGTAAAAGCCAGGGCTAAACACTCACTTAAGATAAATTAGGGATTTTTATTTATTTGAATGTGTTGGAGTATTTTGGATGCCATGAAGGAAGGAAGTCCACTGTGATTATTAAATGGATATATCGATAATAGATCTTGATCCTGCAAATGCTTAACCATTACATGGGGCTACTCCTGAGAGTAAATTTACACATGGGGCTCAAGGGACTGCAGGATCAGGGACTGCCTTTTACTTAAATGTGTGTGTTAATAATGAGGGGAAAGCTTTGTTTGGGGGTTTTTAATATACAAAAAATAAGTTTGCAAACTGAGCTTTATTTTTTCTGACTACTGAAAACAAATAAACCTTTGCAGGAAGTGACTGGATCTCACTAGGTTTTCATTTTTGTGGCATGTATGTGATTAGCTGTGTGTTTGGAAGGAGCTGTCCTTAATAACGAATACATTGTGTTATTTCCTAGCCCTCTGTTGCATGACTAACCTGGCCAGAGAGGAGCCGCTGAACTGTGCTGCTCTCCCTGTCCAGAGCTAGACAGGACAGGCCCTGCTCCTGCAATGTGCTCTGCAAGGACAGGCC
The DNA here is from genome assembly GCF_002925995.2 of Terrapene triunguis. Taxonomy (NCBI): domain Eukaryota; kingdom Metazoa; phylum Chordata; order Testudines; family Emydidae; genus Terrapene; species Terrapene triunguis. The sequence continues at coordinate 4,946,324 of NW_020665065.1, read as the reverse complement.
CCCGCACTGGCCTGGAGCCCCATTGGCAGTCAGTGGGCTGAAGGCAGGCACCATTACCAGAACACCCAATATCTGTGTCTATGTAAATAATTAAGGTACCAGGAAATGGCACTCGGGAATATTTGGTGTAATTCCTGGGATTTATAGGCCCAATAAAGCTCATTCTTGTGTGCACTGCAGTTGATTTTTCTTTACACAACTCATTACATCAGCTCTTAAAAGCACAAGGGTCTGCCTACATGGCTCATTGTAGGATTGGGACCTTCGGTCCTATAACCTTCTTAGGCTCTGCTTTGCAGGCAGTTTGCTGTCTGATCACACAGCCCTTGCCTTGACTGTGCAGGCTAAAGATTGACGTAATCTGGTGATATGGAATGTGACTCTGTTGCTCTTCCACTTCCTTGCTAGAAAGAATAACCGCTTCCTGTAAGAACTCCATTATCTGTGCAGTTTGACTGGGATTTTCAGAGGCGCCTAAGAGAGTTAAACGCCCAAATCTCAATGACTGAAACTCCCACGGGCTCTCTTGAAAGTCCTACTCTGCATGCATATCTTGCCTTGCTACAAAATAGACATTGGTACTTTCACTATTCTTTTATTTATTTAAAAATGCTCCCATCAGCCCCGAGGAGGCACTTCAACTCACATTCCCAATTTGTGTGTGTGTCACTAACGTTCAAAATACAAAAGCTTCCCAAAGCCAGCCACAGTAGGACACGACCCTGTCCGGCCATCCAGCCCCCTTTCCCAGCAGACATTTGGAGCTGGGGGAGGTAAGCTTTGCAGCATGAAAGCCAACCTACTTGACCCCTAGAGGGCAAATTCCAGAATCAAGGACCAGGCCCCGAAAAACTGCTTTATAATCAAATGGCTACAGATTGAATTATATGTAAAATGAGAGGAGAAACTTTTTTTAAAATTGATAGGTGACAAGCATAAATAAAGTCACTGAGCCCTGAAAAGGAACTTCCTAATGTGGTTAAAGGGGCTACTTCCTGGATTGTCATCGGGATAAGAGAGGAGGAATTCTCTAGCTCTGGGGGGGCAGTCACAGCTGGGGACTGACCCCTGTGCGTATGTTGCTATAAAAATGCTCTCTGCTTTGAGCAGTCCTGCCGAGGCCATGTCACGGTGCCTACGATAGGGGCAACGCCAATGGCACCACAGTCTAAAATCTGTCCTAGTGCTTGTGTAATTGCTTCATGTCCAAGCCCATAAAACAATGAAACCAAGCTAAAAAGGAAACCTAAGTACTTTGTGATGGCACATGCCTTGGGACTCCTGTTAGCCTGAAGTGCCAAGGAGTTAAACTGATAATTCTCCCTTGTCTCGCTGTTTGCAGAGCCCCTGTAAGTTGGGCTGTTGTGGTGGGTGATGGGTTACGTAAGCTGCAATTCCGGTGAGTCTCCTCTCAATGAACTCCCATAGAAATGAAGACCGCTACTTCCATCTGTCTGTCCATCCACACACTGCTTCGCTCTCTTTCTTTAAGCAGGGTTTCCTTTACAACTTCCCCCAAATAGCAGGGAATACACTAGAAATCCTTATAGAGGATGGATGCGCTGGGGGGAAAAAATCCGCCTCCCTCCAAAAGTTTACTGAATGTGTGCAGAGAGATTGCAACATTCCCTTCTTCTGCTACAATCATTGTTGCACCTGCAGGAGGAATCCCGCAGGGAAAAGTCCTCCAGGGCCATGCAGTCCACTGGAGCATGGGCCGGGCCCCTGCTAGCTCTGCATTTAGGGCCAGGTGGTTTTGAAGCCTAATTCTTGTACGTTACCTTCCATTCTTCAATACTTGAAAACCTGAGAAATCTTTCTCTGCTGATTTGGTCCATATTTTTCAGCTGTCAAACAGATTCCTCACATAAAGCTGTGCATAAAGGGGACATAGCTTTGTGTATGGGCGCGGCGTGCCCGTAAGAAGGCATACGCCTTGCTTGGGGGCTCAGGCTGTGGCAGAGATACCCCAGAGTGTACATCTCACCGAAGGATCTGCCTGTCTGGGATAGTTTTGCTTTCTAAAGACAAGTGTGAGTTAGCTGCCAAGAGGAAGAGCTGTGGGGTCTCTTTTTGGGGAACAGAGGGGTTACAGGTTATCGGACCCATACAGAGAGGGGAAAGGATGATGAAAGGCACTTTCTCCCCTAAGAGAGAGGAGGCTGAAAGAGCCCAGCTTGTTTTTGTAGGAGTGTTGTTCACAACCTCATCCCTAGCTCCTGCACGTTTATTTTGTGACAGAAAAATCTTTTAGCAAAAAATACCAGTTACGGTCTGGTGTCTTCCTTAGTAAACCTGCTTGGTGCAAATGAGGCCTCACTAAGCTCTATAAAACAATTGCTGGCCTTAGCTTTACAGCTAAATAAGGAGGGCAAAATGCATCTGTTGTTGAGAACACCCTGTGATCTTGCACTGGTAACTCTATAGTCCCCTTTCTCATTCTTGACTTTAACAATAGGTTTCTCTGGGGCTGGTAGAGAATATTCTTATTAGCTGACCTACTTACTGGACAATTATAGGTTAATTCTTTCTAATCCTTTAGCAATGAAGTGGGTCAAGTGGGTAGCAGGTATGTTTGTGTGTGCAGGAGGCTGTCTATTTTATCTTGGTTTCTAAAGAGAATTAGATAATATAGATTTTAAAAAATCAGTACGTGGGTTTGATGTCTTTAAGAAGGTCTGTCTTATGGGCTTCTTTGATATGGTAGCTCCGGCACAGGCCATCCAGGGGTGTCAGAACTCTTCCGACCCATATTCTGTTCTTTCTTTCTCTCACTCTCTCTGTCAAATTGCCACTCGTTGGCATCCTTTCGTCTACGAGAGACAGCGGGAGTTGCAGCCTATGATGTAGATAGTTTGCAATGTCTCATGTGACTGAATAGTCCAATCCGAGATTTGCATGATCTTTGGCAGTTATTACAAATGTATGTACCTGATGTCAATGGAAACTCTGCCAGTCAAATATATAGTCTTTAAAAATGAGGCTGGCAGCTTCTGAACACTCTGATTGTGTTGCACACGTCTGCACTCCACAAAGGGTTGCAAGGGAATATGACAGATGTTACAGTGCATTCAGATGACTTGCTACTATAAGATTTCCATTCACATCCCCGCCAAGAGTGAGAGATGTGGGTGCTCTCGTGGTGTCAGCCAGCCTTATTCCTTCACTTCTGGGATAAGGAGTGCTGGCTCTAATCCTCAGAGAGTGATGCGTCACAGTAATTGGAGTGTCAGTTTTCAAACCCAGAGTCAGACAAGGCAATAAAGACACACAGTATATGACTGTGAAAAGGGTTTTATTTATTTTGTACTAGCACCCCAAATATTTTGAAAATGCCTCCACTAGAGTTGGGCTGGAAATCATTTTCCTGTCCCATGAGAAATTTTGATTTCTTTTTCCCTTTGCAAATCAAGCTAAAAAGTCAAAACCTCATTTCCTCCCCCACCCCAATTATCAGTTCATGAAAATTTTGAATCTGATCAATCAAAACATTTTATATCAATTCTGACCTTTCTGACCTCTTTATTATATATAAAATCATTGTAATGTTTTTTACCTTGGTATAAATTAACTAACATTTCAAAACAGAGTCATTTTGAATTTAAAAAATAACCCAAACTTTTAATTTCAAAAACATTGAAACAGGAGGTTTTGACAATTTCAAAACTTGTTTTAAAAAACGTATTTTAATCAGAGATTTGTCAAAACCGACCCTATCCCATAAACCGTTTCAGATTTGGAAAATTGCCATTTTCCGATTAGGGAGAGAAATGCTTCATAGGAAAATTCCTGACCAGTTCTACCCTCCACCCTTGTTTCTGGGTTGGCAATGGGAATTTACTTAGCTGTATCTCCCCATTAGAATAATTCCCAAATTCCCCTGCGCATTGAACTGGCTCTGTGTTGCTTTTAAGATGATGTTGCCCATAGACTAGAACATGGGTGTCAAAGCACCTTTCAGATCCCAAAGTATGTTACAAAACCTTCCCATTGAAGTCAGTGGTGAATTAGATACTGGTTATGTGCTCATTAAGTAAAGGCAGCAGCTCCTGTCATTACATGTATAGCACTTTAAGCATTAGTCCTGGACACTAGAACTTTTGCTGGGGAGTGAGGGAATGTAAGATGTGACTTGGGGGTTGTTCCCTACTCACTTTTTATTGTTCGGGGGGTGGGAGGAGTGATGGACAGCTAAATGTGATGGGTTTCTTAATTGGACAGGCAAAAGGACCTGGGCAAGGCAGGATGATATGAAAGAGGAATAGATGGGGGATGTACTTTAATAGGCATATTAATGAAGGAGTTCTCTTCTGTAAGATGCCAGTGTACGTAATATATAAGCAACTGTAGAACTTGGTTTATCTCTTTTTTGGAGGGTTGGGGGGAGGATATGTTGCCTTTAACCCTCTAGCCTCTTTGCTCCACACTGTCAGTACTTGCACAATATCCTGCCGAAGCCTTTTTCCCCCCCCACCAAGGCACTCGCCAAGCCATTAGAAACGATAAGTAAGACTCCGCAGCACTGAATAAAATAAAGTGAACCTTGCAGCTCATCCCACCCCAACAGAAAAGGGGTCAAAAGCAGGAGATGCCACTAATATCTGGCTGCTAGTGCATAAACTCAGGGTTTTCTCAACCTCGAACCTCTCCAGTTCAGCTAGAGAGCCTCCTTGAATAAGGAATGAGCCTCCCAGCCCAGCCTGCCCATAACCAAGCCCCCATTGCTGCAGAGTGGGTCATTGGATCACTGCCTGTTGAAAGTCTTGGATGACTGATTGCAGCTGTATCCTTGTATCCCATCAGTCCCCTCTAGATTCAGATAATTTAATATCTCACCAAGTTTTTTGCTGTTCCATGGAGGATAATTGCTCCGGGGCTGCTAGATGACCAGGTGATGCTTTGAGGGTGCAGTTTGGTCCCATGGTGCATTGCCTGTTTCCTGGCACCAATCCCTTGCTTATTTGCAAGTTTTATGAATCTTTCTCCTCTTTCAACTTAAGAAACAGTGTTGTCTTCCCAACGAGATGCGTGCTGCACTGCTCCCTAAAGGGAAAAAACAGACAATGGCTAGTTAACTCCACACATGCCTTTTCTACTGGCCCTTGTAACTGGAGGCATGTGATGGGCACACTGACTTAATGAGCAGTTGCCAGCTAGTCCACCCATCCAGTATTTCTCTGGCTCAAATCTCTTTTTACACTGTTGGGATTCACACCAAGGCCTTATCCCCTTGGCTTATCCACAAGACTTCATCTAGTTCTGGGAGAACACTTCCTCCAGATCTCCGAGACCCAAAAAACTCTGTTCAGCTCTGGCTCATCAGGTTACTTTATTAGATACGTAACTGCTCTCAGCCCAGGCTGGCGAGGTCCAGACACAGGCGGTTTAGGTACAGGGCGATACCACACTTCCAATTCATGTCACGCACCACACAGTTTGTTAGTAGCAAGGAAAGAGGTATATATTTACAGTTCTTCCATGTAAAGACCAATTGCTTTGCAAGTTGCGTAAGCAGTTTAGAGTGTTTCTGCCTACTTCGTTGTGTTTGTTTCTACTTTCCTTATTTACTATAAACATATTCACAGTAGTGGCTGGAGCTTGTTCAGCAGTTACTCCTTCAGGCATGTCTTGTCTTAACTTGGGCCTGCTCATGTCAGCTAAACCAGCCCTACGTACATACGGTTGTGGAACCTGCTCCTCTTGTCAGAGAAAGCTCCCTGGTGACTGGAGCTCGTTAGAAGGAAGGTTTAAATAATCTCAGAGAAGACAGCTGCTCACTAATGCCGTGGCTCAGCACTGGCTCCCTCCTCTAAACCACTTCCTTACCTGAAGTTCTTGGTGATGGGACCAGTAGGGTAATTAGGATAAATCCTTCCTATAAGAGATGGGCCAAGTGGAGTGGTTAAAACCAGATCAGGATCATGCCCTGTGCATGTGACGAAATAATGTGTGCATATCATTGTCCTCTTCCGAATGGAATTGGAAGCGCTCAGCTGTGTGTCACATGCCCTATTCTGCTAGAAACTAGCTTGTGATCCTGGAGCCGGTTGACTGGAGTGCGGTCACTGTGGACGGCTGAGTGGCCACACTGTGCAGCCCAGTGACAACTGTGAGATCTTGGATGACTCAGGATTTGTCATAATCAGCCTTGGAAAATTCACGTAACTAGGCACAAAATCTGCTTACCTGGCCTCTACCATTACAAGAAAACTACTTAATGAAAATTGCCTCCATTTGTATATAAAAAAAAAAAATTATTCACCCAACATGAGACTGATTAAGTAGAGTTTTGCAAGGCTCAGCTCAATACATACTTATCTATGTATTGTAAAATTGGAATTTCCCTGTGTTTCTGCCAAAGCTAGGATGTGCAGAGGCTGCTAGCAGAAATACCATGCAGGAGACTAGTTACTCATAACATTTCCAACTTTGGCTGAAATCAGGAAGCACTGAAAATCTCCAAACTTACGGCCGCTCATCTGAAGCGACCCTCCAGAGGTTTTCCCTGTCACAAATTCCAGTGCTGAAGTTGTCGTAGGCTTCAGAACGCACAATGGAGTGTGTCGGGCTACAGCTGTAACACTGCTCCCAACAGGACTGGTTGCCATTTACATTTATGCAAACTAAAGAGGTGCATTGTGTGATATATCTGAGCCACTTAGGTCAGCGCTGGCTCTGCGTGAGGTTGCCGGGCTCTGGCTCAGTTCATGTGGGGTTAAAAACTGGGTGAATGTGTATGAGACAGTAAACAACACAATCCCCACCTGCCATGGGGAAGATATGTTGCTTCAGGCATGAGCCTGGATTGATTAGAGTGCTTAGCACTGCTGCCCATCTGGTGTCGCAGTTTGTAGTTGGATATTACTCTGATTGTGTCCATGTTGAAGTTCATTTAAAGACATATAACCATTCTAAATGTTCGAGTTAAGGAAAAAGCAGTTTATAAACTGTCATGGTATTGCTATGACCCAGCTGGTCCTGTGAAATGCCTCCTCAGCCTGTGAATTCATGAACCTGGGGGTGCAGGAAACCCAGCCATGACTCCGCATGTGTCTTCAGACATCTGTTGGTACTTTCCCCCTGGGAGTTGAGGGAGCTGTGTGAAAGTGACAGCGCCGGGGAGATTTTAATCTGAGATAACTATTCGGTATCCAGACTGGGAATAACATACGTCTGTTTACTTAAGTGCATGATCGTGGTTGCTTTGCCAGAAAGGAACTAAACTATAAATGTAACCAATTAAAAGCCTTGGTTCCCTGATGGCATTTCTTTTCCCTTAATCCACTCCCTCCCATAGCACTGACAGTACCTGTTCCTCTGAGGGACCCAGTGGCCAACGCAGTGATGGATTTGTCCCAGGCACATGTGATGACTTCCCCTGAAGTCTCTTGTAGAGAGAAGTTAGAACTCTGACAGAAAAGAATGAATAAATAAATAAATAAAAACAACAAGGAGTCTGGTGGCACCTTAAAGATTAACGGATTTATTTGGGCATAAGCTTCTTACCCACGAATGCTTATGCCCAAATAAATCCGTTAGTCTTTATGGTGCCACCAGACTCCTTGTTGTTTTTGTAGATACAGACTAACACGGCTACCCCCTGATACTTAAATAAATAAAAATCCTTAATGGTCATTATTGCTGCTGGTGGTTCCTTCTGGCTCTGTAGCTCCTGGAGGATCTCAGTTTGTGCTGCCTGGTGCCACCAGACAGGGTTTTCCCAACTCCTGGCCTGGATTGGCTAGTCATTGTCTACATTACACTTCCTTACCCCCCTTTCTGTGAGACAAAAGGGTATTGGAATGGGGACATGCAGAACACGCCACAGGGGACGCGACTCCAGGATAACCAGCCTGACAGAAGAGTGGCTGAAACGAGGAGATGCTGCTCTCCTTCGCTGTCTGAGGGACGCTTGCTTGCATTATCAGGAATGGGAAGACGGTTTCTCCTGGAAAAAGGCAGAAGTGGAAACCCTGCATTTTGAAAGCTTGAGCCCCGCACTAGTGTCATGACTTTAGGTGACCAGGTCAATCTGTCTTGTGGTCCTGGTATGACCGTTTCTGCTGTGAGAGGACAGTCAACATGGACATAATTTTGTGATTTTTTTGGGGGGGGAGGAAGGGGAAGGAGGTGGACCTGGATCTGTGCCCTAACTAATTAGAAACAGTTTAGAAAAGTATCTGCATTTACCGGTGGTGGGTTTTTAAGAAAAATGTTTCCCCTCTGTTGGATTTCAAAATCGCTTATGTATCTTGGCTAAGTTACCGTCTCTCATATTTATTCATTTGAAATGTTGCTGCTTTGAAACTCTTGCATTTAACTTCCTAGTTTTTTGATTACACATTTCACATGCTGCTACTTCATTTTATGGGTGATGCCGCCACTTCTAAACAGGCTCTCTTCCCCCTCCCCTCCAGTCTCTCTCTTAGACATAATTTCTGTCACAATTGGGGTACCCACCAACTGTTAATGGCTTCAGTTTCCAGTGCTCTTCTGTGGGTCATGGGGTCTATACTTGGAAGAGCTTTTACATTTTTCTGTGTTTAGTGAGACAATTGTTTTTTCTTTCAGGTTTTTAATGAATTCAAGTTATCATCTAAATTACTGGTTCTGATTCACTCTCCTTCCCCGAACAGTCTGCAGAATGAGTGTGATGTTTTCTGCATTTGAAAAGATGGGTGCCTAAAGTCAACCTAAATGGACACTTCTTAATACTATGTTGTGGGCCAAATTCTCCTTCTCACTTAGGTTGGCTTTATTCTGTTGACTTCATTTGATTTAATTTTGATTTAAATCGGTATGAGAGGGATCAGAATCTGGCCCTATGCATATTCTGTATTGAAATTTGGATGGGGTGAGCTGGTAGGTCTGCAAAATGACTTTGGAAAGCTCCATGCCTTCCCTTCCGGAGGGAGGCCTTTGGTATGTCCTGATCTGTGATTGATTAAATGAGACCTGCATTCAAATTCTGTCACAGATTTTCTGTGTGACCTTGGGTAAATTATTTAGGGCCTGATCCAAGTCCCACCAGGACCAGCTGTAAGCACCAGCAAACCAAGCATGTGCTTTGCTTGAAGTCCCTGGTAGCTTTTTCCATTGACTTCAATAGCAATTGGGTCAGGCCCTCAACCTCCTTTCTGCCTCTGCTCTCCATATATAACATGAGGGAAATGATACTTCTTGTCTCCCACCCTTTGACTGTTCTGTCTGTTTAGATTGTAATCTCTTTGGGGCAGGGATGTATCTAGCACAATGGGGATGTGAGCTCAGTTGGGGTCTCCTGATGTTACCATAATGCAAACAACTAGTAACTGAAAGACAGTGCTGTCGCATGGGGAGCAATGTGTAAAGTCACATGCATGTGGGGGAAGAGGGAGGAAGAAAAATGGCTGAGAACTTTTAAAACTGGCTAGTGACAGACAGTGGATCCCAGTGATTGATTGAACCTGATGCTGTTCTGAACAAAGAGCTCTCAACCATGCTTCTGAAGTGGTGGAAGCAGCCACACGGACTCAACAGACATGTTAGACTCCAGAGTGACATTCCTGGAATCTTACTACATAGATGACAACCATAAACTGAGAGAGAGAACCTCTAGGATGGCATGAGTGAGTGCCTCCTTGCTGTCCCTTGGAGACCCGTAAAAAAGCCGAGAGGCTATTTGGGCTGTATTTCTGACTAGGAAGTTCCAGAAACATGGTGAATTCTTCTTTGTTCTCTTGAAACTTTTTGGGGGAAGGGAGGGGAGATGTGTCTAGAAATCTCATGAAGCTTCAGAACCAGCATTTTGGAGATACCCCAAGCATTGATGGGTGAATCATGTCACGTACCCACTCACCCTTAGGAATCTCCATTCCTTGTCCTTTTCTTACAGTGCATAAGCCAGGATCATGAATCTTCTCAAAGGTGCTCATGTCTCCCTTAGGAAACTACCCCTTTCCTTGACTCTTAATCTAAGTGACTTCTCTAGCAAGACTACCCAACGTCACAGCGCTGCTTTTGAAGACTTTAGAGTTCTGCTACTAGCTACGCCACAGGGCAAAGTTGGTCGCTTCCATTAAAAAAAAAAAATACTGTTCATGCCATGAAAAGCCTCTGGTGCGTGCTGGGAATAATGGGAAGTCTCTAAGAGTGCCATGGAAACACGGCTTTAATCTGTGTGTTGCGTCACTCGAGGAAGATTTTTCTAAGGATGTCAAATGAGGCAAGAATAGAAACCCTTTTCAATAGGCTTATGTCCTAAGTACTTCAGCTCAATATGCTCCATGAAGAAGTTGGGGGAGGGATTTTGTCACGTTTAACCCTTTTTGATTTCCGATATCCTCCCTGCATGGTTGCCCAGTGCCCGCCATGGGTGATCAGTGGATGGAGGGGTTTTTCTTTGCATTTTTTATATATTATATTTGTTTTTGCTGTCTGTGTGATCCTCTTTGTAAATGGCCTGAAGGACTGATTGATTGTCAACTACAATGATTACATTGATGGAAAGCTTCCTCTAAGTGTGTCTTACAAATCTAGCGTTCGCTGTATATGAAGATGGCTTTTTCCACACCTCATCCCCACCGGGTTCAAAACCACCAGCATTTTAGTTCTGAGCTCTGGACATACCAAACCAAATATCTGAAGGCTCTTCTTCAAGAGCCTGCTTGTAAGAAGGGAATTCTAACTCGGGACTGCTGTCAACTTAATATCTTGTGTAATGCTGCTACAGGAGCTTTGTTCCACCTCCCTCCTTCCCACCCTATCCCCAGATTGATATCACATGAATGGTTAATGCTGAATCTAGGGTGTCCCTGCTGCAAATGCTGCTGTTTAGAGAGGGTGCTGCTCCTCGTGCAAGGCGAGCTAGCTACCCGGATTTAGCACTCCAGGCCATTGCCAGCCCTTTCTTCTCCCCGGAGATTCAAACTTGCCATGGTAATGGTGCATGGGAATGAAGGCGCTCGATGGGACACCCTTTCTTTTCTCGGGAGAGGAGGGGGGAGCAGGTGAACATAATCGTAAACCTTAGCTCAGTACAACATGCACAATGTTATATAATACGGTGGCACGGGCATTTCAGATTGGTTTACACCAAGACTATCTAAAGATGAGTGCAGACACTGCACACTCAGCTGGCAGTGCAGATGGTGAGGCACTGCTGCGGCGAGAAGAATGCATGACACGCCTGACCCACAGGGTGTGTTCCCTACACGTTACTCTTTTTGAGCAGCATAGTGTCCTGCTCTCAGAGCTTTTCCCTGCTGCCTCCACCTTGCTGGAGCCTTTCACTGCAGCGTGTAGCGACAGGCACTCTGTATGTTGCTGCGAGCATAGACAGGGTCTTGGTGGTACCAAAGACATAATATACCCATCAGTGTAGTAGCTGAGCAATTCAGTCCTTAATGTAGTTACCCTCCCAACAGTGGTGTGTGGCAGGGAAGTGTTATTTTTCCCCATTGTACAGATGGGGGAACTGAGGCCCAGAGAGGCTAAGAAGGTTGCCTAGCAGCACCCAGGAAGTCTCTGGTGGGGCAGAGAATTGAACCCAGCTCTCCGAAGTCCCAGACTAGTGCACTGACCACTGGGCTATTATTCCCCTCAAAAAGGATTCAAGTGTCTTTAGAGCCAGGCTGTGTGGATCCCTGCCTCTTTGTCTCCGGTGCAGCAGGTTTTCATCCATCGATCTTGGAGCACACCACAAAGGAAGTCCCCATTCCGCAGATGGGGAGCCTGAGACCTAGAAGGTGGGAAGGGAGTGACTTGCCCAAGGTCGTGCACTTAAGTCCGTGGCAGAGCCAGCTGTAGAACCAGGTTTCCTGACTCTAGTCTGGTGCGGTATCCGCTGTCTCTGTCCTGAGAAATGACATGAGACAGCAGGAAGGATATTGCTAGAGTGCTTTACTCCTGGTGTGGCTGAGCAGCAGGCAGCCGCAAGGTGTTTGTGGCAAGCTCATGAGCACATACATCTGCTCTTCACCCTCCCTCCAGTCCCAATCAGCAATCTTCCACTGTGCTGTGCCGGATTCTATTAAGAACAGATCTCTAAGCTGGGAGACCAGCAGCCCATCCCAACTTGTGACCCTGCCCTGGGATGTGAACTCTGGACCTGAGGCAAAAAGACTATCAAACTCCCCCTTTCTGAGAGTCACTTCTTTCTAGGTTTAGCTATTCTGCAGCTCCACTGAGCTGTGAAATGGGGAGTGGAGGATATTTTAATTAGTGCTGCTTAATATGCAAAGGTCTTGCTAGGCACTCAGAGAGGTAAGTGGATCTGTTCTTAAACAGAACTGACAGGCAGACCCCCGCTGCCACCGAAGCTGTAAGATGCATATTATACTCCCCATCTGGCCCAGGGATGGCAGGAGCGAACTGGCTGCATATCCATGATCTACTGTAGGCACAACAGATTTGACACCATTCCAAAAGGTGAATGCAGCTACTCTGAAGGTTTAGGGTGATATTTCTCCCGGAAGGCTCCCACAGGATGAGAAATGGCAGCTTTATGGTTTAAAATAACTTTGTTACCAGTTTTGAGCTCTGTCTGTTTCCCGGCACTTGGAATGCTCTTTCCACTCCCCGCTAGCAGTCCTTGTGCTGTGCTAGCTAGCTGGTGTCCTGAGCAAGCGTCTTTTGTGGGGCTGTCCATTCATTAGGGCTTGGCACTCTTGAATGGGCTGTGCAGTTGGAGAGAGGCTGCCAAGATAGACTGGAGGAAAAATAATCTGAGGTTTTGTTGTGGTGGTGGTTTTTATTTTCCCTCCCCCTTCTCCTTTTTCTATGGCTGCAGCAGGTGCCCCCTAAATGCCATGACTGGATAGGGCAGAAGGCAGAGCTTTAGGATTAGTGCGTATGGAGGATTTAGGATTACAGGCGGACATGTATTGCTGTATTTGGATTGTGTGTAGTTTCTCCTGGCTGGAAAGAAATAGTCTTCCTCTTCTAAACATGCCGGTTAGAATATTCAAAAGGCCCATCTGAGGCTTGAAAGGGAGGAAGGCTTTGAAAGAGCTACATGAGAAGGACATGTGAGCATACAGAGATGGAAAGAGAATGAAGAACTCGGGCACCTGGATGGACTCGTGGCGAGGAAGATGTTCTGAACGGTGTCCTTTGTGTTTATTCCGACAGACGTTATTGTTCACGGGTGTAGGAGATAGAGGCTGATCCTCGCAGGGGCGAGACTTCAAGTGCTTTACAAATCCAGCATGTCTGAGGATAACTTCACCTGTGTGTAAAATCGCAGTTGAAAGGGGGAAGTGTCATGCAGACTCCCGACAGCTGAGGGCTGGTGTAATGGCACACGGGGTTCCCAACAGCTAATGACTTTTGGAAAGGAAATAACAATATGCTTGAGAGGTCTTTCTGTGCACCGTGAATGCATTCTTCCAAAGGCTGCCTTACCTCGTGGGACTGTTGGAGCCCCTCGGGTCTCTTCTTTAAAATAGTAAACTTGAAAAAACACCTTAACTGAGCGATTAAAAAAACCAAAACCCCATCATATAGAATGACAACTGAGTGTATTTTAATATTCAAAGTTTTGCAGCAGGTGGGAAGAGTCTAAGAGTCTAAATTAAACCATGAAATTGCTGTTTAACAAAACAGCCTGAAGAAACATCGGACTCTTTATTTCACTGATTAGCGTGAAGATTTTTTTTCAAACTTTTTTTTTTTTATGGTGGTGTACTGGAAATTGCAACCACAGAACATTGGCCTCCACTCGGGGGGAGAGCTGCCTGGAGCCCTGGCATACAATTCAGAAGCTCCCTTTTGTCTCCAACATGGACACCTCCAAATCTCCCTTGCTTCAAAATAAGTTTTCAGTCGCCCGTTTGGCCGAGGAGTTTTTCTGGATTGGGGGCAGCATCGTGGCTACGCCGAAATGGAAAATGGGCCAGATTGGTAAGACAGGGAATGTCAGAGTCCCTGATGCTTAATTGCACAAGACAATAGCGTCTTAAAGGCTTTCACATTTACATCTTATTTAATTACAGCTTTGTCTAGCCGTAGCCGGGATGGGGAGGAGGATGTTGACACACATTTGCAGAGCATGCAGCCCCAATGTTCTTTTATCTTTGCATTGCTTTAGGAGTTCCCAGCATGTGTCTCTATTTTTGTGAAAGATTCAAGAACTTCTGAATTATATTTTGACTCTTGATTTCACTTTCACTTTTTTATGACAATTGGAATAAAAGGTGTACACCTTAACACACGTGGACTTTGAAAATCCCTATTTTATTTTTGCCATAGATTTCCCTCCCTGCCCCCCGCATCCCCTCCAAAAAAGTAAAGTAAGTTGGTTGACTGGGCAGATCTGGTGTTAGCAGCAAGAGTTTGTGCAGTGTGAACCATTCCTCCTGGCTCATCGCTTTTCACACTCTGTCCATGGTCAGCAAACTGAATCCTTCACCCTTGTAAATTTGAAGGAGCCGCATTTAGAAGGAGCCGTGTTGCCTTTTCCCAGATTCAGATCCCTTCATGGGTGTTTAGTTGTAAGTGCTGATAAGCCGTGGCACAATCCTTTGACCTCCGGGAATAAATTCTGCACTAGCTGGATGAGGTGAGAGCACTTTGTTCTTTAGGGAATAAAAAGGGGACACCTGCTAGAAATGGTATCCTAAATACCTGCATGGTACAGTATAGTAATGTGATAGAACAAACAAAGTCTCCTGTTACAGTGGTGCATTGTCACTTGAGAACAGTGGGCTTGCCCAGATGTAACCGAGACTCTGTAGAAAGGGGGTTTGCCTGCCGAGCATTCTATCACTTACACTGTTCAAAGATCTACTCCTTACAAGGAAGCCTGGGTTGGGGCTTGCTTGGAAACTGATCAGAGCTAGCTGCTTCTACTCTGGCCAGAAGCACCATCATGAGTTGAGCACAATGCTCCGGCAGTGCCCCTGCCTCGAGGTGGTTGGATGGATGTTCCAGCCCAGAGGAGCAACTGCAGAATCAACAAATTGCCCATAAATTAAGCTTTTTAATTTTTGCAGCGTTTCCAGTGTCTCTTCTCGCATTAACCTCTCTTTGTTAATGATGGTGCGCTTTAATAATGGATGCAGTCCAATATAGTACCATTTGTACAAACACTGCCCAGCCCTCCACTTGCAGGTTTAAACAGCCACAAACTCAGTTCCCCTCTCCCTGATGTTTTAAGGGCTGTCAGCCAAGGGGAGGAGAAATGTGGTTCAGCTGAGATTTGAAATGAGACATGAGTCAATGCAGGCAAGAACTTCAGAGGAGAAGGCTCTTGCACCAAGGGTGATGAGACAGTGTGCAGGGACAAAGGAGAGCTGTTTATCCAGCGCTGAGGGAACAGAGAGGCAGGAATACAAAGAGAAACCAGGCAGAGGGAAGCTGAAGAAGTCTGAGAGAGGCAATTATTGAGCTGGGTCCTGGAATCAAGTGTGCAAACTGCTATCAAGGCAGGCCTCTGTGCCTGGTGCAGCTGTGACATAAGTGAGTATCCTTGGCTCGGCTCAGTGCCTGTACCAGTCACTGCAACACAATAGCCTGCTCTCTGTCTGAAATGGAGTCAACCCAGTGAACAGCAGCCCATGCATTGTGTAAAAAGAGATTTCCCCTCTCCCCTAATGCTGCAAAGAAAAGCATTTACAGAACATCTGTCCTCCACTTCCATTTGTGTACAGAGCCTCAAACGCTCTAGGTGACAGGGGTTATCTAAAATAACTCCTCAGGCAGTGTATTGAGCAACAGGCAGAGCTCTGAATGCTCCCCATCAGCATAGGGGCGTCCGCTGCTGGTGGCAAAAGCCACTCTCTGCAGCCAGTGCCCGATGGTCACTTTTCTGTAGTAACACAACTCGGGGTGAATTTCTGCAGGGTAAAAGTGAGTGGAATGCAAGGCACCTTACACTGAGCGCTCTCAGGTGAGTTGCCAGGGAAAGGACTAGCTCCCAGGAAGCCATTGTGCCGCTAGTGGGTTGGCTTTTTAATATGTTCTCCAGTTTTGAGGCCCTTCAATGGAACGGACTTCTCAGAGCTGAAGTAGGCCACTGGGGTCTAAATTGCATGTGGGCCTCATTCCTCCTCCCCCGGTGTAAATTGGGACTAACGTTGCTGAGGGCAATGAGACTGCAGCCGTGTAAGGCTGGCGTGTGCATTCTACCATGCAGGGGCTGCTTCAGGCTAGCAAATGTCATGTGCTTGGAGATCCCTGAAAGGGAAATGAGACTCTCATTAAGCGCGCACTCTCTCTGTCTCCGCCACCCCCTGCAGCGTGCAGATGAGCCGTTGTCATGCAGGATGCCGAAAACATGCACTTTGTAGGTTTCCAAGTCAGACTCTGTTAACAAAACTGGGCTGAAAAGTTCAGCAGAGTTGTGAGCGGCTGGGCTTCTGATCTTCCTAGGGAGACTGGCTGTGCTAGCAAAGCTGCATGATGCAACCGGGCCAAGCTCTGTCCCTGAATGTTCTGAGAAATCTGAGCCCAGGTGTGAAGATACCCAACTGCTCCCTTGCATCTGCTACAGGCAGTCTCCTCCCGGCCGCCCCCGCTCCCCCTTCTAGGAAGGATAATTCCATTGAAACAACTCCAGGCAAAGAGAGATCAGAGCATGCGTCGAGTCACAAGCCTGGAACTAGGGCCTATTCTCGCATGTGGGGAGATCCTCTGGGACATAAAATCTGGTAACTTCTTATTGTTCCCATCAAATCGGTTATTGTTCCTGTACGGCTGCCACTTCCTGCCCCTTGGGAAGCTAAATCTTGCTTAGCAAGAGCCTTTTTTATTTCTAGTTCGCGTACAGGAGTAGGCACTGAGTGACCTGGGTTTCTATTCCTTGCTCTGCTGCTGCCTTTCTTTTTGACCTGAGGCAGACTGAGAAACCCAGGCAGAGAAAGAGATTGTGTAATCTGTAAAGTGGGGCTGCATCCCTGTATCACAAGAGTATTGTGAAGCTGAATTAGCGTCCGCAGGAAGGTGCTGCGGGGGGTTTAGTGAAAGGGCAGAAATGAACAGTTAAGGAAGGTGGCTGAGCTCTGAGCAAATAGGAATATTTATTCACCTTCTCATGACTGTTCTCATATATTCTTAAGATTTTTTCTACCTGTAACTTTCCTTGGTATAAATACCACCTGGAGCTCCTTTCCCCACAGCTGCCACATCTCCTCTAGGCTAGGGGTAGGAGCGCTAGACCTTAGGAGGTCCCTAAGAAAGGAGTGTGCATGTATGTTTGGGCTCCCCACCCTACCCCAGAAATTCCTCTGCTCTCTCTAGCACGGCCCTTCACCATCACACCCAAACCTCCCCAGGGCTGCCTTTTTCCACCGTTAGTAGGAATTTGGATCTCTTTCCCCTAAAGCATGAATGAGACACTTTCTTATTCTCCCTTCCTCCTGTCTCTAAAATTCAGACTGCAAAGCAAGCAAGACTGTGAGAGCCTCTAGGTGTCTGACTGATCTCTTCCCAGGCAAGCTGAAGAGGTGCTTCAGTCTGAACTCTGGGTTTGGTGTGCAAACAGTAATTGCATTTGTGCAGTGAACCATCCAACAAGTAGTGCAATATTTCAAACCAGAGAGAATTGTCAGCTGAATGGATATTGAGGTATCGTACGCTGGGGGTGGATTTGGTCAACTGTCCCTCAGAAGGAACGGGTGACCTTTTCAGGAAGAGCTATTGCTGGATACATTTAAAAATAATCAACGCTGGGGTGATATTCAACTCAATAAACATATATCCAGAGTTTCCGTAATCACATCAGGGCAACGCAACCCCTGCACTACATGCATTTATCTGAACTTTTATTTTGTGCAGTGCCTTTCAGTGCCGCTTGTTTCTTCTGTATGGCACTTCTTCATGCGTAGAGATGTCTCCCATGTTTATTCTCTTCACTCTGTAAAATGAAGGTTTATATTTATTACATTCTGAGGGCAAATGGGGAAACTGAATCCTCCCTGAAGCATTGTGGTGTAATGCTGTAGTGAATCCCTATAAGGTCTGGGCTGCGCAGTACAGTGCATGGTAATACAGAGTGACCACATGGACTCTAACTATTTTGCTAACGCATGCTCTGATTAAGGTCAAGGGACTAGCTTTTAAATATAATTTATACAAGGGATTATGTTGCCTGTCCTTTCAAAACAAAAATCCACCCAAATAGACTTCTTTAAAGTAAATAGAACAGCCCAAAGTGTTGAGGCTTAAAGTCTAAATTCTCTAGAAATATTGATAATTTGTCAACAAAAACTAATCTGTAATGGGAAATCTTGGCCCAAGAAGGTGCTTTGAAGTTGTCTGGGTTTTTTGAGCTTGGAGGTTTTAGCATTCCAGAGGTGCCTCTCCTCATGTAGTATTTGTCTGTAGCCTGCCTTGTTAATTTTCTCTATGGGACTGTTGCTTTTACCGGTTGAAAGACAGGCCTGAATCATCAAATTCACACCTGCCAGCTTGGAGTGTTTGACTCAAGTGTGGTGTGTTTGGTCCATCTTTCCTTTCTAGAGCATTCAGGTGGGCACTGGATTTTTAATCCTTCCTTGCAGTAATAGTGCTCCAAGCACTGTATGAAGGAGGGTGAGCATTGTGATTCTCCCCATTTTTTGATGGGGTGGGGGCAGTGGAAACAAGGCACCGAAGAGTTAAGTGGCTTGCTAAGGTTAGGTAGGAAATCGGGAGCAGGAATAGAACTTGGGTCTTCTGCCTCCCATTCATGCGAGCACTTGGACCATGCTGTCCAGGTGTGGTGAAATGTCTTCCAGGCCCTAATGGGTGGTTAATCATGCAAAGTTTCTTGATACATTGCAATAATTACCCTTGCTTGGCACTTCTGTAGGTCCATCCTAACTTCTATTCATTACATTACAGAAGAGCAGCTTTTCCTACAACACTCGCACCTATCCTTTCCACTTGAGCTGTCATCTCAGTGCTCCGTCCCCCTCCTCATAAAACACCTTGGTATAAAGTATACCCTGTCCGGTGACAGATCAACTATTGATTCTGACAATTACTGGGGCAAAGTGCTGCACTACCTCTTCATGCCCCACAGTAAAGCCTTTGATGGTCTTTAGAGTCCTCTACAGCCTCCATCTGCATAGTCAGTGTGTGCCATGGGAAAGGGCTGTCTCCTGTTTGCCCCAAATGAGGGTGTTTTTGAGTTCTTTGAAAGAAGGAAAAAAGCCATTCTCCTTCTGAAGCCTCTAGCAACACATTTGAGGTTCACTGACTCTTGCGTTAATCCATAGAAGCGAGGAGAAGAAAAGCTGATAATCCAGTTTGGCTTTCCAGAGCATTAATGGTCTAACCTAAAAGAGCCTTGCTCTCCCACCCCCCATCCCCCACCGCCCCCACCCCTTGAATCTTGGCTTCCTTGAGTCAAAGTCAAAACATGGCCATTGAGCGAAACTCTTATTACTGGAGCTCCTGCACCAATCCAGCCGGCTGTGGGAATAGATATTCAAATACACAAGAACAGTTAGGCTCCCGCTCAGATTGACTTTCAATAGCAGTTAAGCGCCTAACGCCTAGCTGTCTTTTGTGCCTCTGAAAATCTGCCCAATGAATGACAAATAAAAGTGTTGCACAAGAAATTCCTCTGTGACTCTGGATGGCCTGGATGTTACAGGGATACAGGTGTCTTTACTTCTGCATTGGGTGCAACATTTGAAGATTTTTCTTAACTTGGAAAGAATCATATCTTTGTTCCACTGCTTATCAAACAGACAAAAAAGAATTTCCAAAATAATATTGCTGATAAATTCACATTAAGCTTGTTCCAGATTCTTTTTTATATTTTTATTTATTTATTTAATTTATTCTTATTTATTTATTTATTCTCTCCTTTCCAACTGCACCAAAATATTCCTCATTTCTTTCTTCTTTACAAACTTTGCTATAAAGTGCAGTGCATGCTGGAGTACCCTGGTGTGCTATCAGACAAGTTAAGGACTGCGAATCAGTCTTGCCTCTAAACTTCCATGCATTTTATGCCAGAAACTTCTAGCAGCTTAATGTTTTCTTCTGATCTTGCTCTAAATTATGGGAGTGAGTTTAGCTGAGACATGCCGACATTTGGGAATAGTTTTAGTATTGCAAACCTAGGGGTGGTTCTGTTCTACTCCACTTATCACCGTGGTTCTCTGATGTGGTTTCTCTTCTACCCAAATCTGCAGACATCAAGGAGGGAGGGATAAATGTTTGTCTCCTAAGCTTTAATTACGTATGTTAAATAGTATTGGACCACTAGACTTTAGGCTCCAAACTTGCAAATACCTAAGCGACATGAGACATTTTACTGGGACTGCTCACATGCTAAAAGTTGACTAATTTGTGTAAGTGTTTGCAGGATCTGGGTTCTAGACTTGAAGTGCTTTTTGGGCAAGGACTGTCTTCACTCTGGGCCTCGTGCAGTACTGGGCATTCAGTCAACATTTTAATATTTTCACCCTAGCTTTAAAGTGTTCCACGAACTCCTATTTTTCAAATCCACATTAAAACAGATGTGGGGTTTTGATTTTTCTTACTGCTTTTTCTTTGTTTTCTATCCTGTATAGGTTCTTATAGGTGCTCGTCACTGTAGTATCTGAGTGCCTTCCAATCAGGGCATCAAGCAACATGGCTAACATCTGTCCTGTGTTTTGTTCTCTCCTCCTCTCCCCAGGCGGAGAAGAGTGTGCAGTTGAGGTTTTTTGTTTTTTTGTTTTTGTTTTTTATGGTTTGGATGTTTTTAAAATCTATATTACACACCTGGCTCTGTTTGTTAGAGAAGGCAGGTCAAGGAAAAGTGCGTGGCACTGAGTAGAAGGACCGGTTTGGATCCTTAGTCCCCGGGACAGTTCAGGCTACAGTGGCTGGCTCCCGAGAAAGCTCTGTCTCCTGCACAAATGAGCTTTATTTACCCCAATGGTAGAAAGTTCCGGTGCGCTTGAGGAGCGGAGCTGTCGACCACAATCTTCATCCTGGAGCTTTAGTTGATCTTTTAGATACCCTGAGCCCAGGCCATTGAGCACCTTGAACTTGATTAAATATTCTCGGAGAAGCCAGCTTGTGCTGCTTTTTGCTATCTGACTGTCACAGCTGTAAGCAGACTAAGTTTAATGATCCTCCCTTGACTAGTTCAGCAGCAGATGGGAGTGCTTTATTGTCTGCTGGAGTTCAGAGCTCGACGCTGTAACCAGAGCATTCAAAGAAAGGCAACTTCATCTTTATCTTCAAAAAAAAATTTTTTTTTAAAGTACTAACCCTGAAGCTGGCACATTAGAAACTCACCCCCTCGCAGACTTAGCCACTGCTTCATATTGCTGGTTTTTATTAATAAATCTGCCTCGTTTTTATCTACTAACTTACCTTAACATTGGGCTCAGGTGGCCTGTTAACATGAAATGAGCCTGAGAATATTGGCATCTAACTCACAGCAGTGCAGAGAGTGATGCATGTTGGGATTTTTTAAAAAATCTTACGGAAGTATATGATGCATAATGAGACCGAGCGTGGTGGCAGTATTAATACTGTGGTGAGCTGCAAACAATTACCAAGCTCTAGTAATAATCACTTGAGCATCAAACTGACTCACGGCTTCCGCTGTTCAGTTCCTAATGATGGGATGCAGGAGGTAGCAATAGAGCAAAGTTGGTTTGTTGCTTCTTCGAAGAACAGCACATTTAGGGAGGTGGAGGGAACTGTTTTGGAATGCTTTGTTCAGCTGTGCGTCTCTCTGGCTATCGTACAAGGCACTTAGCATTACACAGAAGATAACTGCAGACTATTTTACAAGAATGTAGCCTCTGAGGCTGCCTTCATCTTAGCAGATGGCCCTTTTTAAAAATAAATAAATAAATTGAATCCAGTGTGTGTTTCTAATAACCTTTGTGCTGTTAATTTTTAATGCCTCCTCTCTATAGTGAAAAACAGTTTAGTTCTAAAGCAATTTGTACACTAAGGACTTTTGTGAATTATTCATTGGGTTCCAGAATATTTGCTATATTCTGAGTGGCCAAGTTGGGTAATTAAATTTTTTTCCCTTTAGTTAATTGGGCTCTGGGTAGGCAGGATGCTAATTCAGCCACTTCCCAGGAAGCAAATTTATTTCTAACTGGGGATGCAGCTGCCCAAAACTTCTGACTTTGCAGTGAGAAATGGGGAGTGGGGGGTTATCTTTTTGCCAAAGAGGCAATTGGAAGTTTAAAGGTCAGCTCTCAGCTGGTTGGTGTAAATCTGTGTAGCTCCACTGGTGGTAACAGTTATGTCAATTTTATATCTGCTGATCATTTGACCTAAAGGTTGAAATTCCCCCCTATGCAGAGCGTCAGCAGGAGGCCTAGACATCATAAAAGTCCAATTTAAGTGGTGCCTAGACCTTGTGCTGACCTGCGCTGGGTGGATTCCACCTTAGACATGTAGGTGGAGCTTTTCAAAGGCACGGCTGGGAGCTGTCAGCCAGAAGGGATCCCTGTGAACATCTGGTCTGACTTCCTGTGCTACCGAGGCCAAAGAACCTCCCCCTTTGACTTCCTGGGGCAGTCGAGTGCCTAACTGCACGTTATGCCTTTCAGAATTTTGACGAATTTCAGTCTTGTGTCTAACTCAGGCTGTCTTTTATTTCTCTCTCCAGTGGAAAGATGTATGAGCTCCATGCAAGCTGGTACCCAGATGATCAAACTCCGGGGCAGTTCCAAAGGGCTAGTCCGGTTCTATTACCTCGATGAGCACAAGTCGTGTATTCGCTGGAGACCGTCGCGAAAGAATGAGAAAGCCAAAAGTAAGTGCCGGCCACCGGGCCTTTCTGCTGAGAATGAGAGGTTTGCGTTGGTCCTGAACAGCCGACATGAGGGGTTCGGTAACATGGAAGATGACCAAGGCAAATGCTGTGGCTGGATTGGCAGGACTGTGCATGACTTGTATGAATGTTAATAACACTTCTGCTAGTTGAGGGCTAAAATAACCCGACAGACTGGGAGATGAGCTCCAAGCAAGTCCTGTGTGAATAACCCCAGATTTAGGAGTGTCTGCAGTTGGAGGTTGGGGTCTTCACTAAAAACGTCTGTGGGAGAAGGAAGGGCTATTCCCCTCCACATCCATGTCCCATGCAGCACAGCTAGCTAGCTGTATTTATGGTTGAGGCAACGTTCCTCTGAAGCACCTGCTAGTGGTCATTGCTGGAGGCAGGATCCGAGGTCACATGGACCAGTTGTCTGATGGGTTGAGGCAGCTCTTGTAGGGTTTATCATGCACCAGAAAGGTAAGGATTATTGGTTGCAAATAAAGATCCCCAATCCTGCAACAAAACCCCATTAGAGTCCATCAGGATCCATTCAGACACAGGGATCTGCCCTCGCAGATCCCGCTGCGTGTTCTGGCTCGAAGGGCTGATACGTCTCTGCATTCAGCTACAGGTTGTGTTGTATTACAGTCCTGCTGAAAGCCCCCTCACTGAAATCTGGGCTCCGTTGTGTGAGATGCTGGAGAAAAAGATAGTGAGAGGCTCCGTGCCACAGGGGGCTTGCAATTGAAATCGACAAGACAAAGGTTGGGAAGGGAAGCACAGGGGACTTGCCCAAGGTCTCCCAGCTGGTCAGTGCAGAGTCAGTAACCGAGCCCAGTTCTCCTGAGTCCTGGGCCAGTGCCCTACCCACTGGACTACGCTGCATCTCATTTTTGGCCCCACCCCATCACCCAGTAGTCTAAAGATAAGTTCCTGTCAGGACTTTCGTTCTTTAATGGGGGCCGCTTTGTAATATTTTCCCCAAATATGTGTGTGTGTGTGGTTTTTTTTTCAGTGTCTCTTTTCACCAGATGGTGGCTGATCCACTCCAATGAAAGCATAAATGATTGAAAAGCAATGATTGCTTCACAGACACGAGTTGTAACCTGCAAGAAAACAGGGACTTCAATTATTTGTTTAACAAGAGCTGCCTAACGAGATGTGTGAAACTGTGCTGGCAAGGAAACGCTGCAGAGAGGTGTCTGACAACCACCATGTCGAGGGGAGGAGCAGGGGGGTGGAGAGCTTGGGGACCAAATTAACCTTATTGTTTCCCCTTTCATAACTACAGATATGAATGTAAATGTTAGCACAATCTACATCTCTGCGTGTGACCTGTTTGTTGTCATGTAAAGATGCACAGGGAGGACACCTAGTCTGAGAGAGGTGCTGGCATAGTGGTTAGGGACATAGCGGATTAGGACGTAGAAGATCTAGGTTCAATTCCTGGCTCTGTAATAAACTTGCTTTGTGACCTCTGACAAGTCATTTGATCTCTCTGTGTTTCAGGTTTCCTATCTGTGAAATGGGAAAAATAATACTTCCTTTGTCCGTTTTAGCATAGATTTTTCAAAAGTGCCCAACATCCCTGGGTGAGAACAATGGGAGGTTGATGAGCATTTGAAAATGCGGCCCCTTTCCAGTTTTGACTAGCGTACCGAGCCACCTAGACAACGTCCAACGTGTTAAATTTTTGCCCCATTTTGTAAAATGACTGCACGTAAATAGACTGCTCTGGAATATTAAAGGCTGTGATTGGCCTTTATGTTGTCCTTGACGTGAGTTGCACTGTCAGCAAGCACAGAGAGCTCATAAACCGGATGTTAAGTCTTTTTGCATTTCCTGTTTTGACATTTTGTTTTGTCTAATGCTATTTGAGCTCTGTGTATGTCTGTGACTGTTCCATACCCCCTTGCTAAATAACAGTAAGCCCAGAGGGCAGTGATATAACAAAACACAAATTCAGTGTTTTCTGCTTAGTTTAATTTCAAATGAAGAAATTCTGCCTGGGACTGGAGTCTGTGTTGGATTTTAAATGTTCTCCTTATGTCAGCTTGAGCTAAACTGCTTTCCCCCTAGAAACAGTTAATGGTGCAGTTTGGATTTTTGCCCTGCTACAACACTTTTCCTTTTTTAAATCTTTTAAACTTCTGGCACGTGTAGATCTGTGTAATGTATACTCTCTAGCTGCACAGTACACATACCATAGCAAACAGATGTCTGCTTCTAGGGAGAGCCACGCTTCTTGTAATCTCAGGAGGACACTGTAATCTGCAAAATTACATTCTGTACTGGGGTTTATTTTATTGTTAAAATTTCTCTTCTTGACACTCCGGATCTAGGATCTTTAGAAGGGAAACAAATTGTTCAAATAATTATCGGATGTGCTGGCTCTGAGTGCATGTGGATGCTAGACACTGTTTCATTAAATGTAAGGGCATTCTATAGCATTTTAAGATTTGTATATTCAAGGGGAAGAGGATGCGGGTTGACAAACGTTACCAATATCTTGGTAATTTACTCCCAAACCTAGATGTAGGAAGGAACCTGGTAGCTAGAGATGTTAACCATCAGTTGGCTCAAGTCCTGCAAAGGCAAGTATTCATTCCTGAGTAAATGACACTAGGCTATAGGAAAGGCAGTGTGGTTCAGTGGATAGTCTGAGAGTCAGGGTACCTGGGTTCTGATCCTGGCTCTGCAACTGAGCTATTGTGTGACCTGGGCAAATTACTTCACCTCTCTGTTCCTCTGTTTTGTCTCCCTTTCCTATCTTGTCTATTAAATCATAAGCTCCTCAGTGCAGAGACCATCTCGCTGTGTATGTACAGTGCCTAGCACAATGGATCTCAGTTGAGGGCTCTAAGCACTATCCTTATTATAGATGTTCTACTGATACTGTGTTTAATCTTAGCCAAGAAGATTTACAGGATGCTTCACAACAGACTAGGATGTGCCTCTTCTATTGCTGCCTGTGTCCCTTGTTGGCTGAGCTTGCAAAGGCCTTAAACCCAACTCAGCGGCATTTCTCTATTTATAATATTAGAGAGACAAGGCGGGTGAGGTAATATCTTTTATTGGACCAACTTCTGTTGGTGAACAAGACAGGCTTTCGAGCCCCACGGAGCTCTTCTTCGGGTCTGGGAAAGGTCCTCCCAGCGTCACGGCAAAATGCCAGGGGGAACAGATTGTTCAGTGTTTGCATTTTCCTGTGACGCTGAGAGGACCTTTCCCAGGCCTGAAGAAGAGCTCTGGGCTTGTCTACACTCACAGCGCTGCAGCTGAACCGCTGTAGCACTTAGTGAAGACACTACGATGCGGATGGGATTGCTTCTCCCTTCGGCGTAGGCCCTGCCTCTTAGGGAGGTGAAGCCCTCCTGCCGACCTAGTGATCCATTCCAAACCTCACGGCATATTCTAGGTATCAGTGGCTAGAACCCTACTGATCTGGAGAAAGGGGGACAGTAGGACACCTCTGCCAGCTCTTGCCACAGCCACAGCCTCAAGCATCTCTGCAATTGTTTTTGTAGATCAAACAACTGGTTGATGGGGTCTTGTTATGTTGGGGGTCATTAATGGGAACCCATCTCCTCTCTGCTCATCCTTCCCTAGAGGTCAACATGCTGACACCCTAAATGACTTAGGTCAGAATGCAGTGTAACTGCCGCTATATTTCCCTTCAGTGGCCCAGTAAAGGCACCCACGCATAGGCTTCCAGCTCTCCTGGCCATCACTTCTCTCGTGGGTGGAGACACACATCTCTCCCTTCTGACTGGGGTATCTCCAGGCTGAGCTGTTCCCGGCCTGCACTGTGGTGTTCCCAACAGAGACAGGCTACCCAAGCAGGCCTGCCTGCTTTTTCTCCAAAGACGATCAGCAGTATGACATGCCCACAGCTATAGATACCACACAGCTCTTTTTATGCAAGCCTGTTTTATTCTTAGTGTAAAAGCACTACAGAGAAGACACATTAAAATAATAAAAGAAGCTACAGGCATGCTAGAGATCACCCCACCCCTAATACGGGGTCTGGCAGGAGCAGTCTTTCAGCACTCCATCCACAGGTTTTCCTTTGTGGTCACAAGTTCATCACAGCTTCAGCTCCGAACGAGCACACAGTTTTATGAGGCCTCAGTAGGCCCACTCCTTCCAACCATTCCCTGAGAACTGTGGCGCTCTGTGAAGCAGGGGTCCTGTCCATTTGCTGCATGAGGAAGAAAGGCCTGAGCCTATTTAAAACCAGGCTGTTTATCCAAAAATCCTTTTTGGCTGTTGGTGCCTGGAGAATCCAGTTTGAGCTAGTCAATGCAGACCTCACCAGGGGGTGGCTTCAAAGGGGCTGATAAGCAGAGGGATTACATTAGCATCCCCTTTCCCTAGAGGAGTTGCATACAATTCCACAATAACACATACACAATTGCATTTCTAACACAGTGGACCCCCAAAGGTTCAATAAGGCTTAACTTCATTCAATAATGGGGTGCCAAGAAGCAGCTCCTGTTGCTGTCTGGACCCTCTAGAAGGCACTGAATGAGCACAGTGGGTGCTTGCCTTGTTTCTCCTCTTTTTCAAAGAACTGAAAAGTTTGGCCACATGAGCCCATGTTGGGTCCAAGTCTCAGAAACTCCATTCTTGCACTTGGGTGGGGATTGTGGGAGAAGAGGAGAGGTGGCCTTGAGTCACACATGCACTTCCTGTGTCCTGGGGCCATGTAGGGGCCTGTCTGCCCACTAGTGTAGACTAGAGCAGACTCCGGGGTGCTCTAACTTACACTCTACTTCCCAAGGCCTCTCTCTGGTGTGAGCCCCAGTCTGCGCTAAGCTTGGGTGCTGAGCATCCTCTGCAGAGCAAGAGGTTTAGCAGAGGACAGATCTAATTTCAACAAATTGGCTGTTTCCAGAGCTGCGTTTCCTCTTCCATTGCCCTCTTCTTCCAACATTGCGTTTCTGGGCCGAGTTCAGCAACTGATGCTGCTTCGTAAGTGACTCAGCAGTAAGAGAGGGGGGCGTGGAGGGAATAATGTCAAGGATAAAACAGCTGAACAAAAATTGCTCTTGGGTAGAAGGTGTTGGGACCTTCACTTGCCTATCACTAACAGCAAGGAGGACAGGAAGAAGAAAGAGCCAGTTCTCCTGAGGATGAGGCCTGTTGTTCTACTGTGTTACCTTGCACAGCTACCTCAAAAAGTAGACTTTACAGCCTGGGGCCAAATCCTTCCCTGTTGCCATGGTGTAAATCTGGAGTTACTATGGAGATATGTTAGTGTAATCAAGTGCTCCTAAATTAGACTGTGAGCTCCTGTCTTAGGTGCTGAACAGGTACAATGGGGTTCAGGCCTGGGGCTCTGAGGCTCTAGGTTAATATTACCCCCGATAAATAAGAATAGTTGGAGCCCCACTCCTTATCGATGTAGTAGATTATGTTAGACTGACCCCAGCTAGGCCAGGGATGGGCATTGCCTGGAAAGCAAACTTATTTGCAAGGTCTCAAATTCAGGAAAACAGATGCCTCCTTCCTGCAGAAAGGTGCAGCTCACCCAGACCCCCAAAGAACAGAATGTGGTATTAGTGGGGGGCCTCACCTAAACACACTGAAAATGACACGTGCTGTTGGAGATGCAGGCAGGAGGGAGTCTGTGCTTGCATTTCTCAGTGTGGGGAAACTAGTTTTAAGAGCAACCATTCCAGGGGGAATTCTGAGGCTATGCCTCATAAGAAATACCAGCTTTTAAGGTGAAGATTGTTTCTCTGAATTCTGCAAAGAGTTTTACCCTCCTCTCCAGTGTTAGAGGCCTAGGATATTACTGCCTGTTGCACAAAATCCATTGGTATTGGAGGTAATTTTATTGGGTGATGCGGGGCTAGTTAATCCACGATGCACTGCACTTCGAGAGAGGAGATGGAGCCCAAGCCAACACCCCAAGATCTGACCTTTGGGGAAGCCCGCCTCAAAACTTTGCAGCTTGGGTCTATCTCTGTGAAGGACAGGAATGAAGAAATCCCATGTGCTGTGGAAACAGCAAAAAGGAAACCAAGTAGCAAGACTGGCTAAATTTGGGTGGATCTGCATAAATAGCATCCAGCTGCATTTCATGATAAACGATAAAATAATACTGTGTGTGTTTAGAAAGCCTGTCTATTTCCATATGCCTGTGTACATGCTGGTGAGGACATGGGGGGCTGGCTGGCTGCATGTGCTTCTGACTCTTTCATAGACAATGTGTAGGCTCTCTTTACAATGGCAAAGCTCTCATTTGTTAAGTCCTCGGCCAAGTGGTAATGCTCAGCAATGAGGATAAAGGGGGTGCTTTGTTTTTCCAGGACAAAGAAAAGGACCCTTTTCCCTCCAAGAGTCTGATTGTAACTAACTAACACGAATAATCTTCCACTGACCGTCTCTAACGAGCCGCCTGCCTCTCTTGTTCTTCTAGTCTCCATTGACTCCATGCAGGAGGTGTGTGAGGGGAAGCAGTCGGAGATCTTCCAGCGCTACGCCGATGGCAGCTTCGACCCCAACTGCTGCTTCAGCATCTACTATGGAGACCACATGGAGTCTCTCGACCTGGTGTCCTCCAGCGGGGAGGAGGCGCGCACCTGGATCACGGGGCTCAAGTACCTGATGGCAGGGATCAGCGATGAAGACAGCCTGTCAAAACGGCAGAGGACCAGAGACCAATATCCTTCTGTGCTGTGGGGGAGGGTGTCTCGCAGGGTGGGGCGGTATCACTCCTAAAGGAATTTGTGGAGCTGTCCTTAGTGCTTATTTCACTGGCAGCAAGTGCGAGGCATAGGGTTGCACAACCGGTCCTGTCACATGCTCCTATTCCCAAAGGGCCCTACACATCTGAGTATGGGGTGCAGCGTTCCAGGCTCTGTTTCATCCCAGAGGAGATTCCCCCTTCTGCGCGCTCCCATTTGGACCCCCTCCTCCAATCTAGCCCACACACCCGCTCTCCTGTTTCCTGTCTTTCACCCACGCACATCCTGAAAAAGCCGGGGGGCTATTTTCAAAGGCACAAATTAGGTGCACGACTCCCATTGACGTTCAGTGGGCGATGGGCTCCTAACTGCCCTTTGTGTCTTTGACAATACCCTTAGCGGATAGTTTTCAGCCTTCTGAGCTGAGAATAAGGGGCAAATGAGTGAGAGAGGCTGGAGGGTGGAGAAAGTGGGTGCTGTGTCTTATCACCGGTTGTCATCCTGCAGGGAAGTCTCAACAGCTGACACTTTGCATGTCAAAAGTCCTTCAAGAGGATTAGAGGCCTGTGCTAGGCATATGGTGGAGGGAGAATGGAATTTAAAAAAATAAAGGGCCACATTCTGCCTTCAATTAGACCCTATGCAGCCTTAGCCATCTCTGCAGGTTGCAGAATTCAACCCTAAGTTTATATTTGTTCAGAGCTTAAAGACATTTCTCATTGTGTATTTGTGGGTAAATAGCCGGTGCTGCTGCTGAGAAGATTCACGTGAGCAGGATTTTAATAGGCATCATTTAAAGCTCACGCGCAGGCAGACCAAAATCCTCTCCCCACACCTTGACATCAGGGACAGGAGGAAATTGTATGCATGGACAAAACTGCATCAAACCCCAAATTAGGCAGTGAGATCCTGGCTCGGGGCTGCTGCTGAGATGCTAAAGGCACCATCGATATCTGCTTATTGCAATATCTGGATCACTCCCCTATGCTAGGCTATTGCAGGGTGTCTACTGTGATCCCCACTGGAAGACCGAATTTGCTGCCAGTGACCACACAGTGAGATCTCTCCGAGATGCCATCATTTTCTTTCCCTGTACTTAGAATAGGAAACAGATGGTAGACTTGCCAAATATTGTCTCTTTGGTGATGGCCACGGTACGGTATCTCTGACGTTAACTCTGGCAGGTAGGAAGCCTTTGCTGCTTATGAGATCCTGTTCTGTGAAGGAAAGCCTGTCCCCTACTATTGCATGTAGCCAGCTATTCTTTCCTTTTACGGGGGAATGTTCTTGTGCTGGTGAGAAGAAAAGGGCATTGCGGTCCCTTTAGCGAACAGCTGCAAGGCAACGTTAGGTTGAGCAGTCTGAGATCCTAGCCTGGGAAAGAGGCACCATAACAAGGTGTGTGACAAAGTCTTCAGGAAGGCTGCAAAGAACTTCAGCTCTTTTGGGGCCCAATAACCTGTTTAACGAGTGCCAGTGAGGAAAGGTGCTGGGAACCTGTTGAAAGCTTGTATACAGCACCTGAGGTGCATTTGGATTAGGGGGGTTTTATATCCGGCTTAGGCTGTCAGAATTCCCAGTGACAAATCTAGTTCATGGGCAACAGAGCTGCTTTATTGTTTTTCTAGTTAAACTATCTTAGGTTAGATATTAAGAAAATCTTTAACCGCACTCTGGAAAAGGCTTCCAAGGGAAGTTGTGGAATCCTTGTCAATGGAGGTTGTTAAGAACAGGTTAGACAAACACCTGTTGGGACGGTCCAGGTTTACTTAGTCCTGCCTCAGCACACGGGGTCAGACTTGATGACCTCTTGAGGTCCCTTTCAGCTCTGTTTCTTTGATTTTTTTTTTTTATGTGTGGTTTATAGCCTCAGTAGAAAGTCCACTAATCTGTAGTGCTACAGCTGTGCCGCTGTAGCACTTGCAGAGTTGACACTTTCTATGGTGACGGAGGGGGTCTTTCCACCACTCTAGTAAATGTACCATCTTGAGAGGTGGTAGCTAAGTCAACAGAAGAAGATTTTAGTGGTCAATGGAAGTATCTTCTTCCATTGACCTAGCGGTGTCTATACTGGGCGCATAGAGCAGCTTAACAACATCTCTCAGGGGTGTGAATTAGGTCCACGTACATTTTAGGTATAGACCAGGCCCAAATAATATTCAGTAAGGTCCCTTGATGCTCCATTGCATTTCTTAACTCCAATTAAATGTGGTTGAAGCAAACCTTTGATGAGGCTGATAAGAATGGTGATGGCAGTTTGAGTATTAACGAGGTGCTCCAGCTGATGCACAAACTGAATGTGAACCTCCCACGACAGAAAGTCAAGCAAATGTTTAAGGTAAGAAGTGAGAATGATCATTTCTAAGGGGGAAAGGGCTGAGCTGCAGAGATCTAACGTGCAACACGACCGGAGAGAGAGTAAACGCTTCGCTAGCAAATTCCTTTTCATTCCCTCACTGGATGCTGCATTGTGCATTTCAGCAAGTCGGAGAGAACTCTGGAAACAAAGGGATCATGAGTAAATTCTTAACTGCAAAGGGAAAAGATACTTGCACCAAGTTGCTTCTGGAGTTTTACAGTGTAAGGACAAGCAAAGCGCATCTGCCTCTGTCAGCTTCCATGCCCTACCCTCCTATGATTGGGGCCAGATTCTGATACCCTTACTTGCATTGAACCATGCCTTCGTCATTGGAGATTTTTAAAAGCAGGTTAGACGAACACCTGGCAGGGATGGTCTAGATAATACTTAGCCCTGCCATGACTGCAGGGGACTGGATTAGATGACCTGTTGAAGTCCCTTCCAGTCTTATGATTCCTCTAACTCCAGAAGTAAGGAACTCGTTGGGACCACTCATGGAGTAGGGTGATACTCTGTGAGAGAAAGGGTATCAAAATTTGACCAGTATTGTTATAAACCTGGTCTTCTATGGCCATTGATTATCCTTGATCATTTCCAGCTGTGGAGTGAAATGGGCATCCTTCCATGTGCAATGGACTGCTCCTTTGGTGATGGTGACTAGGTGGACTGTGCTCGCAAACCACATGCTTTATCCAAAAGCCAGCTGCTCCCTCTTGCTCTATTGCTCTACAAATAACTGGGGTGCTGTTCCCAAGTTTGAAAGGAAGAAATGACTCCGAAGGAGTACTATGGGAGGGAAATGTAGATACAAACTTAAAGATCCTATGGATTGTCTGAGAAACACCTGGATTTAGGTCCAATGACTTTGAAAGCTACCCACTCTAAGGGGCTCAGTTTCCATTGACCTGATCTGTAGCTAAATCCTCATTTCACTAAACTAATTGTCCTAATTTGTAATGGTCTAGCAAAGTGCTGTCCCTAAATAGGGTGAAGTGACTCATGCATGATGTCAGGTGCAAACAGGGAAGTCATTGCATTGCTGTGGACAGCTGCTTGGGATGATCACTGTGTGCAACAGTGGGGCTGTGGCTTTACCTTCCTTCTCTGTCACTCCCTCTCCTCCCTCTTCACTGTCCCTCTTCTTCTTTAAGTTTGGCCTAGAATTAGGTCACATGAGTTGCTGAGATGTTATCTCCCTCTTGACTCCAGGGATCTCTCTTGGCATTTCCTCCTTCTTCAAAGTGCTCTGACTGTTCTTTCAAATGATGTCTTAATCCTCCTGCCAAATCTCTGTTGAGTAATTATGACTGCCACGCTCCCTTTTGCACAGCACTCTGTGAATTGCACTGCTTCTAGTGGGTAAATTATGGGACGCCCGGTAATGTGCCCAACCTTTCTCCTCCTACATGCTGGGTGCTTAGCCCAGAATATGTTGCTCATAGTCAGTGGAGAAGGAAAAGATCTGTGGCTGGGCTTGGAGTTGATCTTTGTTTAAATGTCCACTTGAGTTGGGCTAAAATGCTCTTGTAGATGTTCCGGCTATGGGGAGCCATGAGTGAGGTGAAAGGAATTGATTGTCTGTGGGGAGAGGGAGAGTGTGCATAAGAGAGATTGGGAATGTGATTGGCTTAATACAGGGGATAACTGGCTGTCCAAATTCCTGCTATTTTTATCCTGTTGAAAATATGCCCTTAAACTGCCAGGCAGTAAACCCAGAAGCCCACCAATGGGACCCTCTTTTTGTATGTGTAAGATTGGGAGAGAAGGGGTTAGTCTCCTTAGGAGCTGAATTGTGGTCCTCGTGGTGAATTCTGTGTACGTGGGCAGCTACTTGGTGTGGTGGTGAACCTATTGAGCTAGTTTTTAATTAAAATTCAGTCTAGACATGAGCCGTCACCCCAGGGATTATAGTGAATGTAGAACGAAGAGACTTTTTTTTTTTTTTTTTAAAGAGGTGGCATTAGTGTTTTTTCAGGAGCCCTGAATCTGAGATTTACTCTCTAGTTCTGTTAGGCTGTGCCTGTTCTGACCATCATCATGGGACTTGTGCACTAACCTGTCTTGGAGAATATGGACCAAAGCCATTTTGGTGGCTGTAGCTTGATTATAATTATGTCCTTTAAAAAGCCCCAAAGCATGTTAAGACATTCACAGAAAACATAGCTTACATCCTAAATAAAGTCCTCGCATAACAGATGGCTGCTGGAAGAACAAAAGCAGTCAGGAAACTTGACTACAGTAAGATCTTTGTTCATTGGAATGAGATGTTGCTGACCTCTGGGTCTCGCATGTTTTGTGTAAAATCTACTCTGCTGGTAAGATGCAGAGGATTCCTCCAAAACTTCCCTGATCAAGGAAGGACATTTGTAAGGTGCATGTGTTTTAGCATCACATCCTGTCCTGGGGTCAGGTCCTCCGCTGGTGTAACTGTCCTAGTCCCATTGACATCAGCTGAGGATCTGTCCTCTGAAGCCTTCGTAGTGGAGAACTTAACAAGTCATGTCTCCCATTTATACAGCAGCATTGTAAAAATTGGTTTCTTAAAGTCTGGTTTGGTGATCGACTTCTCTGCAGAGAAGTGTAAAGTCTGGTTCTTTTATATCCAAAGACATTCACTGGCCAAAAAAAAAAAAAAAATTAAGCCACTCAATATCAGATAACTTTCTGCTAAATTGCTTTATCAGGGTTTCCTGTTGGGACAGCCAGACATCAAAGATAACATTGCTAGATATGCCAAAGCATGTAGCTGTATGACTGTTGCAGAGAAATCTTTCTTGACATACCTGTTGATCTGAAGTCCAGTCACTGACTTGGTCTCCTCCGATCACACCTGCTACTATCTCTGTTTTTGTTGGAGTGTTGTATCAAGTATGCAGATGCTCATATATGTCATGCTGACACAGCTACAACAACACTGCATACATGCCTGTTGCAATGCAGATAGCTAGTCCTTTGCAATTAGTTCTGCTGTTGTCCTTGACCCAGTTTATTGTCTAATTGAATAGGAGAGGATTAAAGATACATCTATGCCTCCACACCAATGATCAAAAAGCTGATTTGCATGGGACCCTGATGGGAATTAAGTCAGTGTGGTGTTTTTACAGTAGGCAAACAACTGCAGCCTTTGCTGTATGCCATGTGCCTCAGAAACATGCCAACAGTAGCAGAATTTTAAAGAGGCGGCCTTGCTGTTGATGATATGCTGGAAATTGGAGAGAAGGGACGTTTTAAAAAAATCTAAATGGTGGGATCAAAGGAGCAAGGCACTCAGTTCCCAATGACCCTCTGAGCTTTTGGGCACCTCAGTCTTTAATGTTGTTACCCTCACAACACCCCAGTGGGGTAGGACAGTGCTGTTATCCTCATTTTACAGATAGGGAAACTGAGGCAGAGAGCAGCTAAGTTACTTGTCCAAGATCACATGGGAAATCGGTGGCAGAGCAGGGGAATTGAACCCAGGTCTACCAAGTTCTAGATTAGTGCCCTAACCACTAGACCATCCTTCCTCTCTTACTATTTGTCTAGATAGTGTCTCCAGCTCCTGTACAGACTTGTACAGCTCTTCTACAGACTGCAACCAGTTTAAGACTCCGTGGCAAAAGATTTCTCTCCAAGTCCATCCCTTCATCTTCCTAGAGATTTTCTATCCAGCCTTCTGGACTCTCTGTGCTTGTGTTGGTCCAATAGGACTGCAATGAATCTGCCTTGACATAGTGGGCCTCCCCTTTTGCTCTGTAGCTAGACAAACAAGGAATCTTGGAGTCATTGCCAGTGTTAAACTGCCTTTGATCTGTATATGTAATCAGTTGGGTAAAAACCATTCCAAACTGCAGTCGGGAAATGCAGTTAAGGCACAGTACGGTTTGAACTGTTACCAGATTCCTTTGAAATCCTAGTGTGGTGGTCACTGTGCCATGAGACCTTCCTTGACTGAGCTCTGATGCTTTGCGTCTCAGTGGGGAGGAGCCCAAAAATGATCTTCCAGTAACCATTCAGTGCCAATCTCTGTAGTCCAGCGTTCCCTGGCATGTTGTCTAGGGACTTCTGTAACTGGGGCTTCGGGGTTCTCTGACCAGCTCTACCGCTGACCCACTGCGTGACTGTAGACAAGCCTCTTACCTCCCTGTGGGTGAAATGCAACCCTGTGCAGAGGGCTAGACACTGCTTAAATCCTATTTGCAGGGCTTAAGTGGTGCATAGGTTCACTGTCTGGGCAGTGCATGGAGATCCTCGAATGAAAGGCACTAGGAAAATGGATTCACTACTAGTAACAATAACCACTAGTTGTAACATTGCCCTAGGGCGGGAGCAGAGTTAGATTTTTTCCCTTGCAATGCAGACCCTGTCTGAATAGATATCCTCAGGGAGAGCCCTTACTGCCCCTTCCTGAGCTGCCTGTATTGTTGTTACTGATAGTGGCTCCTTTGGCAGGGTAACTGCTGGTGTGACCCAGCAGCAATCAAGTCAATCAATCAATTTTACAAACATCCCAGCCAGCACAAAAACACCCCTCCCCAGCTGGGTTTCCCAGCCCTGTACCCATGTGCCATTCTGGATTCCTCTCCTTCTGCTCTTCCCTAGAGTGCTCATGCAACTGGGGAGGGAAAGGAAGGCAAAGTTAACCCCTTGCTTACTAGAAAGCAGCATTACCCTCACACCCACCACAAGCAGCCTTTGTGGATAGACTTTATGGCCTATGATTTTGGTTTTTCCCTTGAGTTTTATAGGAAAATGAGGAGGGGAGGCAGGGGCAAGGTGGCACTTTGGAAATGATCCGGCTTGATTGTGGGGAGAGAAGACGCCGCCTCTGAATTCCTTCCCCTGCCTCCTGACGGTGGTAGAAGATTTATTCTGGTGCCTCCGGGCAGAAAATATTTTTAGCCTGCAACTTTCTCTGCTGTGTTTTCTACATCCTGCTGACAGCTGATGCTGAAGCCTGCCCTGCTGTCTCTTGTGTCCAATGTAGATTCCTCTATGGATGTACAATGGTAGGATTTGCTCAACTGGAGCATGGAAAACAGAATGGCTCTGTGGCTTGCAGGAGCGCAGGGGCGGGGGGAGGGACGGAGAAGCTATTGCAGAGGCTGAGAATCCTCCAGCA
Source organism: Terrapene triunguis (assembly GCF_002925995.2). NCBI lineage: Eukaryota > Metazoa > Chordata > Testudines > Emydidae > Terrapene > Terrapene triunguis. The sequence continues at coordinate 4,909,476 of NW_020665065.1, read as the reverse complement.
ACTGCAAAATACAGGTTACCCTAGCATATACGTGGGCATATATTGTACCTATAACTTCAGTGTCTCTGGTGTCCTGCAGGTATAGAAATTGCTGCACTGATAACAGCTCACAGCTAAAAGATGAAAAAAACAGGACAGGCGCTGCTTATAGTGATGTCTTTCAACCGTAAACCTCACACCCCCAGCAAGTCTGTCTGTGTTACTGAATAAAGTCTAGGATGAATAAAATAGGAGGGATTTTAAAACTCTGGGCTGAGACTTTTTTTTCAAAGGTGCCCAGGAGATTTGGGCACTCTGTTCCCCTGGTCAGCTTTGGCCATCACAGCCCTGACGTTTATAACCATCCGCGTTGTTTCAGATGAATAAAACACACGTGCAAATTGAAACTTAGTAGGTGTGTTCTGGGACTTGTGCACTAGTGCAAAGTCTGGGCTCACAGCACTGCAGGGGATACCTCTCAACTTTAGAAATAAGCTTGAACTGCATGGAAACACTGGGAACCTAGTTAGGTTGTGGCCAGCCCTGTACATTAACGTAAAGGTTTTCCCCATCCTCCCCACACAGTATTCCTGACACACTTGCATCCATATGCTCAGAGAATGCAAGGACTACGAGGGTCTGTAGCACCTCTGGGGGTGCTGGGCTTCTCAGGGGGTGTGGTAGGGCTTCTGACCCTAACCCATGCCACAGAAGGCCATTAAATGCTGGTCTGTGGAATCATGTCACCCTCTAGTGGCTGCCCTGCTACCACCAGCTAAGGGAGAGTTCCTTGACCTCTAAAAATCCCAGGCCAGCTGGAGGGAAGGAGTCCAGGCCCATCTCCAAGGAGTATGTGCTACTGTGTCTGGTAACTGTCTTAGCCCAGTGCCTGGCTTCACTCTGCTCCCCTTGAATGGATGTTATAGGCATCATGACCGCCCGCACTTCAGGAGGCATTGCTGCTTAATGGACTGACCACTGGACTGGGGCACAGGAGATCTGGGTTCTATTGCTGGCCCTATCACTGGCCTGCTGGGTGACCTTGGGCTACTCATGTCCCCTTATGCCTCAGTTTCCCCATCTGCAAAAGGGGGGTGATGATACTGGCCTCCCTTATACAGCACTCTGAGATGACCTGATGAAAAGTGCTAGATGAGAGCTAAGTGGTGGTGTTACTGCCTGATGCAGTGTCGTAGAAGGCGAAGAAGCAGCTTCTCCCTAGTGCAGCCTGCTGAGCCACATTCAGCACCTGAGTGCCTCTAACCACATGGGGCCTGCATTCCTCGTGAGCATCTTTACATTTAGCTTAAAGCAAGTGTGCTGAGTCCACTTGAGCACACGGGCGCGCACGCACGTCTAGTTACCCCAGCTTTAGCCCAATGGTCCCATACACTTCAGTGCATTTACTTCCATTTGGGGGCAGAAGCCAGGCTAAAAAACTTCGTAGAAACATGTACGTGTCCGCACACACAACAAGAGGCCCTTGTCAAAAGCTTGTTGGAGAACAAAGGCTCTTCCCTCCCTTGGCAGTGGGAAGATAATACTCATACATCTATTAATATGCACTCCGACTGGCAGCACTATAATCTGCTGATACTTGTGTTATTTAGACCCTGTGCACCATCTACTTCTGCTCCACTGAGAATCCTGTCCTTTCATCAGTTGTGCTGGACTGTAATGAGGCTTTTGGAGGGGAGGCGGGGGGTAGATGGTGTCTCTGTACCTGGCAGAACATTTTAATAATGGTTTAATAAAACTTTTTTGCGATGCCAGCAAATACCACGCTCACAAATGCAGCACTGTGGAAAACGAAATTTCAGAAACTCATTAAAATTAGTGGATTAAAGGGAGTCGCTTTCTAGGGTAAATCATTCGGATTGATGGGAGCCAAAGGGTAGAGACTGGTAAAACCTCTGTGACTAGAGTATGGGTTTCTATTAGTAGCGTGCTAGACTCTTGTCTTAATAGTTTCAGATGAATGGCAATAATTATATGCCAGGCACTTTAGAAAACCTGTTAAGAGAGGAAAAAATGGATGTGCCTTTTCCATATGAAAGTGTATAAATGAGAGCAGCCTGGTCTGAATTATGGATGTAATTGGTGTTCTGTGATATAAAATTCCTGATATTAAGCAGCCTTGAATTGCCTAATCAAAGCAGAAATCTCTGTCTTGGCTAACGAAAGAGCTAAACAGAATGTTGTTAAAACTAACATTGTACATCATACATGGGGTTTGAAGGCAGTCCCCTTGGGTTCAGTTTTTCTAATTAATATCCTTTCACTGACTCAGATGAATGCCTGCTTTTATTAAAGTGGTGTGTATTAATTCTACCCAGAACTGTATTTTTAAAGGAGATGAATGTTGTGTGTTTGCCGCACCTCCCCCCCCATTCGTTCATGGTGGTGGGAGGGAAGAGCTCAATTTTATTATTAGCAAGGTTTTGCTCACAAGTACATTCAGATATGTTTCACTGGGCTCCTTTAATAAGTTCAGTGTCTCTGCATTGATTGACCTGGTTTACATTGGTACCTAATTCTATTAACCATTTCAGCACCTACACAAAATTTGGCTTCAGTGTTGTAGTTGCTACAATTCAAGAGTTGGTAAAGTGTCAGGCTGCTAAATAGAAATCTAACATCCAGGGCAAGCAAGAGTTAGAAAGTGTGTGTGGATTCCTTGGGGACTGAGAATAGACTAGGAAGCTGATAATGTATCGCTGATAACATATTGAGTCTCTCTCTCTTGGTAAATCAAGGATTTTCAGTTTTGCAGTGTTCTTGGAGAACTAGCTGTGCATGGGTACTTAACCCTGAGACTTCTAAATGGAATTTGTGCTGTTAGTTCAGTGCTGTTGTCCATGGTCTTGGTGTGTTATGTTCCCTGAGACTTTTCCCAACTAACTGATAAAACTGCAGCCTTCCTGGCACCAGGCCAAGGGAATGCAGCGAAGAAGTATTATCTGGACTGTACAAGAAGCCTGAAACTTTCGGTCTCTGATCTGTAATGTGCTTTGGCTTGTCTACAGCAAAAATGTGCAAAGCAACTGGCTGACACTCAATTGCTGGAAAACAATGTAGGAGGATCTCAACATTAAAACAGGTCTGTGGGATCTTCAGTCCTGACACTATGCGAGAGACACACATCCTGGCTTGATAATGCAGCAGTTTAATTCCAAAGGACAATGTCTGAAAGGGATGGTTAAGCTCTGTATGGTAAATGAGCACAGGTGTCTGACACTGGGAAAGAATGTATGCAATGTTGTTGTAGCTGTGTCAGTCCCAGGATATGAGAGAGACCAGGTGTGCTCAAACTCTGTTCACTATTTTTTTTTTAACATCATCTTAATAAAATTTTTAAATCTGTTCTTTTATTGGACCAACTTCTGTTGGTGAGAGAGACAAGCTACACAGAGCTCCCTTCAGGAAAGGAGTCGGTTAGCACCACCCTAGCAAGATAATTACTGAGCAGTTTTGATTCTCTTTTCAAACTTTCTCTCTCATGCCTCTGCAACAAGACACATTTCCCATTTTGTCAAGTCAGGGGGTTAATTCTCCATCCTTGCTGACAGGCACGTTCATAAGAATGGGACCAAGTGAGAATACGGATGGGAAGTGCTGATTCAGAGCTATCCTAAAAGATCAGCACACGTGGCATCTGGCTGGATAGTGCGTTGTTCTGCCTGCCATCTGCCAAACTGCCAGCTGCATTTTCTCGTAGTCTGAAATGGAGGTGTCTGGAGTTGTTGTAACCTAAGGGTATGACCACACTGCAGTGAGGAGGTGTGTAGACATACCTGGATCTAGCTCAAGTAACAATAGCAATGAAGCCACAACAGCATAGGTGGCTCCCTGCACCTTGGCTATATACTTAAGCACTCGTTGTACTGTTATTGTTAGTTCAAGTGGCTTTGACCTACCCGTGCTGCAGTCACGCCGCCTGATTGCAGTGTAGGCATACCCAAAGTAGCTCAGCATTCCTCGACTTGTCTGCCTGATCGAGTTTGACGATGCTGGACTAGCTATTTCCTAAACCATCTACGAGGACCCTTCTCCATTTGAATGCTTGGTGAGGTCTGACCTGACCGCTGCGCCTTTGGTGGAAGATGTTCATTGGACTGAGATCTTCCATAAGAGTGTTTTTCGGGGGGGCCATGCTCAACAAACAAAATTCAGTTCTGAGTTTGGATTTTGAACATTCTTAAACTTTTGATGGGTTCTGGTCTGTGAATGTTTTGGTTCAGGCTGATGTCTAAGTGTTTTGCCTTCCTACATTTCTCAGAGTTCGTCTATGGCTGAGAGTGGTCCTGATTTTTACAGTAACTGCAGCAGAAATGTGCACCGGCTGACTCAGATCAGCAGTACTATAAACCTATTCAGCAGCTGTCTTATCTTTTCCCCTGGCATCATCGGTATGTGTGCCTTATGGAGACTTCGGAGCCCATTGCTAAGCATCACCCAGATACAATCAGATAATGTGTCTTCAGACGAAGCGACTGAGCCCTAAGGCCTTCAAGGGGCTCTTTTTAATCCTTATGATTTACTGGTGGTTTTTTTGTTTTTTGTTTTTTTTCTTCCTCCTCTCCTCTTCATAACGGCTGCTCAACTTTAATTGAAACTTCAGTGTTGATGTGGTGGACTCTAGACTGAAGCACTGAGCTGCTTTAGGATTACTCTCGCTGTTCAGGAGATCTGCTGTCTGTTCCGGATGAATGGCTTTTTTTCATTATACCCCAAAGTTGTCTTATGCCATTGTATTGACTTTACTCTGCCTTATCTGCCCTGCTCATTAAACAGAGCTCGTTTTGCATATTTCATATGCCTGCATTGTACGAAGTATTTTCCCCTCCATCTGCCCATCATAGACTGTTCAGAATTAATTTTTAGGGAGGGATTACCTGGGGGAAGGGTGGACCATTTGTTCTGAATAATCTTTTTAAAGCTGTGCCATTGGTATTGCTCAGCCCAGCAGCTCTGGGAGATTCGATTAGTCCTTTTCATTAGGCACAAAACCTTATGCCTCACATCAGCTGTTCTTTTTTATGAGACACTTTATGGCAGCGGAGCTCTCCTTTATTCAGTTTGTGGGCATGAGGGTTCTTTTCACAGCTAGCTCCCATAAGCTGACATGCAAATTAACAGCCATGTTTACACGGGCCACTTTTGTGGGTGGGTCAGTGGGGTCAAGGGAAATAGTGGTACAGTACACACCTGCAGAATTTCTGCCTATGCTTTCTTTAGGCTTGCAGCTTGTTGCGGGTAGAAATCTGAGTACTTTAATGGACAGGTACCTAGCTGCAGTCACAAATCAGGTGCATAGGCCCTGCGTGGCTGGACTTCGCAGGTGCAATTTTTGCCATTGCATGTTTTGTCTACCAAAAAAAAAGTTACCCTTTAAAAATCAGATCTCATGCAGATTGCCCCTCCTACCCCCCAAAATCAATAGGAAAATCATTGAGACTCTTGCCTAGGGAGCTGGGTTTTGTTTGGTTCTGATCATGGTTGTTCCACTGACTCCATAGGCATCCCTGGGACTCTCTTCACCCGTCTGTAGAATCGCTGGCTGTAATGTATTTACTTAACATGTTCTTGTGAGGCTTAATGCCTGTAGAGGGCTTTTGAGACTGCTGAATGAAAGGCACGCTAGAGGTGCATCGTTAACTGTAATCCAAATGCCAAACCTCTTGTCCGTCTGTAATTCTCCACACTTCTCCTATCATGCTCCCCTCTAGTTTTAGGATACATTAACCCAAAAAGCTGGGGCTCCCTTTAATAGAGAGCAAGAGGACTGAAGGGAAGGAGAGGACCAAGAGTGACAGTTCTCCTTGAGACTTGTAACAGAAATGGGAGCTGATTTCAGAGGACATCAGAAAGCATTATCGCACAGGAGTTCTGTGTCATTAGCGCCAGGGAACGCTAATGTAGTGTGAGGCCTACGTGATGGCAGAGTGAAAATGGAATCCGATTTTTGTACTCAAAGCAGTTATAGGTGTAAAACAACTCTTAATAAACTGGTGATGCAGTTAAGATATAATGTGAAATTGCTAATCCAAATTGATGTGGGTTTTTTTGGTATTGTCAAAGCTGAATTCCAACAGGCTCTGATATAATGGCGTTTGCTGACATGGGACTATATTTGCACTTCATCCAGGTTTAAAACCCTGTGAAGAATCCTGTTGTTGATGGGTCGCAAAGGGGGAAAAGTGCTTGTCCCCTTTGAAACATCAGAGCAGTGGTTCTCAATCCGTGGCCCGTTTGTGGCCCAATCAGCACACAGCTGCTGCCCATGTGACATCCTCAGGGCTATACAGGTAGTATTGTATGCGGCCCACATACGTAAATAGGTTGAGAACCACTGCATCAGAGGATAATTAGGGACAATGTAATGGGGAGAATTGGGTCATTTTCTGTGGTGTGGTTTGGATTTTTTTTTTTTTAAATGGATAGTTTGCTCTAAGGGATATTTTCACACTCCTGTATCTCCATGTATTTCTAATCGATGAATAACTACCTTTTTAAGCAGTGTTTTCACAAAGTGTGCCCAGGGAGAAACATGCCAAATGAATGTACAACATCTCTGGAGATGGGGTGTGTGGCTCACCGTCTCAGCGAATTATGCGCTGAATCCTATAGCTATACAGCAGAAGCATGGCCTTGTGCTTAAGGCACTGGCCTGAGAGGCAGAGGATCTGGGGTCTATCCTCAGCTCTGCAGTCTACTTTGTGTGCCTTATTTCCCTTCAGTAAAACGGGGGAAATATTTGCTGTTCCATCTTTTGTCCGGCCTGTTCAGATTGTAAGCTGTCTGGACAGGGACGGTCTCTCGTATCATGTGTTTGTACAGCATCTAGCATGATGGGTGCAGGAACTCTGCTGCGACCTCTAGGCAGGCACTACTGTAATACGGTATGTATCTCAGTGGCCTCCAGTCACGGACACGCATGCAATCGGTGGTACTCTAAGGATCACCCAGTCCTCAATGATAAGCTTCTGTGCTGGGCCCCACTGGTGCCCTGACACTCACAAGACTGGTCTGGAGCAGCTCCCTTTCAGCTGTGATCGAAGGAAAGGTTTTGTGCCCAGTAGGCTGGTGCAATTGGTCATGAGGCTGGGTGCCTGAGGGCAGTGTATTTTGCTTTATTTCCCCTGTAAGACCCTTTTAAATTAACGTGCGTGTATGTATCTCTGCCCTAGGAATTCACAGGTGTGCTCCTGGGCCAGGGACTTCTCGATGGGATGCTGTTGTTTCTAGTGACCTTCCCAAGACACCACAAGTGGCCCCTTTCTCCTGGACCCCTGCATGTCCTCTCCCCAGTCCTCCATTACATATTGCCCTGCCTCATTGCCGTAGATGGGAGAACCCTCCTGATGTGGGGGACCTAGTGGACACTGCTGCCTCTGGGAAAGTGAGCTCTGGAAACCTGCATTAAAATGCAGATGTTTGGGAAGGTTAAAAGGGGTGGGGGTGGAGGGGTTGCAAGCCATTCATGATGCCAGTTTCAGCCTGGTGAACCAAATCTTCCTGAGCAGTGCATTGCTAGGTGAGACTGTGTTCAGGTTAAAAACGACGGTTTTGTAAAACACAAGGGTTTGTGTGTTTTGGTTTTAGTTTTGGTTTCTTTTTCAATTCCCTCCATTGTAATTATCTTTCTGGGAACCGGGGCACCTAAACGCCACCTTGCTGTTGCGTATCGCAGGAGGCTGATACAGACGATAACCAGGGCACACTGGGCTTCGATGAGTTCTGCGCCTTCTACAAGATGATGTCAACGCGGCGCGATCTGTACCTGCTCATGCTCACCTACAGCAACCACAAGGACTATCTAGATGCAGATGACCTGAAGCGCTTCCTTGAGATTGAGCAAAAGGTAGGTGGGCGCCGGGGAGAGAATTGCAGCTTGGATGCAGAACCCTGGTTTCTCTCCCTTAGAAAGCTACAATGTTCCAACCTTCCATTTAAAAGTGACCTTTTAATTTTCGCTCGTGGCTTCTTCCCAAAATGGATTGAAATCCTATCAAACCTTATCACATAAAATGTCAACAAGGTTACCTGCAAAGGTCTTGGAGCATTTCCAAACCTGTGCACAGAAACTTAAAGCCTATTGCCACTCAATATTATTTATCCCAGCTGAGTTCTTGGTTTTGATGTCTTAAAATGGGAAGAGGACTCTGATAAGCTAGTGCTGCCTCTTTTTCTCTTTACATACAGCACCCTTGACAGGTTTGAATAATCGGCCTACTCATTTAGGGAACATTGGAGAAATTAATACTCTCCATAAACTGGGAGGGCAAAGATGGGCTAACCATCTAATTTAGCATGGAAGATGGATTGTGTTTTACTCCTGTGGATCTCACCTGGTATGTTGATTTCTTAATGATCATAATTTGCACGCCCCAACTAATCTCAAAATTGGATGTCATTGTACATAGCATACTCTGTATGCACTGGACAGCTTGTGGGTTGAGTGCTAAGTGGAGCTTTCTATTTTTTAATTTAATTTTTTTAAAGCAGTAATAACTGAGTGCTTTAAATTGTGCACAGCAGAGCGTGGGCATGACTCTTGGTGGCAGAGGGAATAATCCAAGCAAGATTTAATGCTTGCCATATGTTTGGTTCAAGGCCTCTTCCTAATACTGTTTTATGTTAATTTAGTGCTTGTAAAAGAGAAGGACAAATAGAACTGGCCGGAAGCAGGCAGGAGATGGGCAGGTACTCTACAAACATGCCATTCATATGTCTGAAAATGCAACACACGGTACCCCTTCTGTTGCACTTATTAGTCTCCCAAAGCCAGAGCTTTTTGATCAGGCAAAACTCCATATGGCCTAGAAAAATGCATCACTGTCCACTTCAGACCACTGAATTCACCTTTCCCATTTTCAGTGACTATTTGAATGAAGATTTAGTTTCACGCTGAGGACTGTAATATTGTTGAACGAGCAATTGTCACTGTAGGAATGTGTTTTGCAGTATCACACCTACCAGCTGCTTTGATGGGCACTGCCTCACGAGCTTGGTTCAGAATGGCTTTTACTCTTCTAGACATTTATTACTGAAAAAATAAATGGCTAGCTTTATAACTAAGCATTACTGTGAGGTTTCTGACCAGCCCCCTGGGTTCTCAATCTGCCATTTTTTAATTCTGTGGGTGGGATGAATTTTTAATTTGTTTAAAGTAGAGAGCATTTCTGAGATGCAATTGGAAAGTTGAGTAGCTACCTAAGTCTGGCCACTCCAATCCCGGGGCGTGTGGGGCACTCAGACAATTGGATGACTTAGACAAAAGCCACTGAAATTTTAATATGACTGCTGATACCACTTCAGGACTGGTGTGGATGTTTCCTGGAATCTCCTTATTCCCTCCCTAGCTCCCTAATGCAGATCATTCTGCTATAGCTTCCCTCCTTCCCCTTACTTTTCCTTTAAAAAAATTCTGTAGACATCTGGCTAGATGGAGACATTTGACTCTCTCCAGTATGAGAGACGGGGGTGGGGTGGGGGGATGTGGTAATATCTTTTATTGGGCCAACATCTGTTGGTGAGAGAGACAAGCTTTCAAGCTCCACAGAGCTCTTCTTCAGGTCTGGGAAAGATGCCCTGAGTATCACAGCTAAATACAAGATGGAACAGATTGTTTAGCGTAAGTAGTTAATACATGTTTCAAGGGACCATTCAACTGTTAACACCTCTCCAGTTAACACCTTCCCAGTATGAGGCAACCTGATCCAGTGGTGACCTGAGACAACCTGATCCTCTGTCTTTCTTGCTGCATGGCCTTGGGGGTAGAGTAATGAAGTGATTTGCCCACTGGAGGGTGGCCATGTTTCCCAGGGTTATTGAGAGGATTCACTGCTGGCTTGGACAGCGCTTTGGAGAGGAAAGTACTAACTATTTGGTCCTTCTCTTGCCACTCTAAGTGGGTATTACAAACCACACACTGTTCTATCAGTTCATCTGATTTGAAAGAGATGAAGAGTTTATGGTCCAACAGAACAGGAGGTTCTCTATTAGAAGAGTTTTATTCTTGGCCAGTACCTAATGGCAGGCATTACACCTAACGCTGTTCATAAAATCAGACATTTCATAGGTCTTCAGAGACGTTAACTCCTAGGTTTATAAGCTTTACTAGTCAAATATTGAATTTTACCTAGATGCCCTTGCCATAGTTATCGATGGGCTGTCAGTTAAATAGCAGCAAACTAATCTCCATGCACCCTGTTGCAGTAGCTGCTATGTACAGTGGAATTAATGATTTGCTCCTTGTAGGCGAGGGCTAAACAGGAAGGTTTGCATTCTTTATGCATATTAGTCACTTTAATCTGCAGCAGTGATTGATGGATATAAGATGCTGGCTCCCTTTCCTGACAGCTCCTGTAGGCTTTTGTGAAAAGGAAACAAATAGAGGTGTACCGTGCTTTTATTTTCTCATGGCTAAAGCTAAGTAGCTTCCTCTCTGCACACATACATACATATGTGAATACAAATGCACTGATCTATTCCATCTTCTGCATCAAATCTCAACTATACTTACCTTGGTGGGAACAGCCAATTGCCAGCTAAGTGATCGTCTTGGTTATTGGTGGCTTCAGTGGGTTGATCATTTTAAAGCCCTGCATGATGGAAAGGTAATATCGCCTCTCTCTCAGCAGCCACAGGCACTGAACAAAGGGTACCACCTAGTAGGACATCTATGCCAGCAAACACTGGTATGTGCCAATGACTGCTGCAAATAGCTGGCAGACCTTGCCAGAAGTGCCAGTTAACCAGATTTTGTGACCCATTCATCTGTTGCTTAGTGGAATGTGCTTTACTGTACCTGTACCTTACCACTTGTTCCTCTTATCAGGTTCTGAGTGGTTTCTAATGCATAGCTGTCTAAAACCTTCGGACTGCAAGGTTGTTGGCTGGTCTGTTCTGGGAAAGTTAAAGCCTATTGCAATGAAGAGGCTGGTGGTTATTTTAAGTCGGCTGGTAATGGAGGAGAGATTTAGTAAGCTAGAGTGCCACTAGCAGTGGGGACAGGGAAACCAGCCCACTACAAATGCGACCGAAGGAACATGTAATAAAAGACCATATTGCAATGCTTAAATGGAAGGGGAGAGGGAAGGCGGATGCCAGAAGCTGAAGGAAACATGCTCTTGGGTCAGTCTGGCCCCAAAGGAAGACGAGCCATGAAACTAAGGTAAAATCCAACTAGAGAGCCCTGCAGTTCAGAGTATTTCTTTTCAGAAAAGAGAGAGGGATTCCAGTGAAATCTTTTAAATATTTAATTAAGACTGAGAATTGAGTGAAGATGTTTTGACATCCTCAGTAGAAAGGGAGCATTTCTACTGCCCATTAGTCCCACCCCACCCCACCAGATCTAAAACCCCTTCTCTCCTGTGCTTCTGCTCTAGAGGATCCTCTGTCAGGACAAGGCTGGGGCATTTCTGGTCTTGTGAGGCAGCAAAATAATAGCTCAGCCAGGACTTTTTTTTTCTCGCCAGAATTGTAGAAGTAGATGGGGTGGGAAAGAAAAAATACAGCATGAGAACGCCTAGGCTCGGTTGTCTTTGTCCATGTGCTTCTGCTTCTCATGCTCTAATAGAGTCTCATGAGTCACCTGCAAATTAAATAAATGAAGACCCATCCCTTTGTGCCTGGTGTCTCTTTAAACGAGTTAGGCTGTGTTTCTCTTTCACTGGGCCTATTGATCCTCCTCATGCTGAGAGAAGAAAATTAACTTCAGCCACAGGACTCAATCAGTTCAGCTAATCACTGGCACGGAGAGCAAAAAGCTCTCCGGCTTTCCTCCCGCGGACGCTGCTGCCCTCTGTAATGCAATATGTATAGAGCGAGGGTAGGTTTGAGCCTTGTCAAAAACAGAACAAAAGCATGCAGCAGCCCTGCTGAGCTAGGAGCAGGAAAAGGCCTTGCTGTGGGATTGGGACTAGAAATCTTATGAAAACCAGCTTTCTTATGAGATCCTGCCTTGCTGGTCATGGCCAAAATGTAAATACTGCAAGAACTGTGTTTTGATAGGGAGACTTCTGGGCTTTTGTGTCTCAGCCCAGCCCAGCCCAGCCAGGACATCCAGTGGAGGGAGAGTGCTTTTTTCATGCTCCTGAATCTGTTGTGTTTTGAACCTCCCCATGAGAAGGCTCCAGTCCAGTGTGAAAAGTGCTGACCCTTTGGGCATGGGTCCACGTTGGCCAACCTGCACCCTAATTAGTCCTGTTGTCGGCAGACTCACTAGAGAGGGCAAAGACGGAATGGTCCGTGCACTCTGAAGTCCCCGTGCAAGTAGTTCCTCCTGGGCAGGATACAGTTCTGTTTGTGCACTTCCAGAGAAGCTTGCACTGCTGCTGTCATGCTATAGCGCTTCTATGGCTCGATGGAACACGCCCAGCTCCCGACGTCTTCCATGAGATGTTAACGCCTCGTCCCTGTTGGTTATGCTTTACTTTGGTTTTACGTGTGTAGTTTTGAAAGATTCTGCTTGGCTTTTTCATCTGAGCCGCTCTTTGGGACAGGCACCATATGGTCGTGTGTGTGCACGCAGCACCTCGCACAGTGACGCCTTGATCCTGATTTGTAGCACTACTGACAACAGGTGTAGTAAATAATTGGTCACCCAGCTCTGTTTACATAATGCAGGGCTGTATAATTCCTTTTTTTAACATAAACGGAGCTAACCATAAATGGCCTGACTTTCAATTGCCAATGTCTCAGAACATGCAGAATTTTCTCTGTGCACACATCTTGAAGACCAGAATGAAATCCTACCATTGATCAAAGTAACAGACGCCCTAGAAACGCTTCCAATAATCTCCCGACCTTCTGATACGTGGCCAATTATTATAATTCATCCTTCTCTCCACTGGCTCCTGGAGTTCTGTTTTGTTGCATGCCTCTAAAGTGAAAACCTTTTGGACAATACAAATTAATCCTGCAGCCGAAAGACCCTATTGGGCCATAGCAAAACATGTGCTGTTTGGTTGCCCTGTGGGCTTAAAAACACTAAACAAAATTGACCTACAAAGCAGAAATCGGGCTCTGTGTTTTATTGTGTGTGATCAGGCAGCTGCCAGTGGGACTAACTTTTCACTAAGCTGCCTGATTCTTATCTGACCTGACACTGAGTGGCAGGAGTGGGAATTTTAGTGAACAGTGTAAAAATCCTAGTGCTCGTGTGGAAAATACAGCCAGTTCTCAAACTATCTACAGAGAAGAGAACTAGGGGAGCAGTGGCTGATTATTTAGTTAATGAGATGTTCTCCACTTCATGTTTTGTTTCCTTTCTAGATGACTAATGTGACCAAGGAGTACTGCCTGGAAATTATCAATCAGTTTGAACCGTGTTTGGAGAACAAGAAGCAGGGGGCTCTGGGAATAGACGGTAAGTTGTTTTTTGCTGCTGCTCTGGAAAATGCCCAATGGAGGCTAAATGCTAGTTCGAATTTGACACTGGTATGAGTACTGTATGGTGTCACCTTGCATAAGGGGTGCTTTTCTGTTAATGTTATTGATGTGGGCTGGGATTTTCAAAGGAGCCTAAGGGAGTTAGACACCCAGAGGGATGAGGCTCCTGTCACTGCAAGTCAATGGGGGTTGGATGCCTGTCTGTCATATATGCCTTTTGAAAGTCTCTCCACAGGTCCTTTTGAAATGCAATGAGATTTGGCACTTAACTCCCCTAGGCATCTGTGACAATCCCAGACAAAGTGTTAACCCCCCCCTCCAACGAACAACAAATGTTAGAGTGTTAATAAAACCAATGTTCTGAGCATGTGTCGAAATTTACAATGGGAGTGGTAAATAATGTCGCCCCAAGAAGCGCACTCTCAGCATGCCCGGTGCTGATGGGCTCTCACTGAACAAGACTTCAATGGTGACAAGATGGTACATGTTGCTTTAGGGCTGATTCTGAATCCCTGGCTCAGTATAGTGGCCCCTTTATCCACGGTGGTCCCATCAACTCCAAAAGCAAACAAGGAGCGCTAGTCAGGCCCTGGAAATGTTTGGTAATAGATTGTACGGGAAGGGTCTTGAGTCATGTTTTAAAAAGCAACAACATAGTATCTGCTTCTGTGGCTGTGTTGAACTAATGCAGAACGGCCAAGTATAAATTGGTACAGTCTGTTCTACCTGAATGAATGGGGTAGTTTCCAATACCTGGAGTCACTTCTTTGTCTTTGATGAAGGATGGTCCCTATATAATGGATTCAGGTCTCTCCTGCTCTGGGGACTGAAATCTCTGTTGCCCTGTCCCTTGTGTTCTCTTCTACACTAGAGCAAAGTGAGCACAGCAGGTAAAACACTCCATTCGGGATGTGTTGTGCTTTACACCCACTTCACCTGAGTGTGAGAACGGAGAATCGGGTCCATCAGCTTGGCTTCCTTGCGATTGGACATTAGCCTGATCTTATCTGAGACTTAGAGATGTTAGACAAGAAGGGACCATTGTGATCATCTAATCCAACCTCCTGCATACCAGAGTAATTCCTGCACTGAACCCAGGTTGTCCGGGTGAGGGAGAGCATCTGACTTTCCTCTCGTTATGTTTTAACACAACTTCTCTTCCTTCTTACCATCAAACTCAAAAGTGGTGTGAGCAGTAACTCCCATGCAATCTGCTGCTGTGCTCAAAAAACAGATTGCACAGATATTAACTACATTGTATTGCCTGTTAAGTTCTATAAGCGTTGCTTATGAAGAAGTCAAGCCTGTGAGCAACAGTACTTACACAGAACAGGCAAAGCATAGACTGTGGGGTCACCTTGACAAGAAGCACACAGCTACATTACTCACGGCTGGTTGTGCTGCTGTGAGAGATTTTGGAGCACAGTTGTTACTCTACCATGAAATTGAAGTCTAACACAGGAACCAGTAGCTTGGTCCTCATTTAAGAAGTTATTGCAGAGAGACTCCATATGATTTCTTTGTCTTTCTTTTTATAAATACAGTTTCTTATGGGTAGAAAAGATGCTCTTGTGCTTAAGGCACAAAATAGGGAGTCAGACTTGGGTTCTACTCTTAGCTCTGTGCCAGATGCCCTACGTAACCTTGGGTTTAGATCAGTTTGTGTCGGTTTTCCCCCCTGCAAATGGGAGGAGTAATGACTCTGACTTCTGTTCTTCCCAGGAGGCTGTAAAGCTTCACTTCGCTAATCTTTTATAAAGCACTTTGAGATCCTGGCGCTACAGAAGCTCAGAGCATTGCCCTTTATTATTGTGATTTGAAAATATAAAACAAGTACTTTGGATAGTTGAAGGCGTTTATTTCTCTGCAACTTTTTATTGATAATTGGTTGCAGTTATAAGATCCTACCTGGTAATGACTGAGCATTTGGTCTGTCAAAAACTGCTGAGAGAGTGAGTAAGTCTGGTAAATGTCTTGTCTAGGCTGCATATCTAGGATACACACCTGACCCTGTTTTGAAATGTGTAGAAGACTGACAAGTCGAGTGTACCCAGGACTCTTGTTTGCAGGCATAGCAACTATTGCAATTCTTTCTGCTGATCTACACATCTCATTTACCCATATCTTATCCCATGAGGTGATTTTGAGAGACTGCATGCCTAATCAAATAGTTAATATATTTGGGGAGTGGGGATTAAGAACACACCTTACAGATTACTAGATTTTGCTGAGGATGGGCAGTAGCCAGGCCTGAGACTAATGTGTGAGCTCCAGGAGTTATTTTTCATTAGGCTGAAGAAAGGATGGAGGGGGACAAAGCCCCTCTCTTTTGCTCAGACAGAGTCTGAGGGGGGCTGTGTAGGGCTGTTGTTTCCCAAGCATTCTCCCTCTTACCCCACTACCTTTTTTAAATTGGCATCTTCTTCAGGGAAAAGTTCATTCTTTAGGGCTGTCCACTCTGACATGTCTAGCCAGCCCCGTGTCCTCTAAACGTTTTTTTCCCCATAGAATGTTGTATAATCTTATAACCTCCTTAGACTTCAGAATGCTGCTGCTTCATTTATGTAATCTAGTACAGAGTTGTTCTTATCGTGGCTTTGTGCTATCTAGACGTTAGGTCTCTCTTGCCCTCTAGAAAGGCTAGCTGGAATAGGGCTGGACTGTAACTGTGCTGAAGACAGAAGTCCTCTGTTTGCCCCCAGAACCAGTGTGGCTACACGCCATGCAGTGCAAGTTCCCTGCCAATGACTTGGAGGGCCCATTTGCTCCTGGCGATCTGTTGAGATTGCCAAGTAGGGATCTAATTTATGTCCTCCCTAGTGGTGGCTTCTTGTCATGTGGCACCTGACCAGTAGGAACTGGACTGAGATGATGATTTTAGTAGGATCACTGTTTGCTGTTGAGCAAAATAAAGCACCTTGTGGGACAGGAGGCTTTCCTGAGAATGGAGTCAAGCTCTTGAGGTCTTTGTTTCACACTGCTGACAGCATCCCGAGGCATTCATTTTTCTTCATTCTAGAGCTGACGGACACAGTTAGTGTTAGCTAATTATGGCAATTTCAGCCTTAAACTTCAGCAAGTGCATGAAACAAGCAATAGGGCAGTTCACAGGGTGCCCAATTAGTGATACACAGAACCGCTCCTTCGGCAGTCAAATCTATCTTCCAGAATGAGAGAGTGATTAATTTGCTGAGAGCAGCTGGTACTATTTTTGCTAGTGTGCAATACATCCTATTGATTTTTCATCCTAGCTGATGTTATTTGGGTAGCCTCCTGCTTTTACTCAAGCTCTGGTAATGGTTTGCTGGGGGAGGAATTCTGATTCAATTCTCTTGCATGCTGGCCTAAAGCTGCCGTGTCTTAGCGTATGTCTACACTACCCAGATGGGCGGGCAGCGATCAATCCAGCGGGGGTCGATTTATCGCGATAAATCGTCCCCCGAGCGCTCTCCCGTTGACTCCTGTACTCCACCACCGCGAGAGGTAGCAGTAGCAGTGTGACTAGCCTATGTAGTTCGTTGGTATTTTTGCAGTTCCAGCAAAGAGATTTTTTCTTTAAAAACAACAAGTGGCATGAATGCAAACCGAGCATATAATGATTTAATAAATGAAGATCAGGCGTCAGTTTATCTGCACAGATCCACAACTGAGCAATTAAATATAATAATAATTAGTGAACAATTGTTTTTCTTTCAACATGTACTAACCCAGTTACTCTTATGGAAAAGTCCCTGTTGTGTTTAATAGGAATTAAACCAATTGGGTTCCACAGAGATTACTTTAACATATAGAATGTTAATAGATAATGAGAACCTTTTCTGTAGGTGGTATGTGAATTCTCCGTTGCAGGAACAGAATTCTCTGTTACATTCAATAGCAGTGGTCCCCAAACTGTGGGGTATGCACCCCTGGGCGGGGGGCGCTGAAGAATGTTTGTTTGGGGGGGATGCATCGGGCCCTGGGCCAGCCCCCACGGGGGGGAAGTGGGGGGAGCACCACCCAGCTCTGCCCTCAGCCGCAGCTCCTCTCTGCCCCCAGTCCCGCTCCGCCTCTAGCCCCAGTTCCTCCCCATCCCCAGTTCTCCCCCCAGCTCCACCTTCAGCTCAAACTCCTCTGAGCCAACTGTGCAGGACCAGAAGGGGACATGGACTGATTCTATTACTGGTAAGGGAGGGGAGTGACAGGAAAGGTTTGGGTACCACTGGTCTATGGGATGATTGGAAAGCCTATAAAAGTGTTACTCTTTTCCATTACATCCCATAGAACTCTTCCATAAGAGTAGCATGACTTAGCTTAGTTTTTGAACCTTCATGGTACGTCCTATAGAGTTGTATGGAAAGGGAGGACACAGTTGAATGCAACTGACCGTCTCTGATAGGAGTGTTACTACATTTTTGCAAGTCTTGCAGACTTTGTTTTGAAGGTGAAACTTTTGGCATCTAAGATGGCATATGAAGGGATTTCCCTCGCAGGAAAAAATAAAATCCCCATGGAGACAAACATCTGAAAAATTGCGCTTTGTCCTTAGTGGAAATTCAGTTTTTCCCATTTGTTGCCTTCGTTTTTACCAGTAAGGAGGTGTCTGAGCTAAAATGACAGTGTTGCACTCTTAAATTTTTTTTTTTTTTTTACACAAGTGTTTGCTTCTGGTCTGGCTCGTTTCTAGGGAGGCCGGACTGGCTGGCTTTGCATGCCATTGGAAAGGGGGAAACGTGAGGTGCCCTGTTGGGGTTGATGTCCATTTGCAGAGTTGTGTAGGACCCCCTGATGCAGCACAGCACTTAGTGTGTGCTCATGGGATCACTTGACTGCTTCGAGTGAAGCCTGTGTTGAAGAGCCGTGCTTTGGTTCAGAGCCTACCCTAGCAGGGACTGCATTAGGGCTAGGTTGAGGCTTTCCAGAGCTGTCTCAGGGTGGATTATTCAGCACTTAACTACCAAAGTTCTGGTTGTAGCCTGTGTTTAACAGCTCAGTTTAATAAGCATGTTTAATTAACACTCAGAGTCAGAATTTGAAGCCAGCGAGAACCATCATAAAGGAAATGTTTTTGCAGCAATTTATCCCCAAGTTAATTTCCCCTGCAGCTTGAAGGCCAGTATTAGGAGGCTGATTCAGATGATTGTTTCTTTGTGTTTTAATTTCCTGGGTAGTCCTCTAACTCCGTGACAGACTGATGTATTGTTTCACTAGAATCATAGAATATCAGGGTTGGAAGAGACCTCAGGAGGTCATCTAGTGCAACCCCCTGCTCAAAGCAGGACCGACCCCAACAAGGGAGTGTGTTAATTCATTTAGGAGGTAGCAGCATCTTTATATAGTCCCCACTTTGCTTATGGACTAATGAGAGAGATGTCAGGGGAATGATTCATGACAAAGCAGAGATCCCAGGGAATAAAGTCCTCATTGTTGTGGAGAGCTGTTAAGACCCAGTTGCAAATGGGGAACATGCCGCGTTTCAGTGGAGGTGAACGAAAGGGATTTGTGGAACACTTGGGATGGAAGTTATGGTTTTTAATAATCCTCTCTCCTGCACGCATTGGGATGTGAGGCAACAGTTCAACTATGGGAGAAAATCCGTGTCCCAAAGCTACTTCTCCGGTCCCTTCTTCCCCCCAGTTCTGAAAAGGGACATACTAAAAGATGCCCTGGATCATTGTGCCGTGTCCTTCAAGGTGACGAGTCTGCATGATCAACCAAGATTCCATCGCTTTGGGAAACTAATTCTTCAGGTAGCGTCTCTGTGCCTGGTTCTGCTAACGAGCGGCATGGTGCCCAATCCACGGTATTTCAGCGTCCTGCAAGCTTGACAAAGATACAGACAGTAATGTGGTGCTGGCCTCTCTTTTGTCAGCGTGCACATGAGGAAACGTGGTGGCCCGTTAAAGTTAGGGATTAAAGTGTCTGTCTGCAGGAGCCAGGCATGCTGCCCTCCTACTGAAGGGCAGACCAAGAACCAATGCACAGCCATGCCAGATGGGTTGGGGGCTGAGGCTTTCTCGGGAAGACTCTCATGGGAGTTGGAAGAAAGAGAGGAATCCTTTCACGTTGTCCCTGGCTGTGGCTGGGCATCGGAGCCTGTCTGCATGGATGACAGTAACCCCTGCAGCTGTTCCTCTCCCTGTGCATGTAGGAGAATGCCCAGTGCATCTATGTAATCATGGCTCAATTAGCCAGAAACCTTCATACTCCAGACACTGGTGTAGGGGACACCTGTGGAACAGCACTCTGCAGGATTCCAGCAGCCCCTGAGAGAGGGGTCCTCAAATCCTGCCTCTCTTTGTGGAGTGAACCCACACTGGATTTGCTAAGTTAGGGGGGCAAGGTTTGGTCCAGACAATCTCATATGACCCTTACTCCTGACATGCAACACTGCTCTCTCAATATCTGATTCCTGACTGGGCGGGCCTCTGAATGTGCCAAGTAGTAGTGTGGCTTTGTCATGTCCCCAAGGGACTGGGACGAGACTACCGTCCCCCAAACTCATCTCACTGATACACAAAGGTCTCCAGAGGCTTCCATCTGCTCAACCCTTGGCCAGCATCTGTTTAATAAAATGAACCTGAATCATCAAATCTAGGCAGTAAACAAACTCTAAACAATACATCCTCAAAACTAATTATCAGACTCTAGCCATGTGCCAGTTTTGAGTTCTGCCTATGCTGGGGTCTGGTTTTTATTTTGTTTTTTAAACCGCAGACCTTCGAGGTGAACATAAAGACGCGTTTAAGGACTGGTTGCTCCAAAGGTTACAAAATTGACAAATCTTTCACAGTCCAAGTACAGACACAAAGTCGAACAGCAGCACTGTTGGGAAGATTAGGATATAGCTAGACCAGGGGTGGGCAACCTATGTCGAGCTGATTTTCAGTGGCACTCACACTGCCCGGGTCCTGGCCACCGGTCCGGGGGGCTCTACATTTTAATTTAATTTTAAATGAAGCTTCTTAAACATTTTTAAAACCTTATTTACTTTACATACAACAATAGTTTAGTTATATATTATAGACTTAGAGAGAGAGAGACCTTCTAAAAACGTTAAAATGTATTACTGGCACGCGAAACCTTAAATCGGAGTGAATAAATGAAGACTCGGCACAGCACTTCTGAAAGGTTGCCGACCCCTGAGCTAGACCAAGCAGCATCAGAGAGCTGAAAAGATACAGAAGCCGCAACTGAAAAGTAAAAGGAATATTAGGACAGGCTGATGGAAGGCTTATGAACTTGTATATTGTGTCTGGACCTGTATTTAAGACCAATTATCAACTGTTTGTAGCTTTATGGTGAGTTTGCCAGAGAGAAAGCATCCACTGCCCTGGCTGGAATGTTAGAATTTGTGACTGTGCCAGATAAGTTTCAGATTCTTAATATAGCAATATACTTAGGAGTTCTGTAACTCGGACTTGTCTTGCAGCCTTTCACTTCCAAATCTGACATTTGGGTCAGCTTTTCTAGTCTAATTAAATCTCCATAGAGCTGGCTGCTACTGTATTGAAGATCATGAGTCAGTTGTGGCATATACTGTCCATAGAGGACATTAATTGTCGGAAGTCAGTCGTGGAGATAACCCAGTTGTTCGGTAGGAATTAGGATTAGTCTCCCAAATGGAACCTGGACACACTCTGTCATGAATGATGAGCGAAACTGTGGGCCAAAGTACACAAGCCTTAATGAACCTGGTCTGAATCAATACTGTGACATAAAACCAGATTACTTTCACACGGCTTCCAGTTCAGTTGCCCAGCTAACTTTGTGTCACATAGGCCACCTATCCTATCGCTGCTGTTATGATGTATTGCTTATATTTTTCTAGCACCGAGATGCTAGGGCCCTATGGTGCTAGGTGCTGTGCAAACATGTAACAAAAAGACTGTATTTGCCCAGGAGAATTTACATTCTAAGTCTAATAGTAACACTGAGCTGAATCAGGTTAGTAACACCTAACCTGGACTGGCTACCTTTTGGAGAAAAGATCTCCATCCTGATTCTAATCCCCTTGGCCAGAGTTATCCCAATTAATTCATAACATTTTTTGGAAGAGATATTTAAGCTCCTGCTTCAGGGTTTAAGCCAATCTCTAATTATTAGAGACCAGGATGAGACCTAATGTACGGGACATTTTACCCCACATATGGTACTGCAGGGGTTCTTTGCACCTTCTTCTGAAACATCTGGTACTGGCCACACCTGGAGCAGGATATTGAACTAGATGGACCTTGGGTGTGGTCTAATTTGGCAATTTCTAGGTATGTGAAAGACGGCAAGAGCAACGACGTGTTACCCTTCTGGGAGCGCAGAGGGATATTCTGAGCTGTTGTTCGAATCCCACTGAGGGGAGTAAAACAACATTCGTAGGTATGGCCAGGCTGGATCAAATGGATCCGAGGATCAGGGGTCTATCTCGTGTAGTATCCTGACTCCAACTGTGACCCACACCACATGCTCCAAAGAAGGTGCAAGAAACCCTGTATTGGTACTTATGGGATCACCTGCCCCTGAAGAAGGTTTCCCATTAACCCCCAATAGGATTCATGCCCTGAAGTAGAGAGGTTTATATTCCTTCCAAAATGTATCTTAAAATCATTGCTCTTGAAACTCTGAATGTTCTTCTTATCAGTATAAATGTTCATTCCTTTATTGCATCCTGCTAAGCTCTTGGCCTCAACATGGAGCATTTAAAAAGCCTGTTCAGTAGGGTTATAGGAGAAGGAAGGCCTAGCAACTCTACCTAACAATCTGTCTGCAGTGTAGTTCCTTTCCTCTGGGGTTAGCAGCTTCGCAGCACCATCTCTGGTGACCTCCGGGAATAACAGTGGACATTGGGAATAAACACAGAGGGAGCAGAAAAGCATGAATAACCTTTTCATTTCACATTATAAATGCAGATATGATTGCTCTCCAGGTGGATTCATTTGTCTCATTGTTTACACAGACCCATATGCTCAGTAATTCCCATCAGAGAGCTGTCGCTTTGCAAAGGAAAGTAGGGGTTTCTGAAAGGCATCATGTAGGAAAAGAACCAGAGCATCTTGGTGTGGCTTCTATAGTTCCCATCATCTCAGGTACCAACATAACCAGGAGTTCTCCTAAACTGGGGCCGTTTTTTCCCCAGGTCAGGGGATTGGAACCACTTGGTGTTGCCATTTGGGGGTCATTGGCCTGATGGCTGTAGAAATGTTGTCTGCATGGAGCCGAAGCTGATAGGCTGCCAAAATGGTCAGCGGCCGAGGTTTAGCCTGCAAATTCGATAGGACTTTGACAGCTGTATGACCGTGGCTTCTCTCTGATTGCTGAATTTTGAACCATGAAATTAGGTGATCTTGGCCTCCCAGTTTCTCTGCTTGCTTTTTCTTGAGTCTCAATGAGCCCGTTAGACATGGAAAGAGTCCAAACCCTCCATCCTGTAAAAGGAAAACTCACCACTGCTGTCATGAGAATTTGGTGTTCAGACTGTTTCACAGCAGATGGGGTGCAGAGGTGTTTGTGTCAGACTAGTGTGTGCTGGGAAAGAGGAAGAATGTAGATAAGGGAGAATTTATACCGAGCAATCTCTGATTCACATTCTGCTCTCAAACAGAACAACAAACGCTGATGCTGGCCTATCGGTTTTTCCTACAGGCTTCACCAATTACACACGGAGCCCGTCGGGGGACATCTTCAATCCAGAACACTACCAGGTGAACCAGGACATGACCCAGCCTTTGAGCCACTACTTCATCACCTCTTCCCATAACACCTACCTCATGGGGGATCAGCTGATGTCTCAGTCTAGGGTGGACATGTATGCCTGGGTGCTGCAGTCTGGCTGCCGCTGCGTGGAAGGTAAAGACAGAAGGGAATAACGGTGAGGTAATCAGGAGGCTCCATAGTTTGTGTGTCTTGTCTTTTAGGCTAAGAATCATGAGAACAAAGTAGATGGGTTGGGGGAAAGGTTTAGCACAATGGGCATTTCCTGTATAAGCAATGGCAAAACAGGGCTTCTATGACAGCAGTATTTATGGCCTCCTCGCTGGTACACTTTCCATGACACAGCGATAGGAAGAGGCTTGAGGTCAGTGTTGTTTATACTCCTAAAAAATTATGAATCCATCTTTTAAGGGAGAAGGCTCTTTTCCCAAAGCTAATCTAGGCTGGTTCTCCATTCGCTGCGTAGGGCTTGTGATGTATGGTTGAGCCGTTCTGATTCCATCTCGTACAGGGCATTGGTGCACATACATGCTAGCCAGGGATTTGCAGCCATGTTGCTAAGTGGGAGGGAGTCCCAGGTATGGAAAAGGGCGTCACGCTATGAAAATGTTGTGACAACCCTTGCACTCCGCAGTGGGTCTGTTATTTGTTGTTGGGGAATCAGTCGTGGAGTCTATTAGCTTAGTATCCTCTAGGTAGCAGTACCCATGTTGTCCCTGTCTCCAAGGTCTTGACCACTATATAGAGGGTCAGTCTCCAGGAAGTAAATATGGCAGCCTGCTCAGGTCGAGGTCTGTGGATGTGGTAACACATTCTCGGGAATGAAGCATTACATGGAAGTATGCCTGTAGGTGTGTGTAAGGCTAGGGAGAATTCACAGGAGGGACAGAGGTGCTTAGATCTTGGCATTACTGCTACCCTGACGAGCTCTGCTGAGAATCTGCTCTCTATTCTAGTGCTGAATCCGAATGGGATTTTTATGCTTTAATATCTTTCCCCAGGAACATATTCCTCCACACTCACAAAAGAACATCTTTTTTGCTTGGGGCTTTCTCAGCTGAAGGGATCTGGGTCATCTGTTCAGAACAGAATTTCATGGCAAGCAAGTGCCTGCAGAGGAAACCGCTCAGCGACCTATAGGGAGAGACACGCATGAGGCAGGGGGGAGGCAAGCCTGCACTCAGCTGCGAGACGGTGGGGGCAGGTGCTGTGGCTGGGTTGCAGGTTCTCAGCACCTTTCGCAGAGGCATGGCCCCAAGTCACTCCTGGCAGGATGACACTACTGTAATGGGTGGTTATGTTGTTCGGCAAGATGCGCCCATTACCAGGAAAATCTCTGGCTCTCTTTTTAATGGGCTTGAGTCTGTCTGTCTGAATGATCTGTTATAACGGGGTGGCCAAACTTGCTGAGCCGCATACGACAATCTTCAGAGGTTCAAGAGCTGGGGTGCACCTTCTGGGGCTCAGGGTTTCAGCCCCGCTCCTGCAGAAACCCTGAGCCCCGGGAGCAGTGCTGCGTAGGGCTGAAGCCCTGAGACCCCCCCTCCTCACTGGGCAGAAGGCCCTATCCCACCACCCTGCTGCAAGGCAGAGATCCCAGGCCTCCCCCACCGCCCCCCCATCTGGTAAGTGGAGAACAGGGAGAGTGTGGGGGGCTCCGCGAACCGCACTTGAACTGTAAAAGAGTCGCATGCAGCTTGCGAGCCATGGTTTGGCCACCCCCGGGTTATAATCTATGATCCTAAGATCTAAAGATAAATGAGACCTTTGTTTCCCCTCTGCAGTTGACTGCTGGGACGGGCCAGACGGCGAGCCAATTGTCCACCATGGATACACCCTCACCTCCAAGATACTCTTCAAAGACGTGATTGAAACCATCAACAAATATGCCTTCATCAAGAATGAGTACGTACCCAGCCTGCTGCTAGCTCCCGTGGTATCCCCTGGCTGCGTGGTCCTGGATCCCGGTTTAGGTAGCACCCTTCTGCAGAAGCGCCAATGTGTGCAGTGCCATGTTTCCTGCCCAGTACGTTGTTCATGGTGTTCAGCTTATAGGCAGTGGATGTTTTCAGCCGTGTCCCATATACCACCAACCACAGATCTCTGTCTTTTCACTGGAGGGCATGATGTGCCTCAGTGGAGAGAGCATTAGGGGAGGAGGTTCCTGCTGATACTAGCCCTTACTCGGTACTTTTTAGAGCAGGCCCGTGGGTGCTGATTCCATTTGGCAGCAGTTTTTGGAGGTTTCAAAACTTGTTTTCCTTCCGTGCTGGAAGGGAAGCCAGACCTTTCTAACGTGTCTGCAAAATGGAATAGTGTCAAAATGTCCATTTTCTGATCAGAGCCCAAGCATTTTGATTCGGGAAGGCAGTTTTGTGTGCTGGTGTCTCTCTGTCATGTGGGGGTTAGGCCTGGGATGTGAGAAACCTGGTTTAAGTCCTTGCTCTACCTGATTCTGAGTAGAGTTTTGCATCCTGCATCTATCTGATTCAGAGTGAGCAGGGAGAGTTGAACTGGGGTCTCCAACTTCCCAGGCCAGTGCCCAAACCACTAGGCTAAGGGTAAGCCGGATCGGCGGGTAGCGATCGATCTATCGGGGATCGATTTATCGCGTCTAGTGTAGACGCGATAAAATCGATCCCCGATCGCTCTGCCGTCGACTCTGGAACTCCACCATGGCGAGAGGTGGAAGTGGAGTCGACGGGGGAGCGGCAGCGGTCGACTTGCTGCCGTCCTCACGGCCAGGTAGATCGACCTAAGATACGCTGACTTCAGCTACGCTATTCCCGTAGCTGAAGTTGCGTATCTTAGGTCGACACCCACACCCACCCCCGCTTCCAGTGTAGACCTAGACTAAAGTATGAGAGACTCTCTTTGGTTTTCTTCCCTCCCTCCCAAAAACCTTCCAGTCAGAACAGACCACTCTCCAAAACATTTTGGCTTTGTCTAAATGAAGTTTTGTCAAACATGTGCTGGCCAGATCTACTAGGGATTTTAAGGGTCTGATAGTCTGATCCAGAGCTCACTGAGGTCAATTGGAAATCTCCCATTGACTTCATTGAGCATTGGTTCAGGTCCCTAAGTGTGCCCTGAAGCCAGTCAGCCATCCTTAATAGAGCCAAGCTGTTCCTGACATCTCAGCCAAAGCAACCTTACTATACATGCTGGTGACTTGAAAAATCCCAGCTGTTTGCAAGAGGGTTTTGGGACACAAAAGAACAGAAGGCAAGAAAGTTACCTTCCAAAATGCCTTTAAAATGCTGGTAACTCCTAGTGCCATTCAGGAAAGACGCCTCTTTGGGGGGTAACTGACATTGTTACCATTAATTATTCATTTATTTATTTCTTAGTAAGGACCAACAGTTGGCTTACCAGAGAAAAGCAAAGGCATTGGGACTTATGGGTCTTTTCCTCCCCAGTGCAAATCTCCTAGGACAGTACAGACTGGTGCAAAATCAAACTAAGAAGCAAGCTTTTGGCAAAAGCTCTGAGCTCAAATTAGCTACCAGTTTGGGGGTTTGTCCTGTGTGTTTTTTGTCCAAGTCAAAATGTAATTTCTCCTTCTAATGCAGGGCTTTGAGGGGCTAGGTGACAGAGCAGACACTTGTATCCCACCGTCTGCGTTAGAAATCACACTTTAAAAAAATAATCCCTTTGCGTGTTGGATTCTGCACTTGTCCCAGAATCGTGTCACCTGTAAGCTAAACAGGAATCCATCTGGCTTTGGTTTATATATAGTGCCGATCACCTTGGTTTCAAAATTCTATGAATCCTCCTTGACGAGTTCTAAGGAGTGCGATGTGATTTCCCAGCCTTCAGCCAGAAGGACCCAAAAATAGATGCTGAAAATGAAAAATAATGCTGGAAATTGATTGGCTTCCAAGGTGTGCCCTTTACGGGATGCTGTCTAGGTTTAGACCTTGATAATGAACTTGTTTTGGCAGTAGTTCCGTGTGTGTGTGTGTGTGTGTGTGTGTGTGTGTGTGTGTGTGTGTGTG